>NW_017728914.1:22818221-22879034 GCF_001723895.1 Crocodylus porosus
GTTGGGGGAGGATTGCCAGAATGACGCAGCTCAGTTGGAAACAGGCAGGCATTAGGACTCAGCCACCTCTGGGCATTTCTGCCTGCCACTCTGCTCAGCTGCAGCATGAAGAAGCAAAAGCCATGCTTCTGCCAAAGGCAGCTGTGCTGTCCAGCTGTGGCAGGGCACAGATAGAGCTCCCCCTCCACTGGACCTCCAGGTAGCTGACTGCGGCTTGACACAGGGAGAGCCCCTGTGGGCTGGATGCAAAGGCTCCATGGGCCACAGGTTGCTGACTCCTGCCCTAGATGCAAGTCAGGTCAGGATGGAAGAGCAGATGCAGTGGAAGGGGCTTTTGTGAAGAGAATGTCAATCCAGGACTGACACAACTATACACAGGAGTGTATACATCCACTAGACAAAGGTAGCAGAGGCCTCAGCAGAACAAACCTTCCCATGGCACTTCTGCTAATAAGCCTCAATTTAGAGGGTTTTTTTAGAAATGAAAGGGTCAGGAGGATGTCTCAGGCTTGAGTCATTAGTTTCTCTGACTCTGCAGACAAATATCCATATGCAATCATGAAAACTAAAAGTAGCTTTAAAGAAAAGGTAAACACACATGCTGAGCTGATGGCATTCAGGAAATTCATTTATTTGTCAATTTAATTGACAGATAAATTGTAGTGTTTCATTGGTCTCCATCAGCTGTTCAAACTGTGATTTATTCACAGTAGCAAGATTAAACCGTGTGTTGTAGTAGCTACAAAATATTTACATTGACTTCCAGTAACTCACCGCTTATTTTCAGAGAACAGGAATGGGATGTACAGCAGGAATGGGATGCATCTTTTGGGGTACTATTAGATGGTTGATCTATTGGTCTCCTGCATTTGCTAAGAGTGAGCCAGCTTTAATAGGATTGGATAATATCCTTTAAATGCAGGCCTTTGTTTTCCATCAAATCCTGTCCTAGTATAACTGGGTCGATTCACAGTGACTTAATTGGAGTCATAACTGCTTATGCCTAATCTGACTTTAGTCCTGCCATTCTAGTGTTCTTCACCTTTGGACTGATTCCTGCTGTGCACTGACAGCCTGTTTTGTAATTCTAGCTCGTAATTTAGGAAATTCATATTTTATAGATTGTGATTTTTATGACACTTTGAACAGAGCTGTAAGGCTAGAGAAATGAAAATAAGATTGTTGTATGTAATTTTAAATTGCCAGAAGAAATGAAAGCACAATAGTTTTGCTGCCCGTTACATTTTAGTGTTAGACTTCACTGTTTAGTATGTGTCTTTTGGGGACATCCAAATGCTGATACCAGTGTTTCCTTATTCATTATAGGGAGGAGGAATTAAACTGAAAAAATGAAAAAACAAAATAGCTCCCCCCACCCACTGCAAAACCCCACCACATCTCCTCTGATAGGGTTTTACCTTCACATAAAGACTTCAGTGTCAAAGACACCTTTCAGGCTTGGCCTCAAATGTAGAAGGGCACCTAGCAAATATTATAAACAAAACTGAGTACAGCTCAAGTTGCACTCCCATTCCTCCCTCTCTCTTTTTTTAAAATGCTGAGCCCTCAGTTATAAATATCAGTTAGAAAAAATGTGCTGTAAGAGCTGGTTATTCCATATATTCTCACTTTCTTGCATCTTTCTCTGAGACTTCTGGTACTGGCAGAGGCAGGACACGGGATGAGAGAAACCTGGGTTCAGATTCACAATGGCAGTCCCTTGTTCTAGACTTTCAAATAATCATTATCTTCCAAGACTCCTGTAACTTTAAAAATATACCAAATCGTCATATAGGAATGCTCTTATATAAAGTATATGATCAAGTATTCTCCTGGTTTTTGCTCCCCTGTGCAATTGCTATATGACCAGCCTTTCCTCTTCAGAAGATACTGATTTGACCTACTGTTTGCTTTATGCTGATGATTTTTTTTCCCTTCTGTTCTGCAGTTTTTGAAGAGCCTGAAGACCCAAGTAACAGGTCATTTTTTTCTGAAATCATCTCTTCAATTTCTGATGTTAAATTCAGTCACAGCGGGAGGTATATCATGACCCGGGATTATCTCACGGTCAAAGTATGGGACCTGAACATGGAGAACAGACCCATTGAGACGTACCAGGTACTACTTTCTGAGAGGTGATTGTATACCAGACCAGGGATGCTCAACCTCTGGCCTGCAGAGCCTTGGAATATGGGTCATGGGACTCCCCATAAGTCAGGAAATTTGGTGGCAGGCGAGCAGTGGCAATTAATACCACCCCTCCCTTCTGCCAAAATCCCAAACTCAGCATGACAGGTCAGAGCCAGGCCACAACTGTCCCCCCATATGGCCAGATCAGGGCAGAGCTAAATCCTCTTTCCCCACATGGCTGGATTAGAACCAGGCTGCCCCGCTGCCTGTCCTTCTCACCACAGGGCCAAGCCATCTCTGCTCCTCCTACGTGGCTGTTTTGGGGCCGGGCCATGCCTCCTTCCTCCCGCAAGTCAGACCGTGACCCCCGCAACCATGCAAGTCTGGATCAGAGCTGGGCCATGCCCCCTCTTCCCTGCTGAGCCAGGCCAAGTCCCTTTTCCTCACATGGCTGGATAGGGGCTGGGCTGCCCCACGCAGCCCTCATCTGTGCAGCCGAATTAGGCCCCACTGCATCCAGGTACTGGATTAGGTCCACTAGCAGGATCCAGCCTGCGGAGAAACCAGGCATTACCCATCTGGCTCCACACACAAAAAGATGGACAATCACTGTACTAGACATATGTGGGAACAAAGGGGGAAACACTCAGACTGCCCCTTTTGATGGGATGTGCTTGAGTTATCACAAGGAAGAAGTTAGGGTTAAAGAGCATAAAACTTAGGAGTACAAAATAAAAACAGTGTCTAAGAATTTGCGCCTACTCTCTCTAAAGTTTTGCCTACAATTTTAAATTGGAGTACGATTGCTACATAAGCTTTATAATGACATAAAACATTGCTTTTATCCCAGTTGTAATTTTGGATGAATTGGTGAATGTGCAGGTTTACATTTGGGGTGTGTTTTGCGTAAGGGCAACGCAGGTTTTGTTAGCAGAGTTCTGATAACTGCCCTTATCCCAGACCTACTCTACCCTGTGCCAGTCTAGTGCCAAGCTCTTTGAGAGAAATCCATCTTTATACACTATTTGGGGCCCTGCACTGCCAAATCATCAGTATTTGGTGCTCAAGCTATATTTGAAATGGCACTCATTTTTTATTCACTGGAACTGGAAAATGATTGAAAACGTGTGAATGAGTGCATTTAAAAGTTCTGCCCAACTCCATTTCAGAGAACACAGCAAGTCAGTCACTATATGCATCAGTGCCTTTGGTTGTGGATGGATTAATAAGTTACACATCAGGAACTCTAGTCACATTTTTAACTCACTGGACCATGTAGCTGAAATGCAAAACTAATAAGCAGAGATCCTGGTTTTCTCTGTTTAAAAATAGCAAATTTTCAAATTAAATTCTCCCCACCCACAGCCCAGCACCCCCCCAGCCCTGCTGGTGCCCCTCACTCACAACCCACAGTCTCCTGCCCCCTCTGCCCTGCTGGAGGGGGCCCCCAGCTGCCAGGGTCAGGGCCAGGGCCCACAGCTCACAAAACTGCATGACACCCCCTGCCTCCTTCCGTTCCCCCCAGCCCCAAGCAGCCCCTTGAAGGCTGGATCTCTGCCAGCTTGCAAGAGGAAACCTGCCATTTCTCACATTTTTCTCTTTTAAATGCATATTTTTGCATTTTTTTCCATGGCGAATGGAAAACCCAGATCCCTGCTAATAAGTAGCAATTTGGTATTAAAGGCACTGTGCTAGGAAACAGGCGCCTCTTTTTGTTCCATTTTAGACTTAAGGCATTCACTAAACCTCCAGAAAGCATGGTATTGTTTCTCATCCTGCCCTTTTTTTTGCTGTCAGGTTCACGATTACCTCCGAAGCAAGCTGTGCTCTCTCTATGAGAATGACTGCATCTTTGATAAATTTGAATGTGTCTGGAATGGGTCTGACAGGTAAGAAATATCATTCTAGATTATAAGGGGGGCTTTGCTCATGGATTCCCAAACTACAGATTGTATTGTTCATTCTGCACTTAAGAAGTGCTGTAAGTTTAGAGACGACATTCTGTATTCTTTACAAAACAGAGCATTTGAATTCCTTCTTTATGTGCGAAATGGATCCCATCCTTAACCCTGGACCCTTGGTCATAATACTATTGGCTCTTCCCTTTCTTCTGCTGTGTAGTCCTTTCTCTGACATCTTGCTTGTTGGCATAGTGGTTTGGTGTAGAGCTTTAGAGGGTTTCCTTCATTTTTTTATTTATATATTATATAGTGTAAAACAAAGACTGGCCAAAACCAGAACCTCATATCCAACCATACCCAAATTTTAGGTGTTCAGGTTGGGTAATCTTGGATTAAAATCCTTGCATTTAAATATGCCAGTAAGCTTTTGGTTCTGCATCAAATCCACACATAGAAAAGAACTATTTTTTCTGGTTCTGGTTTGGATATGCCAATATGTCAGGAGACCTAAGGACAGAAGTTACACATAAACTGGTATAAGTAATCAGAAACCAGTTCAGTGTCTGTAACCAGAAATCTGTAACACAAGAGAAGTTCAGTGCATATAAAACACTTTCAAAACGGATTAAGCCAGTTTAAGATAAACCTAGATCAATATAGTATCAGACTTAACTTATTTAAGTTAAATCAGTTAATTGAACTTCTGTCCCAGATCCCCTCCAGGTTCAGGTTACCTCACAGTCCCCCAGCATCCCAGGATGCTTTGCAACTCCCCTGCAATGCCCCCCCACCTCACCTTCACAGGCTGTGAGGGCTAGCTTTGGTCCAAGCTGTCTGCTCTACCTAAACAGGGAGGCATGCTCTAGCACTCTCCAACTTTGGGCCTGAGCCACTGCAGCCATGTGGCTGCATTTCCAGAATCAAAAGTTAATGTCTGTTCACTTGTTTATTGGTTCAATCTATGCAGCTTAGCCTGACCTGTGAAGATTGAACTGATTCAGCCTTGGGCCTTTTCTGTACTTAGCCCAGGTGTTCTGTGAAATTTGGGCTCAACGTGATAACTTATTTTGGTCCAAAACTGCAAAAAGTAGTATTATGCTAGGCAGAAGAAATCATTCAAGATGAGTTGATCTCAGAGGTTTTACACAATTGTGTATCTAAATCTTGTAAGAATTCAACATCGTCAAAATATTAAGACTCAATAGGGGCTAGGTTTAAATCCAAATCCCTTATCTAATCTAGATCATGGAAGTTTCTCTGTAACTCATCAGTAGTTGGAAATAAAAGAGGCCAGTATTCAGGTTAGTTGAATCACTTGTCCCATATTATATAGTCCATATTTCACTCATTCTTATGGGGGGGGAGGAAATAACTTTCATAGAAATTTCCCTAAGAAAGAAGTAAGGAAATAAACTTGAGGAGATGCATCCCAGCCTTACCAACAAATCCAAATATTTTTTATTCAATATGGTAGAAAAGGAATGGAGTTCTCCAGAACTTCCTGATCCTGAAATTATGTGAGGTTTGAAAAGAGTAGCACTTATCAGTCTAGTTCTCACCTCATTTGAAAGCAGCAAATAGCAACATGGAAAAAACAAACACATTAAGCCCAATCATCCCAGGAGAGGCCTGCAACCTGAGAGCAAATCTCTAGCAAACCACTATAGCAATCTCTAGTGAACAATTCAATGATGTTGACTCCCCCTCGGCGCTTCCTTCTGTGGAAGGATCATGAATCTGATCTGTTGTTTCAAGGGTCCAGAAGGGAGAGCTTGCAAAGACACTCCTGCTGCTGTGTCCTGTATGTTCAGTTCATCCCTTCTTTCTGCTTACTTTGCAGCGTCATAATGACTGGCTCCTACAACAATTTCTTCAGAATGTTTGATCGCAACACGAAGCGTGATGTCACCCTAGAGGCTTCAAGGGAAAACAGCAAGCCTCGGGCCATCCTCAAGCCCCGCAAAGTGTGTGTAGGGGGCAAACGAAGAAAAGATGAAATTAGTGTGGACAGTCTGGACTTTAGTAAAAAGATCTTGCATACAGCTTGGCACCCTTCAGAAAATATCATAGCAGTGGCAGCAACAAATAACCTGTATATATTTCAGGACAAGGTTAACTAGGAGGAAAAGTTATTCTTTAGGAATCTCATGTACTGAATACTAGTAAACACAAGATTTCAAATATTTCTTTTTCTTTTTTTTCCTCCCCGTCCTTCCTGTTCATTTGTTTAATTATTCCTCTGCATATAACAACTGCGTAGAGGTGAACAAACAAATTCCAATGTCCCCAGCCTCCTCAAAACTTAAAGAGTAACAGGTTGGCAAATCCAGTAGATATCACATTTTCGTTTTACTTTTTGGAGAACTGAATTCGACCAAATGACATGGTCCTTTTGATAGCAGGCTTGGATTTCTGATGCTTTTATTATACTGAGTAATCTTTGGTGGTTCCTAGTATTGTTTTGGTTGTAGGCGTCTGCTGATTTAAAATGAAGATAAACACTATATTATGGGATTTTTAAAAAGTCAGCTAAGGTCAGAAGAAAGGGTATGATCGTGTGTGCGTTTGTGTGTGTGTGTGCGCGTGCAGGTGCATGTGTACACATGCACATTGTTTAAGTAATCCCATTTTTTTAATATCATTTTGGAGATAATTCACTTGTTTTGTGCAAAATTAGAATGTTGTTCACCTGCCAATGGCTTTTTAAATACATATAGTTTTTGAACTGACAGCAAAACCAAACAAAAGTAGAAAAGATCAGATTTGCAGTGAATGAGTTTATAGGAGGGGGGGAATAAACTAAGAACTGTATATTCTAATCAAGGCTGCTACCTTCCTTCTTCACAACCCACAGAAAGTCTTAAGGATTTGGCTCTGTAGATACTGTGGTGCCTTTTTTGGTATATGAAATACCTTTATAAATAATGCTTCCAAAATGCATTTATTGCAAACCAAAATGAATCTGGGCTTTTCTTCTACATAACTTGTATTTTACTTTAGTCATTTTGAATTGTTCTGTTTTCATGTCTTGCATGTCATAACTGTTTCTTTTCCTTTTTTTAAATTAATTTATTTATTTATTCATTCAATTTATTTTTTTTAAAGATAAAATATAAGTTGCTAATTTATGACATTCTAAGGAAAACCACCATATATAGCTGCTAGCACCTGACTGCTTCACATAGAGGTTGTCCATGGTTCTACAGTATAATAATAATAATAAAAATAATAACTCTTCCTCTTTGCATGCCAAGGCTGCCCCTTTCTATTGCAAGGATTATTCAGGTCCCTTCTTTATTTGAGGAATGATCCAATTAAAACAGAAGTTTTTATTCAGTCTGTGAACTGCTGCTGCAACAGAAGTAAAAACCAAACCACTATCATGTTAAAAATGGATACCTAACGTGCTGTTCATTCTTTCTGCTTGTGAACAGTCAGCAATAGAGCCAGCAGCTTTCATTGTTGCAGGAAAAAGTTATACAAATTTTTAAAGGCAAAATGCACTCTTTCAAGCCTCTTGTGTAAGGTGTGATTTGGATTTTCAGCATTTTCTGCTATGTCTTACCAAGTTTGATACCTTACAAGTGAAACTAACTGCCGCTTTCTCAAGGGGCACTAAATCCCACAAGGAAATTATACAAAATGCATAGCTAACTGGGGACCTTCAGTAAATTTCTCTGGGGCAAGAGGAAGCCACAGTTCAAGTACTTGGAACCAAGCTTCTAATTGTTATTTAACTATTTAATACCCTGTCCACTCTTCATGAGACTGCTCAGGGCAGGACCGGATAAGGGTTTGCCTTGTTCAAAGGAATGATTACGAGAAAAAAAGAAAAAAAAAGTATGCTGGCTTATACATTTATTACAAGTAATGGCTTTCAGGAGTAACTTTTTTTTTTTTTAAATGAAATGGTTTAAAAAAATTAGCAAGAGTAAATGAGTAATTTTTTTTAAAAATGTTCCTTTTTTGTTCCTGTAAAGAAAGCCTGCACTCTGGCATCAGAAGTAAAAGTTGTCCCAAATGTGTTTTATGTGTGGATTCACTGATTGTTCTGCTTTCTAAATGCTATGCAATATATTAAGCCTTTGCCACCAGAATTATAGAAAGGAAAGTCAACTGTGTGCCAGGCTGCTCATGCTGTTGGAAGCCCTGCCATACCTAGCAGCAAGACCAAATATATCCTGACATCTTGGTGAATCTTTGGGCAACAGAGTGCATCTGACCCTGGAATTGGAAATAGTTTCCACCTTTAGCTTACTGGTTGGAATCTACCCAACAGTAGGAACTTGATACAGGCAGTTGCATAAGGGTGGGATCTACTGCCTGGGGGGAATCTGCAACAGCTTTGAGCATGGTATGATGATCCTGATGGTGCAGATCTCTGGTTGTATCCACTGCTGAGATTGGCACCCATGTTGGGGGGTAGTATGAACTGCTTATGCTACATGAAATGTTTAACTCCACGAGTGCAGAAAGTTCACAGCAGAAAGGCAGGGGAAAAGAAGGACAGGGAAGTAAAGTGATTTGGAAGTTTGCCTAGTCCCTAGAATGAATAAGAGCCAGCACCACCCACACACTGTGGTTAGCAGTGTCAGAGGCACCACAGACCAAATGAAGGGACCAAGAGGAATCCTGCAAGTCAAAAATGATGCTTGTCAGCTGTGTAGAAAAATTCACTCAATTAATGCCTGTACCACAGCCGTTCCAAAAAACAAGACAAAGGGCAATCTTGGTGGTCAGTCAGGTTCATTTCCAGAGCTTTAAAACTTGTGAGCATCTTTTTATTAAGAATGTGTTGGTAATTTGAGCAACGTACTGGCTGGGAATAACAGCCCCAGGCAGCGGTGAAGAGCAGCTCCTGAAGGTAAGTCTAGAGGGGGGAGGATAGGGGCACAGGCAGTGTAGGAAAGGGGGGGCAGGTTGAGGTGGTGGCCATGGTGAGGAAGGGAGAGTGGGGCAGGGTTGGCAGCTGGGGCTGGTGGGGAGCTGCCCAGCCAGAGCACTGCCCAGAGCCAGATTGGGAATACACTGTCACAAGGCCTGCAGCTGATGCCATGGAGCAGGCAGGCTGGTCCTGTAGCCTTGGCAGCTGGGGGTCTGCTCTAGCAGGGTTAGGGGCATAGGCAACTGGTAGGGGGTGTACATGCCCCCTGATGGGGCCAGTGTCCCCTCTGACAGCTGACACTGATGCTGCTGGTAGGGCTGGTGCCCCCCCTGGACAGGGTCAGTGCCTTCTGCAGGTGCCCCTCCAGATTCAGGAGGTACCACTCACTCATGGCTGGGGAAGGGGAAAGAGGGTTGTGAGTCAGGAGTGAGGGATACCAGTAGGGCTGAAAGCGTGGGGGGGCTGCGTATCGGCTGTGAGGGGCATTGGAAGGGGTTGTGGGGTTGTGGGCTAGGAGTGAAGGGGACTGGCCGGGCCAGGGAGCTGTGGCTTGGGAGTGAGGGGCAAGGGCACAGGTAGAGGCAGGACACCGGCATATCTGGGTTGCTCAGCACCACAAAGCAGCTGGAGGGACAGCTGCAGCTGGACTTACACCCTGGTGAGTGAACGGGCAGGGTGAGCTCTGATTTTCTATGACGAAAAACCCAAAATCAAATGCCAACATTTATAGGTATTTAGAAATTATTTTATTATAGTAATTGAGGCACAGGTAGGCTTCCAATTTTTTTTTAATTGTAAATATATCAATAAAACATTGTGTTCAACTGGTCCCTATGTGTGTGTGTGTATATATATATATAGATATAGATATCTCTATAACTAATCTAGATATAGAGATATCTATATCTATATATAGAGAGAGAGGTGGTTTCATTTTAATTGCAGTAAAAACACAGATTTTGGTTTTTTTAATCAGATCATTTGGGATTCTTTTTAAATCAGAGAATTTGGGATTTTTAAACTAGGATCCCTGCATTATTCTTCCTCCCCAGTTGCATCAGATGGGGGGCAGTGGGGTGAGGAACAAAGGAAGAAAGTTCCGCGCACCAGCCAAGAACCCAGCAGGAGCTGCTTTAGATCCTCTCTCAAGGAGCCTACCTACATGGACAGATTCAGGTGACCTGTGGGCTGTGCTCTTCCTAGTTTGAGGAGTGCTGCCTATGGAGGGCAGCTATTCCATGGGCTTAGCCTTGCCCTCTGTTAAAAAAAACAAACAAACCTCAGTCCTAAACCAAGGTGGCACCTTAGAGGAGAGCCACCACTGACAGCTAGATTTGGTCTTTGGATCTGAAGGCCAGGTTAACAGCCATGATGGTATGAACACTAAAAAGCCAGCCATCCTCAAGAGGATATGGCAGAATACCTTGCTTTCCAGGACTCTCTGCTTGGGTCCTGCCATATGTCCAGGGTTTTTACGGATTGGCAGTATTGCATTCCTGCATCTGTTAAAACTTCTAGAAAGATCTGCATCCACACTTCCATGAGTCCACGAATCCCACGTGCCCAATTTTCAGAGGCGCAGAGCATCTTCAGCACCCAGGGACTTCCACTGTAGTTGTTCACAGGAAATTATTTAAGAACTGGCTGCACTTTACTCTCTCTGTCTCATACACAGACTTTGTAATGAACTTCTCACAGTCATAACTATTGCTCTGTTGGGCTTATCAGAACAGCTGCAGTCATGGCTCTCGGTTCAACCCCACGCTGAGAGCTGAATGGCTTTTCCAAGCAGGCTCCATGAAGAGCAAGGATCTTGGGATACACGTAGGTGAAAGCAAGGGGTAAATACAGGCACTAAGGCAGTACCACCAGACTCCAAGCGGGATAGGCAGTGTCTGTGATGCATAGCCTAGAAGCCCTTTCTGCAGACGGCACATCTGTACACACTCTACAATGCCAGGAGCAGACTAATTCATTTCTGCTGTGCCTTTTTTTATTATTGCAGCAAACATGTCTCTGGGCACTATTTCCTAGTCATTTATACAAGCTAGCATCTAGGCAACAACTACTCTCCTGATCCTTACAGCTGCAAAGTGCCAGCGACTCTGATATTATAACTGCAATGAGGGTTGCTAGTCCTCAGCAGCTTCCACAATAAACTCTGCACTGTCAAGTGAAGGATTTGCATGGTGTATTATCTTATTTATCCTTTCATTGCTCATGTGTGAAAAAACATCCAGCTTCAGTTCTGAATGTTTTCCATCAGCAGAAAAGAGCTAGAGAGCTGTTGAAGAGATGTATTAAGGGATGGCAGCCAAGCTGTTATAGCAGTGTTAGTTAATGCAGTGTGCAAGACACTTACTTGCCTGATGCATTGTGGTCTGACTCTGGGAATACCACACAGCATGCACACATGCCGACAGCTTACAATCAATACTGTGCTCACTGATGCAAGAAGCGACATCATCACATCTTAGACATTACCCCTACAGCCCAGCTTTGGCACTAAATATTTCCAATAACAAGGCTACGTGAAGTGACAAGGGCTATTATTCTTAACCTGCAGTCTACCCTCTCTGAAAAACAGCTGCCAAAAACATCCACTGGATTTTACTGGGGGAGGGAGTTAGGGAGACTATTCAGATGGTCGTAATCCCACTTCATAAGTCAAGCACTTTGCTAATATAGCAAGATAGGAAGAGAAGAGATTGGCATTTCCATTTGCTCTGATTTCTGTGTATCATGAGCCAAAGCACACTGGTTGACACTTGGTGAAAAGGGTTTGTAAATCTTAAGGGATGAACTTGGATTCAGTTATATCAGGGACACTCATTCTAATAAATAAGTCCAGTTCTCCCAGTTTGAGCCTCATCTTCAGCTGAGTGATCAAGTATCATATTTCATGAAGGCCGTACCCAGCATTAGAAGCTCAGCACAGACGACATGTATATTGTGAGTGTATAGACTTGTTGTTTCTACAATACGTTTGCTATGGGTTGTGATCACAGACACTTTTGAAGTATAAAGCGACTCTAGAGTGATAGTTTAAACTTATACACATGGCTTTACCAGGGATAAAGGCACAATAACACTGAGATACCTGGGTGCTTGGGCCCCGTCAGGAGCCACAAATAAGGCAATTCTTTCCCCACTATCTCCCATTCCAACACTGGGTCCTACAGATGTGGTACACAAAGAAACACCTGATTTGTGGATTCTGATATGGCTTAAGTATATGTTAGTTTGGTACTGCTGGGACTCAGGCAATTCTTGGTATGCCAAAGAGACCTTACCAGCTAAAAGAGAAATCTTTTGTCAGGAGCGAATGTGCTGACATTGTAGGCATTTTTAGGACTAGGTGGTAGCTTACTGGGGTTCCTGCGAATCTAAATTTTGTCACTGAGTGACTACAGGGGCAGGCTGTAAGAACTTAAGTCCTTTTGTGGATCTGGCCTTTCATCTATTTGTAAAGCAGGGATCTTAATAGTTGCCTACTTCTGTAAATGATTGCAGGAGTTGCTGATATTTCAGTGCCTGGAGCTAGATACCTAACAAGCTTTACAGATCTGACCTTTAAATCCTCGGAGGAAAAACAGTGAGTATTACTACTTTAATGAAGGGGGGGGGGGGCGTTAATCATTTGAGTGGTTTCTTATGCAATAAAACACAAAAGACAGCCTTATGTATGTAGCCCTAATACACAGATTAATAAGTGCAAACCAGGTAAGTTTAAGTGAAATTAGATGATTTAGTGATGAAATAGGAATCTAATTGTTCTGATGTCATAACTTAGGATACAGTATGGATGTTGCCATCCCAATAAAAGCTACTGAAATTAGCATTGCTCAATTGAGAATACTAAGAAATAGACAAGTTACAGATTTCCTTCTCTCTTGCTAATACACAACTTGATCGACTCTGCTTGATTAATACAATAAACCAGTGCCCAGATAGACAGTGCCTGGTCTGTCCACAGACCGTGATCCAGCTGGTGGTCCTGAGCTGGTGCCCAGGGTCAACATGGCAGACCCCCAACCTGGCCCTGTGGAAGGGACGGGTGGAAAGAGGCATGACACAGCCCCAGTCTAGCCCCATGGAGGGGGTGGGAGAAGGTGGAGGCATGCCCAGGCTCCTGTCTGCCACAAGGCTTGAGGTTTGGGATTTTGGCAGAGGGGGAAGGTGGCTGTAGTAATTACCATTGCTCCCCTGCCGCCATATTTCCCCACCCATGGGGAGCCCCATGGGCCAGATGCCTTGACTCTGTGGGCTGCATCTGGCCAACAGGCCAAAGACTGAACACCCCTGTGATAAACCGAACCCAATGCCTGGACACTTCATAAATGGAGCCAGATACTGTGAAAGAACTGCAGAACTCATGATCCTTCTAAGCAATGAAAGGATCCTATTTACCCCAGCTTTTAAAAATCCTATTGATTGTTTTGAAAACACAAACAGGTCATGGATTAAACAATATCCAATTCATATATTGAAAAGTTGGATGATTATTGGTGTTTACAGGAAGGTCCAGACCCCACTGTTTATGGCATTTCTTTCAAAAAAGCGAATGGAAACGTCACCCAACGCTCAATGTGCAGCTAATTCACTATCACAACTGTAAAAGCCTGCAGGACATCTAGAAACAGAAATAGTCATCTCTATTTTTTTTCTACGTGGAGGCAGTCAGATACTGCAGTGATGGGAGTGATTAAAATATGCATGCCTAGAAAACTGTACAGGTATGAATGAAGAAATGAGTGTGCACAATTGCATGCCCAAAAGTGCATCTGAAATTATGGGCATCACAAGCTATGCGTGTTTAATCCTGAAAAAAAAATCTGATCCTAGCCATATACACAGAATACACTTACTCCTAGTTGTTAACTGCAGACTAGACAAACATTTGTCTGGGATGGTTTAGACAGAGATAATCCTCCCTAGAGCAAAAGCAGGGGATTGAATTAAATGATTTCTTGAGGTCCCACCCAGCCCTAATTTCTGCAATTTTTTTTTATTCGGAAGACAAAAAAAAATCACCAGTTCCAAACTCAGTGATGCAAAGATCCACTATATACTGGTAGGACAGAAAGGGATACAGTACCAGAACAACTATGAGAAAGTAAGCCAGCTAGGTACTGCATCTGCCTGTCTCAGATTCACTACTTTTCTCTTTAACTGTCACTGAGGGACACCCATATACTGCAAAGGAGTGGAAAGATGAAAAGCAGGGAGACAAAAAGAGATTCTTGTTCACAATATATCACATACATTAAATAATTCACTCCCTTCCCAAAAATAACTCTTTCATTATTCACTAAAACATGAAAACAAACTGTTGATACTTAAGCAGACCACTTGTTCTAGAAGATTACTTTAAAAACAGAGGCTCCAAATTAGATGTTGCACGGCATGGATTATGTTGTCAGAATGTTATTCAAGCAGACACATATTTACCTTCGTATCAGCTGAATGACTATAACCTACTGATCAATACATGCAAAATTCTGACAGTGGATTTAGAGGTCTCAGTATTTTGTCAAGGTACAAAGCATTTCTTAGCTATGTGCATTCTGGTGAATGGATTCTTCCAACATGAGCCACTTTTTGTTGTTTCAGCTAATTAACTGCACATGCATGCGTGTGCACACACAGTACTAGAGCTGGTAATGCCTTCCAACTTCATGTCATCCATGACTTTCATCAGTACATATCTGGTTCTCACTTAAAGGCTGTTAGTAAAAGTATTAGAAGAGACGGCAGCTATGAAAGTATTAAAGAGGATGGTCCTAAGACTAATCCACAAGGACCACTGCAAGTACCAGTTCTCCTGACTAATAACTCCCCTTTCACTGTAATGTATTATATAGTCACCCATTTAGCCAATGCTCTACCCACCTTAAGATTATAGCATTAACCCCATTTTCTCTGCCTTAGAAAAAACGTTGTGAGAGACACCGTATCAAATGCTTCGCTTAAATCTGGATAGACAAGGGTAATGCATTGGACCTAATACAAGAAGTCATTTATATTGTTTTTCTACAACATGCTCATCTAGGCGATCCTTGTTATTCACTAACACTAAATCTAAAATAGCATTATCTCTCATTTGTTCAGTAACCATTTGACAGAGTAATCTATTGTTTATTTCATCTGAGAACATCTGTGTCCTACCATTATTGGAAACCAAATGCAACCAATCTGTAGCTGGGAAAGTAAAATGCACCATAATCATAAAAAGATTGCCATCCAAATCCAAGTCTCAACCCTGAGAGCACTGGCCGGGAAGAGTCTGTAGCAGACCCTGAGAACAATGCTTTTGAAGCATTTTTCACCATCTCTTGCCAATGATTTTCACTCAAGCAGATTATGATTTGTCCATGATCATTTCTTTTCCAAGGGCTGCTTCACTGATACATGATGTTACCCCACCACCTTCTCCACTGTTTTTATTACCCTAAACAACGTATACAATTTAATACCCATATTTCAGCCAAGACCACTGTTCTACTCTGTTTGTTATTGCCCATTTTCTGCACCACATTAGCAGTTCTGTTTCCTCCATTTTACTGTCCAGGCTATGTGCAATCAAGCAACAGGGAAATCAATTTTGACAAAAAGCAAATTTCACAGCAACTTAAGAGCATATTAGTAAGAAATTACACATGACTATTTATGCTGTAACTTCTTACGCACACTTTCCTCAAGAAAATGAAAAGATAATAGGAGATTTTCTGACCAATCACAACCAACCAATGTAGCAATCATCAAATGCTCACAGGTAACTGAGTCCAACCAACCCCTGAAAATTACAGTATTGAACAGTTTTGGATAATTATCACATTCTAGTAAAAAGAAGGCTAACCCATCCATTAATTATTTAGCATGAATTACCACCTCAAATTTACACACTTGTTAATTCACTCCAAAGTATACACAACTATTTAATAAGGAAGGCTAAGACCAGTATGTCATCATGAAGGCATGATTAACTCAATGCACAATTCAGCTCAGTACTGCAATGTCCCTCTCTGGAAACCAGTATGAGAGAGGTCACTAATGTATTATCCCAATGGGCAGAGAGGCGAGGGGAAGGATTTCTAAGGGATTATTGGGGTGAACAAGAAGAAAACAAATGGACATGGTATCATTTTTTGCTGCTTATTACAAAATAATAATAGAAGCAGAGTGCTTTATCCTAAGAATATTTGTTTGAGGACAGATGAAAGCTTTTTCCACACAAGGAACAGTCACAAAACTAATGGTGTGATGGTTGCTAGGGTCATCTGACATTATTTCCCTAAGGCAGTGGTAGGTAATGGTTGAGAAATGTCCCATAAAAACCGTGAAATGTACAAATTGCACTGATTTAAACAAGTTGAACAGCAATTGAGCTAGCCAGCCAACATCTGGTGTAGGCTCATGGTAGTGAGGAGGCCTTAGGGCAGTGATCTTTTTCTTTCAAGTACTAGTCAATCAATCACAACTATTTATTTTAAATTATTTCCTCCCATTCCTGGATCCCTTTCCCCCATCTAAATGACAAGCTATTGTTTGCTTACTAGTACTTTCAAAAGACAGAAGTCATCACTCTTCACAAAAGGTCTGCATTTTAGCAGATTCTGGAGTTTCTTCCCAAAGGAGAAAAGGCAAGTCCCCTTGGGCATGCAGCACAACAGTGTTATTTGGTGAACTGCTACATGATCTGTATGGAAACACACATTTTGCTTCAAGCACTGTATGCGTGTCAAGTATCTGTCTTGATACACTTTTCATAATTATGAACATTTGAATTAAGCAATTCATTTTTGATCATAAGTGCTTCTGTCCAAACGTTTGTTTCTTTGTTCCCACAAAACATTTCTTCCTATTGACTACAATTATTACTCTTGTAATAAGTGATCTAAAGCAAGAAAAGGAGAAAGTGCAATGAAAGAAGTTTTAAAACCATCACAGGCATGTCTGGACAAGCATAAACGTACAGTTTGTGGCACTGCAGACCCATCTTCAGTGTTGCAAACTGCATGCAGCACACATGCAGGTATTCACCAGGCTGCTAGTTTGCAGCGCAGCAGGGTTTTTTGACATTGGAAGATTTCAATGTCAGAAAATCTGCAGCGGAAAAAAGGGCAGTGCATGTGGCGGCAGCATGCACTGCCCAAAACTGAAGCCTGGCCAGCCAGATCCACACTCCAGCTGATGACCAGGCTCCATGTGCCTGAATTACTGCCGCTGGAGCCCCAGGACCCCAGGTAAGGCTGCTGGGTCCAGCCCAGGTTCTGGCCCCAGCCCCCTCTACCCCACCCAGGACAACTTGCCACATGCAGGGGCATTCTCCAGGTGTATGCTCATCTGGACATGCCATACAATGTCTGAGTACTAAAACTGAAGAGCAAATGAAGAGCTTTTGGCTTGGCTTTGCTTATTGCCATCCAGCTCTACTTGTACGCAAGGTGCTTTTCAGTTGAAAACTGTACTGGTCTCCATACTAGGGATCAACACAGTAGGCACATTCCCACAAGCATGCATGTGTGGCTCATGGTGCCGCAAAGTAGTTTAAGGAACAGTAAACCGCATGCAGCACACATGTACTGGTTTGCCACACCACTAATTAGCAGCGCAGCAGTGGGTTTTTTTGACACTGGGATCTCCCAGTGTCGGAAAAAAATGCTGCTAAAAAATTATGTGGTGCACATGGCAGCAGCATGCACTGCCAGAAACTGGAGCCGGGCCAGCTAGAGCCATGCAGGGCCCCCGGGGCTCCAAGACAGACCGTTGGAGCCAGCATAGGTGCTGGGCTCAGCCTCCCCTACTCCTTCTGGATCACTTTGCCACTAGCCGGTGTGCATACGCAGGAGTGTGCCCAGGGACAAACAGCCGCACAAACATGTGCCACTGCTGTTTGTCCCAGGGGAAACGCACGCCACTACACATGTGCACTTGTGGGGAAAAACTAGAAGCTGCACCAGAAATCATGTGCTACACATAGCCCGAGACTTGGTCATCAACAAAATGTGGCATGTTCTGTGCTGCATGATACACTAGGCAAACTAAAAATAGCAACTGCTTGTGAACAGGCAGACAGCCATTAAAAATGGCCAGTGCCTCACTGCAAGATCCTCAGAGCTGATGCTGATGGTACTGGCTCTTGTAGCATTACTATGTTCCTCAAAGAAATGACAACACTGCCTATTAACCACCACAGGATAAGGTAGGGCTACGGAGGAAGCATTGCATGATATACTCAAGTGTTCTCTGTCCACGCTATTAATCATCAGCACAGCAGAGTCTCAACATAACACAGCTGAGGGTTAGGCAGCTTCAAAGCCCCTCTGAATGACAGAAATACACAACACAATGTGCATGGAGACGCATGTGTTTGTTTTAATAGGGTAAGCTCTCAGGCTGCACTTACAGGATGACTGACCTGGCTGAAAAATGAACTGATAATGAATGAACCCCACAAAATTAAAGACACGTTAATTGTAAGTACTCCCCAAGAGCGCCAATCATTTCAAACAGCTAGTCAGTAGTAGCCTAAGGATGCGACTGAATCAGAGAGAACTTCAAAGCACATGACCCTGCTTACTGTGGCACCCCCTCTACCCTCATTAGATGCTTCTCTTCTTTGATCAACACAAAGTGACAAAACTTTGCTTTGCTTATTACACTAATGAATATTCTAATTTCAGCCATCCAGTATTTGTGGATTAGAAAGCTCGTGTTTTAATAAAACTCAGAACTACATAATAAAATATCACAAACTACAGATGCACCCACATGAGACTACAGCAGACAGACACACAGTTGCCAATATTGCTCAAGGGATAAAGTAGCTGATTAAATTACAGTGGTGTTTGAGTTTTCAGTTACACGTCCAAAAAATATGCATATTTATTTCAAACATATAAAGAATGCAGATAATTAAGAGACTTAGTTAGGCATTAATTTACACTAGGATGTGTAAGTCACAGTGTAAAAGCAACAGGAACAAGAAGAGATACAACAATGGTGCTGAAAGAAAGTGCAATAAAGTAGTTTGAACTTGATTTTTTTTTAAATGGAATAATTTTATTGTCTCTGATTTATCCAATGCAATTCATTAGAGTTGCATGGATGTAGCCAGGAGCAGTCTGTGGCAAACATACTACTGAAAATGATTAATAGATACATGGATTTTAAAGGCCAGTTCAGGCCACTGGGTCATCTAGTCTGACCTGTACAACATCAACCATGGCATTTCATCCAATCTCCAGTACGCTGAGTTTAAAAAGTTGTGTTTACCTAGCTACATCTTCCAGAAAGCCAGATAAATGGAAAGTCTGCCACTCCCTAACTACAAATCTGGATAAGCATGTGCCCGTTAATAACAGGTGAAATTCTACAAGAGGGTAAGTAAAGCAAGTATTTTTCTACATCCAAGAAAGAACACTGCTTCTCTCTCCTCACCACACTGCACTGCATTTGAGAGCATTACAAGGCTGTTACCTTCCTTTCCAGAGCCAAGTATCCGGTACTGAGGAAGGTGGAAACCTGGACTACATGGACCAATTGTCTGGCAACCCTTTTGTTTGAATATTTTTATTTCCATTTGTTACGTTCTAGTTATGTGTTTTGAAGTCAAGTAACTTACTTGACTACAAAACACATAGCTAGGACATAAATGCAAATAAAAATACATATAGTACTACTACATTAATTCTCTTTGCAGGCAATCTTGGATCTTACAGTAATGAAACCAAGGCAGCCCCTTTGCCCTCCCCATATGTTTATACACCACACAAATATTGTTAACCATCAAGGGTGACATTTTCAGAAGCATTCTTCATGAACCTGAGACTGCTCCCATTGGATCTGATGGGACTTCAACAGAGTGAAAAAAACAATCAAACAAACAAATAAAAGAAGAGACCAGGCCAGAGCACCTTTGAGAAATTCATTCACAACTATTTGTACACACATACATAAGGAAACAAAGGAACCAAAGACCCACTCTGTGCACCGCATTCTTTCCCTCCACAAACTCGGCTTCCTATGACAGCTTCTACAACTGCCTCCTTACAACAACTTTCTTTTTCTGCTACTCTCTTAATTCTACTCCCCCTCACCACTGTCCATGACTAACCAGCATCCTGCTCTTTGGTGGCATATACCTACCACTCCTTTATGACCTCTTGCCATAGTTGAAGCTGCTTATATGGATTTACCCATCAGGTTTCTACGTGTAGTTTCCATTCTACCTCTCACACAGCAACAACAAAAAGAAGTATCATCCACAAAAATCCGTGCAACTTATCTTTTTCCAGGACCATCATAGCTACAACAGCACCCCAATGCTACCCAACAATGATTGTCATGACTCTTTTTTTTCTCCTTAAACTCTCACGCTCAGGTTTTCCAGAAATGTTGCCAGGGATATCAGAGGCCTATTAATGTATAGCAGCCAAAATAATCTTCTCAACTGCAGAACCATCAATGGTATCCAGCAAGTGTCAGATCTGGCTTAGATATTTTGTGTCTGGCTAAGATGGAGTCATCAAGACAATCACATTACAGTTACAGAAAGATCTGAGAGCAAAAGAGATTAACCTTTAGTTGTCTTCCCACCCCAGGAGCTTGATGACAGACCATGGAGCTAATCTGACCTCCACACTGGAGCACCAAACAGCAAAACCCTGGACTACTGCATACAGGAGCAAACTTCTCCAGTGGCCATACACTGGATATGATTGCAGGAGCTTTCAGACTATGCCGACTTTATCACCTTCTAGAGAGTGAAGGATGAGGAAGCAAGGACCGAGCTTGCTAACAGCAAATCTGTCCTAACAGCAACATTGCTGGCCACTTAGAGCAGTGGTTCTTCATCCTTTTTGGACTTGAGGCACCCGTTATTGGACTCAAGACGCCCCTCACTGAACTCCAGGCACCCATCCATAACTTTTGTGTACTGTTGGCACTGGATTTGTGACCCAAACACCTTGTTCTGAGCGCACCCAAAGCCCACAGACTGACCATGACCTATCCATTTGATAATAGGTGAATTTCATTGATACACAGTGATAGCAGATAAAAATAATGCAAACAATTCTATATCTACCAGCCCTAGGGCTGTCAACAGAGAGGAGGTACGTCTGGCCAGTACCCGAGTTTCACTCTGAGGTTCTCTCTTGAATGTGGGGTGGGCAAAACAGGTTGGTGGTGTGCCCTCTGTTCATGGTGGCCTCAGGTTCCCCTCTTGGGGACCCTTTCCTGCTCTGAAATCCCTCCTTTTGTATTCTTTTCCTCTTCTGATGACTCTTTCAGCTCAGGCATTGCTGATTGGTCTCTCTGCGGTCATCATACTGTGCACATATGCTGTCCTATCAGCATATTCCTTTGTTTCTCAAGCCCATCACATGCACACATCCTAATTTGGTTCTTTATGGTTTCTCCTAATTTGGTCCATCTACCAAAGCCAGAAATCCCAAGGGCTCTGAAGCTGGACACTGTGACCTGGTGCCCCCTTATCTCATGCTATGGAAAAGTATGGTACATCTCTTCAATTTCCCAGCCTGTGCATCTGCTTGCTGCTTGCCTGTGTCAGACACAGTGGGCCTTGAAGCCCAAACGGACTTCTTAGAAATGGTCCTTGCTGTTGCCCAGGACCATTTTTTCTAATGCATATCTACTTTACCTACAAGCCAATTCCCAAAAGCAAATCTCTAAATATCCTTTTCTAGCCATCTCCACCCAGTTTCAAAAACGAAGTTATGTATTACAGGAAGTGCTTACTATCTTGCAGAGGGCCTAGGCAGTGGGGATGGGGGATTTGCTAATCAAGCTCGAGCCTGCCCTTTTTTCTGCTTATTTCTTCACACATGGCCACACCCTTCAAAAATGTGGTGGCACCCCTGGGTGCCAGGCTGAGAATCATTCACTTAGAGCACCTTCCACTAAAGGAGTGGTTTTCAACCCTTTTTCATTCCTGGACCCCAAAAACATTTTGAATGGAGGCACAAACCCCTTTGGAAAGCTATTGTGTGTATAGCGAACATAAGTGGATAATTAGTGACACACTATTGTCTTAAAAATAAAAATAATATCAACAACAATACAATTTTGTAAACTCATCATTTTGCTGTCAGTTCTAATGAGACAGTTGAACTTGCTTCTTGGCAGAAAGCACATGAAAGTTTGGTAGACAGGTGACAGTTTCAGTCTTAGATCTTCAACCTCCAGTTTGTTTTGGGATTTCATGTTTATTGATACTAAGGCTGAAAACCCACTTCCACATAATTATGTGGTGATGAAGAGCATCAAGACTTTAATGGCCTTATCTGCCAGATCAGGGTACTCCTTTTTTATTTTCAACCAGAATTGGGCAAGAGGTTCCTGCTTGAATTCAAGTTTCAGTCCCTCATCACAGGATAACTCAAGTAATTGGTCCTCTTCTTTAGCTGTTAGACAGGACCTAGAGTTGCAGCCTGCTACAAAGAGGTTACATATCCACTCAGTCTCATTTTCCATCTCAGGAAAATACTAGCGAAACTGAGATTTGAGTGCCAGCAAGTGTTCTTTGATTTCGCTTTTCACATCTCTGTCCTGTGTCACCTTGTTTTCAAGGGTTTTGAATGTGTCAAAATTGTTTTCTTACTCAAGAAACCCAGAGGTGAAGCTTCTTGATGAAAGCCATCAGGTACAGTCCCCTGCATACACAGGCAACCCTTCACCCAGGGATTCCCCCAGATTGCCATGTCAAACCCTCAAACATTCATATGTACTAGATGTGCTGTGAAGAAGAAAAGTCGAGGCACAATCTGAGATAGGAGATATCCTTAAGACCCACCAGACTTTTGCTGGTGACCTCCCATCAGTTTTGTAGGACCTAACCTTTCACTGAAAATATGTGCTGTTCTTATTGTTCCAAATAAAGCTTTCCCTAAGTGCCTCAAGAGACTCTCAGTTTTCCCAATGGAAATTTCATCTAAATTGGCATGCACTCAGCTCTCTCTTTCCCTCTCTCTCTCCCACATGCACACACCTGTTCCAGTTATAGACTGATACTGCCAGGTGAGCAGAGGGACCACAGGGCTGCAGCGTTACCAGGCCCCATGGCAGGATGAGGCAGGACTGCCCAGCCGCAGCAATGGCAGGATGAGGCAGGACTGCCCAGCCACACTCTCCCTGCAGGTGCTGGGCTACCTGCTGCTGGCACTTGGGTAGCCTCTGGCCATGGAGGGGAGCTGCAGTGGCAGCCCCAGCAGCACCAGTGGCACTTCCCCTCTGGTTGGGACCTCCATCTTTACAGTCACCTTTCACAGATCCCCTAGACATGCTCCCTGGACTCCCATGGGTCTGCAGACCACAGATTGAAAACCACTTCACTAGAGGATCACAAGATGCTTTACATATTATTAATCTCTTACCAAATCTGCATGGTTAACAGTGGTTTACAGACTTCAACATTTAGGTATTGAGTGCCCACTGATGAGGCATGTAAACTCCTTTGAATCTTTTAGTCTTTGTATAAGCCTAGGAGCACATGTAATGAATCTGTGCCAAAGCCTGGAACAAACCCTGAGAAATCCTCATCTCCCACTGCCTGCTCCAACCCTAGGCTACACACTGCCCTTCCTAAAATGGCAACTACCACCTTAAGTGCCATTCCCCTGACTCTTCTGAAAATAAGTTAAATTGCCAGGAATCTCAAACACTACATGCTGGCCTAATTCCCCAGGGTCATACACAGCAAAATTAGATTATGAGAATCAGAGGATGTTCTGGGTTGCGTCAGGGCTGAAGCCCAGTACTTGTATATAAGCACTACTAGGACACAAGATTTTGATCAGGATGGCAGCACAATGCTGGAGCTTCACATTCAGAGATTAAAGCTACTTAAGGTTATTGCAGAAGAAGCACATTGTTCAGTCCTTAGCAGGTTCAAATTGTCTTCTATCAATTCTTCTGGCTAAAATTCAGGAGTGCCAAAGTCCTTGGCAAAAGCTGAAGTAGGGGGTGGCGGCAGGGGGAAGAGGGGAGAAACAAAAATCATTGTGTTGGATTCCTAATAAAGCTTGGAGGACCAACTGAAGGTGGAATGAAAAAAAGATCAAGCATGGTGAATGCAAGGCAGCACCTCCTGCATCAATGCCTAATGATACAAATGAAAGAGGGCCTTGATATTGTCCACCCAGCTCTGATGTCTCCTTTAAAGCATCTCTTGCTTTCTATAATTGCTACTAGGAATGCCATTTGATTTGCTTCAGTTCCAACTCCAGGCTGCCACTGATTCAATTAAAGCAAAATCCAGTATGAAAGCCCACTACTCTTGAGGTGAGCTAGGCAGAAAATTGGGGGGCCTGCACAATACGTCTTCTGGCCAAATATACTTATTCTTTTTTTAACAATAGCCATTTAAGGCACTGTGTCTCTGCAAGCAGAAGCGGGGCAGGCTCAGGTGCGTGGAGCAGGTGGCAGTGGCCTGGGTGGAAGGTAGGGGGCTTGGACAGGGGTAGTGCTGGGAGGGGTGACTACAGGGGGGCAAAGGCAAATTTTGGGGTGGTTATAGCCACCCCAAGCCTCCTCCTGGCGCCACTCCTGCTCCTGCTGCATGGAGCACCCCAGTGAAAGTGGCTCATCATTATACAGGGAAGCAGCAGAAGCTGTTACTTTAGTTTCCATTTGCAGGCTATCACTTTCTCACCCCTCCCCTTTAATACAATAGTGCCACCATGCACGGAGTATGTGACATTGCATATGAAGATTACCAAGCTCTATATTATTATAGGGCTACTGGTCTATCAATTTCAATAATCTTTTCCTGAAACCCAGCCCCCATTCTCAGAAAGAAGCAAGAAAACAGATGGATTTGGGAGCATGAGGAACTTCCATAGCCTGGGGCTACTGAGGGTGACTAAAGAGCCTCATCATAATGCAATGTTATGGGATTTATTTTGAATAGAGTTTGGGCTAGACAGCACCTTGTTAAGGCTCCCTAGAGAGTCAGATGTCAGCCTGTAATGCTAAATACAGCAAACTCCATCCTGCCCTTCCCCCTGAACACCTTTATTTCTTGGTCTTCTTCCCATCCTGCCAGTCAGATGACAGATTTGATGGGCTTTCTTTTGTTACTGACTAACTTGGAAGGGATGATCTGGCTTTATTGACAGACATTGCTAGTTGTGCTCTCATTTTTTATTTTGCCTGAAACATTTGGAAAGATAGTTTAAGAAAGTATTTGACTTTGGGAGATGTTTCAAGGACTAAAAAGAGCATCTTTATTTTTGGTTTAAATTTGGATCACCTACCAGTCAGATGCTGAAGCCTAGTGTGCATGGGCAGTAACAGTGCAGAGTTCCTCCAAGTGCCCAGTCAATATACGTCACTCTAACCAGACATACTGTATCTATTTGAATATAACACCCCAACAATTCAATTCTATATATGGAAAATATATAAATCCGTTATAGGAGATTTGCCTTGTGTCCCTCTCCCACTGCTACAGCAGGAAAAATATATCTAGGGGGATCAGATAGTCCTTTGCTCTTTGCCCAACCCTCACTTCTTCCTTCCCTCCTTACTATCATACCCTGGTCCCTGAAAACGTGGGAGAGAGGAGTAAAATTTACATACAGGCAAATTTACATACAGACAAACTTAGTTCAGCCAGAATTGAAGCAGTGTTCCTTTTTGAAACTGCTGCAAGTTTTAGCACAGATACTCCATAAACATACTTTTAAGCAGCATTTTTGTACTTACTTGTATACAGTACATACTATACTTTTTTTTGCAGATATATATATTGTGGATCGTGGATCATCAAGTGAATTGGATTGGTCATGAGACAGAAATGTAAAGAGAGATTTTTTTCTCTCTCTCTCTCTCCAGTTCTGTCTCATGACCAGTTCAGTTCACTTGACAATCCATGATACACATCTACAGTTAAATCAGCATCATCCTCATTACAATAGCCACAACAACTGAGTTGGGCAATGTGTACGCCCACCAGTATTGCAGCAGGTGCCCTGCAAAATATCTTACGAAATAGGCCATTCCTGCCCCAGTTGTCAGTTTGCAGATCTGGCAGCCAAGAGGAAGAGCAGGATGTCCAGCATTCCTCAACCCCCAGTCTGTTGCATCTTGTACAATATGGTCCTTGCAACCTTCTCTCATCTGGAGCCCCAGCAGAAGATGCACATAGCTCTTTGGATCCTATGGATGACTTGCTCTGAGAGGTGAAGGAGGGAGGGAGAAGACCAGTGTGGTGTACAGAAGGTCTGGTAGCACCACTGCCCTCATGAGCACCACGCACCCCCCAGTGACAGATGGCACATGTTCCACAGTCCCGGTCTTTGCTGGATTTTGGCTCTGGTCTTTTCCCATGTCTTCTGTCCATTCAGTTCCAGGTCAAACTCTACCCCTAGGATATTCACCCCCTCATGAGGAACAGAGACCCCCAGGGCCAACGGGTCCCCAAGTTTGCATGTACCAGGTAGGTACTCTTGCTTACACCGAGTTTGACCCCTGCCACTGATCCACACACATGAGTGTGTTGTAGCTCTCTTTCCACCAACCGCTTGTCATTGCACAGGATGCTGAGGTTGTCCATGTAGACTAGGACCCTTGTCTTCTGCCTCACTTCCCCTGAGGATCTTCACTCTGCTGATCCTGAAATCTCACTTGAGCCACTGGGTTAGCTGCTCCATCATACAGATGAACAGGATCAGGGAGAATGGGCAGCCTTGTTGGACGCCCAACTCCACTATGATTGAGGTGGTCAGAAACACACTCACCAGCACCCTGCTGCTCACATCAGGGTACAGCATATTTATCCAGAAAACAAATGTCTGGGAGACCCCCCCATCTACTTCAGCATCTCAAAAAGGAACCAGGGGGACACTGTCATAAGCCCTCTCCAAGTTGAGGTTCAGCCCAGAAGTGTTCAGCCCTCTCTCCCATTGGTAGCACAGGCATCCTGCAGTTGTAGCAGGGCTCTATGGATCTGGCACCCTAGAACCATGCACGACTGGTCTTCATGGATCTCGGCACCAACAACAGTCTTAAAGTGCTTGGCCAGTGCTTGGCCAAGACCTTGGCCATCAGTTTATAGTGACACTGCAAGAGCTCTATGGGTCTTCGGTTCTTCAAACCCTCCCTTGCCCTTCTTATAAAAATGGGTTGGCCCTCCTGCTGCTGCTCCCTATGGACCTCTAGCAGGTCTGGGCCTACCTGGTCCCAGGAGGTGACACAGAGCTCCTTGGGCAGGCTGTCTGCCCATAGATCTCTGTTCTGGCTCAAGTTTTCACAGCCTGCCTTCAGGGAGACCAGTTCCCTTATGTGGATCATGTAGATGTGAGGGGCACCTTCATGTTTCTCCTGTGCTTTGGGGTTTCCCAATCACCCTGGTCTGTGTCTGGGCTCCCTGGAGGCTCCTCCTGTCCCCCCTGGATCCCTTGAGTCTCTCCATCTGAGCTGGAATTTTCTCCAGCTTCTCAGGTTCTCTCCAAGTCTCCTTTCTGGGGATCCAGCTTCTCCCTTTCCCTCTTATCTTTCCCCTCCATTCTTCCAAGGTCCTTAAGTCCTCAACCATCTGCTTTAGGGCTTGCTCACTGTCCTTGGAAGAGGTTGGGTTTTCCTTTCTAGAGGGGTCCCCTCCTTCTGTATTCTCCCCTTTACCATCCTTCTCTGTCCCCTTTTTCATTGTTGCTGGGAGGGGGCGGGGGGTGGAAAGGGCCAGGGGTGGTTGAGGCTTCTGGGGTTTTGGCAGTAGCATCTTCTTTTTTGTTTTTCACCTTGTTCATGAAGGAGATGGGGTATTCCTTAAAGGCATGCCCCTCTTCCCCACACAGGTTACAGTGCCAATCCTGATTACATTCCTTGGCTTCATGATCTTTCTCTTTGCACATGGCACAGATTTTATTTAGGCACTGTGCTACCAAATGCCCCTGCTCCCCACATTTACAGCAGAGCTTACGTTGCCTCTGGTAGAAGAGACAAAGCCTCTGTGGGGGTCCAGGGAGATTGCTGAGGGGAGGTGCTGCATCTGAACTGGATTCCTAGACTCACTTTTCAGTATTGTTTTGGCCCTCCAATCTACATCCCACCTTGTGCTGGACCTCCACCACTTTTCCTATTTTCTTACAGTGCCTTTTAAGACAAAAACTTACGTCCTCTTCTGTTGTTTGCCTGGAGTACATCTGGATTAAAATCAGTTTCTCTCTCCTTGTCTCTCACATGGCAAATTGAAAAAACTCCAGCTGAAGATTTCCCTTGGCAACCTGAAGCTGCTGCCAGAAATAAAAGAATCATAGACTATCAGGGTTGGAAGAAACCTCAGGAGGTAATCTAGTCCACCTCCCTATTCAAAGGAGGACTGTCCCTAACTAGATCATCCCAGCCAAAGCTTTGTGTAGCTGAGTCTTAAAAACCTCCAAGGATGGAGATTTGACCACCTCTCTAGATAACCTATTCCAGTGCTTTACTACCCTCCTAGTGAGAAAGTTTTTCCTTTAATATCTAACCCAAACTTCCCTTGCTACAACTCGAGACCGTTGCTCCTTGTTCTGTCATTTGCCACCACTTACAGTCCAGTTCCATCCTCTTCAGGTAGTTGAAGGTTGCTACTAAATCTCCCCTCAGTCTTCTCTTCTTCAGACTAAATAAGCCCAGTTCCCTCAGCCTCTCCTCAGAAGTCATGTCACCCAGCCCCCTCACCATTTTCATTACCCTCTGCTGGACTCTCTCCAATTTGTCTACATCATTTCTGTAGTGGCCACAGAACTCTAAAACTGGACACGGTACTCCAGATGTGGTCTCACCAGTGTTGAACAGAGGGGAAGAATCACTTCCCTTAATCTGCTAGTAACACTCCTATTAATGCAGACCAAGGTGCCATTAGTTTTCTTCACAACAAAGCTCACTGTTGGCTCATCTTCAGTTTCTGGTCCACTGTAACCCCCAGGTCCTTTTCTGCAAAACTGCTGCTAGCCAGTCAGTTCCCAGCCTGTACTGGTGCATCAGATTGTTCCAGCCCCAGTGTAGAACTCTGCATTTTATCCTGCCTGAACCTCATGAGATTTATTTTGGTTAAATCCTTCAATTTCTCAAGGTCTCTCTGAATCCTAACCCTCCAATATTATCTACTACTCCCCACAGCTTGATGTCATCTGCAAACTAAAGGTGCACTCCATCCTATCTTTCAAGTCATTGATGAAAACATTGAACAAAACTGGGCCCAGGACTGACTCCTGGAGCACTCGATTGATATTGACTGCCAACTAGACATCAAGCTATTGATTACTCCCCTCTGAGTCAAACGATTCAGCCAGTTTTCTATCCACCTTACAGACCAACTCATACTTCCTTACTTTGCTGGGAGGTTGTGGGAGACCATATCAAAAGCCTTGCTAAATAAAGGTATATCATGTCCACTGCTCTTTCTATATCCATGGAGACAGGCATCTCATTATAGAAGGTAATCAGGTTAGTCAGACATGACTTGCCCTTGGTGAATCCATGCTGACTGTTTCTAATCACCTTCTCCTCCAAATGCTTAGAAATGGATTCCTTAAGGACCTGTTGCATGATTTTTCTAGCAACTGAGATAAAGCTGGCCAGTCTGTAGTTCCCTGGATCCTTCTTCTCTTCTTAAAGTTGGCCGCTATATTTGCCCTTTTCCAATCATCTGGGATCCCTTCTGATCGCCATGAGTTTTCAAAGATGATGGCCAGCAACTCTGCAATCATATTGGCCAACTCCCTCAGAACCCTCAAGTGAATCATATCTGGCCCCATGGACTGGTACATGTCCAGCTTCTCTAAACGATCCCTAACCTGTTCTTTTTCCACTGTTGCTCCTCCCCAAACTGTGTTGCCCAGTGCAGCAGTCTGGGAACTGACCTTGCCAGTGAAGATTTAAGTTAAAAAGGCACTGAGGACACTGAGGACTTCAGTTTTCTGCAACATCTGTCACTAGGTTGCCTCCGCCACTTACTAAGGAACCCAACAATCTTCCTCTTGTTACTAACATACTTGTAGAAACCCTTCTTGTTACCTTGCATGTCCCTTCTAGCTGCAACTCCAGTAGTAGATTGACCTTCTTGATTTCATCCCTGCATGCCCGAGCAATGCTCTTCTACTCCTCCCTAATTGTTTATCTGAGTTTCCACTTCTTGTAAGCTTCCTGTTTGTATTTTAGCTGACTGAACAGTTCCCTGCTAAGCCAAGCTAGTCTTCTGCCATACTTGCTAGTCCTTCTGTCCATCGGGATCATTTGTTTCTATGCCCTCAGTAAGATTTCTTTAAAGTACAGCTTTAAGTAAATCTGATTTGCTCTTGGCATTCCTGAAACCCAGTTCCCACTCCATCCCACCAGGCATGCAAATTAGCCAATGCAAATTCATAAGGTCTACCTTTAGTAGATCCTGTATGATCTGGACTAGCAAATCTTCTCTTCTCCATCAGTACATTTCCTGAGTGTAAATGTACTGGCTTCACCCAGAATTTCACCAGGAATCCTCTTTTCCTTGTTTCCATATTGACTTATGAGCTACTGAACTCGGGTCCAGTGAATCCTGGTTTCAGGGTCCCCGCTTCCTCCCATGCGAGCACAGAGGTTTTGTATCTGAACTGATAAGAACAGATTCTACACTTACGCTATTTATATATACTGCAAGCTATACACTTAGTGCAAAGTCAAAAGACTCATGATTTACTATGCAATTAAACTGGGCTGAACCCCAGGGGAGTCAAGTGTTTCAAGCCATGGTGACCCGACAGCTCAGCACTGCTATGTAGGCATACTCCGGATACCCCCCACATAGAATCCATGTGCTAATTAGCCCTCACTCATGACTGGGTGTTCTTGTCATAAGTTCTGGTATGCTCCAAAAATTATATGCAAATGAGGCACAAAGCAACCTGGTCCAGCTTCACCTCAAGAATGGTTGTGCCACACTAATTATATGTGACAGGTTGAGAAAGATGGCAACAGAGAGATGATTCTGAGTGAACTGTTTTGGGCCCTGCTTGATGATGTTTGCCAAATATTTAAGATTGCCAAAGAAACAGGAATTATTGGGAATAGGAAAAAAGGGCACAGTTCAGTGGTGGGAGTGAAGACAAAGTCAAGCTACAGCCAATGTAGTGGCTCACCATGATTTGAAAGAGTTAGTACTGACAGGGACTGCATACAATGGGCACTAGTAGATGTCTCATTCAGATGGGCTCTGCTAACCTATTCTTGTGGTAGGTTCCCATCAGCATTGAAAGCCTAATCTATGCCTTAAAGGCAGGGAAAGGGATAAACAGTGTCAAGGTGTAATGAGTGAAGGAGGGAGATCCAAAGCTCAAAACAGTGGCAGTGGTGGCAAGTAAACATGCGGTAGAAAAAAAATAGAAGAGCAGAAATGAAGATCTGGAGACAGTTGGTTAGCGGACAAAAGTAGAGAAGAAAGGAAGAAAGAAGGTGATAGGAGGAGCAACAGCAAAAGCAGACAGTGGCATCAATGACAGTGATGATGCCAGTAGAAAGACAGGAGCAGAGAACAGGAGATAAAGCAGGAGCAGAAGGATAAGGTCCATTGGGTAAGAAGCAGATGACAGCAGGAGCATGACAGCAGGCTGGCCTGCTGGGACTGGCACTGACAGAGCTAGGGAGAAGCAGAGGCTGTGAATAAAGGGAACTTTAACTAGCAACAGGATCAACAATAAATAAATATAATTTCCCGGACAAGATACTGTTTGTAATTTTGGAGGTGCAAGCAGAGCATCTCACCAACCTGATTGCTTTCTTGAACCGAAATACTTGGGAACTGACTTACTGGGATGGAGATGGGTATGAGAACTTTTGTAAGAAATATGCAGTGGAATGTGGGAGAGAGGAATTAAGAGGGATGAAGTTCATAGCCGGGGAAAAGTCAAGAGAAAGAGCGATTATAGTTCAAATGTACTTGGATTTACTAGAAGCAGAAGACACAGAAAGACAGAGGGAAAAGTACTTCCAAAGGGTCATGTGGGTAGAGAAAGTAAGGGACAAATATAGTATCTGAAGGGAGACCTGGAGGGCACAAGTAGTGTTACAAGCAGAGAATTATAGCCCAGGTGGGAAGCTGCACTTCCAATCAGCGACCCAGGTGTGAGCACATCAGGTTTTATAATATACCATGAGCAACCAAAACAGTGCAGCAAATACACAGTGGCTAGACAGGTGGGTAGGACACCTGTCTACCCACTGTCCCTTCATGGTGTGCTACAGATGTAAAGGGATGGGGCATAAAGCAACAGACTGCCAGGAGTCCCTAAAATGCACTGTCTGTAAGGGAGAGGGACATATATCGTAGGTTCCTCAAAGACTTTACAAGTATAATCATACCCCCTGAGGAACATCAAAGCCCAGAGGTGGAGAGGAGAGGAGAGGAGAGGAGGGGTTGGATACCAAGGTAGAAATAGTGGAAGAAACTCTGCAGCAGATTGAAACAGAGAAGGCAGGGGCAAAATTTCTGTGATTGAAAAGGAGAGAGGAGGTGGAATGGAAGGGAAGGCAGGAACAGCAAACAGCTCAGACATGGAGATGAGGGTGGGAAGAAAGAAGACACCTTACAGACAAAAAAAGTGAAGCAGAGTATAATGGGGTGGAACGTGTCCAAGCCATCACCAACCCGGGATGGCTCCCCACCCCACTCTGAGACAGATGCAGCTGCATCACAGCTGCACCAGCTGGCCAGAAGCCAGCACAGCAGGCAGAGCCACAATACACAGCCCCTGCAGGCAGCTGGAAGCCTGGCCACACAATGGAAGGGTCTGCCCCAGCAATAGAGGAGGATAAGAGCAGCCAGGACTGGCTGCTGAGGAGGTCTCTCAGGGGTGAAGGATCGGTGGTGCTACCACGGGTGCACACAGACAGCGTGGTCCCCAGACAGGGCTTCCCTCAACCAACCGAGGCTCTGGGATACTTGTTATGTGTAACTTTGTAGGTATAGGGTGATGTGTGTTTTTAATAAAATTTGTAAAAGAAAGCATTTTTGGCACCAGTGGAGGGTAGGAGGGTGTTGGAACTTGCTCTGGCCTGGTACTGCAGTACCTCCAGGCCTGGTGCTCGTTCCCTCCTGGGGGAGCGATTGCCTGTTTTGATTGGGGGGGTTTTAAGGGCCACACACACAAAAAAGATCCCCATCGGCTTTTCTGGCACCAGAGGAGGGTGTCACAGGTTGTTCCAGCCTCTCCAAGTGCTGGCCTGGTATTGCAGTGCCTTCAGGTCTAGTGCTTATTCCCTGCTAGAGGAGCAAGGGTCACACGGACACACTTCCTATCGGTATGTTTACCACATATGAGCCATGTGTTTTACAGTCATGCTCAGTGCTGGCTGCATTTAATCAACTTTATAGTTGGTTTCTATTACTGATTGAGCACATGCTGCTTTTGGCAGCAATTTAATGATAGGCAATGTATGTAATGAGTTTCCTTGTACGCGACTGTAAGAGGAAGGGCTTTTTTCCCCATGCCGACTGGAGGAAAAATCTTGTCTTGTATTTGAGTAAATACAATATATCAAGGAGTGAAAGGCTCTTTGTTTTTTTCCTCTGCTGATGTTGTATTTAGTACAGATATTTTTGCAAAGCATAAAAGATATCTGAAACCTGACCTAGGGCCCAACCCAACATTAAAATTTGTCTTTTGATCAATCCCATGTTGCATATCAGTCACAGAAGAACCAGATATAATTTGTTCTCTGTAAGCTAGCTCCCCTATATTATTCCTCTCTTGGCATGGGAAATATACAAAGAAATGACAAATCACTGCAATATGATCTAGGTAGAATTCAGTTCTCTCTACAAGAAATGTTTAACGCTACCTCCTGTATCCAAACAAGTTCATCATTGTCCCAAAGTCCATACAAATGAGTTGTAAGATAAATGAATAGCACCAGGCAACATATGCCAGATGTACACATTCTCCTCCCAATGCCATCAACACATGAGAGCAATACTTCTTTCTTTATACTGAAGGTACCTCTACCCTGTATGCAGAAACACAGTAAAACATACCTCTAAGTTAACTTTACCTATAACCACAGTAAAACATGAAACATGATGAGCTCCAGTGCAGAATTGCTGCCCGGGTCAGTGCTCAGGATCCCTGGCAGGTTTGTACTGTTGAAACAGTAGCTGCTGAATATTCCCTGCCATTACTACCTGTGCTAGTTAACTACCTCAAGTCTACCTACCTGTGCTGCAATCATGTTTCCTAGCTGTAGCCATACCCAAATGAATTGCATTGTCCCTAGCATGAGCCAGTCCCTAACCCGTCCCCTGCCCCCTTCCCATCTCCATCCTACCCAGTGTTTCCCAGCTGGAGTCTTATTTGCATAAGCTGCTTCACTTGCTGATAAATGTTTCTAATTTGTTTTCTGGGTGTCAGCGTTTATGGCTGTTTCCTGTCTTGGTGCTTGGTGATGAAGTTTTATACTGTTTGTTTTTTAATTAGGGCTCTATATTTGGAGAAACAAACAAGTCATATTTAATTGAAAACCACTGGGGCACCTCAGTCAGCTAAAAGTCAGAAAGAATGAGATACCCAAACAGGCCTGAAGCTAATGCTATGACAGAGAGGAAAGGGGGACATTTCAAAATAAGCTTAAGTGGCATTGAATAGTGTTACCTATCAGAAAGATGCCCCTGGGCAACAGCAGGACACACTGCTTCAGCCTACTCAGCAATGCCCCCATTGCCAGTCTCCAAGATTAATGAAAAAGCTCATCCAACCAGCTAAACCTGATCTCCCATTGGATGCCAGCTGGCTAAAGACCTGGGTTTAGCTAGCTCACACAGTGCAACTGGATCATAAAGTAACTGTGCCTCTAAGCCAGAAGGGTCAAACAAACAGCCCACAGGCTTAATCTGTCCCATGGCCGCTATATGATCCAGCCCAAGGATCATTGGACCAACCTCACAGGCTGGTCTTGGCCCTGCATGCGGCGCACAAGGCTGCATGCACAGCACAGGGGGTCTGTCTACAGCATGCACCTCATGTGGCACCCTCACCTCCCGCCTGTGCAGCACCTGGGGAGCTGGGTCCAGCCTGCATGAACTGCACACCCTGTGCCACCTCCACAGCAGGGCCTGGGCCAGTGCATGTTGCATGCAGTGTGCAGGCTGGACACGGCACTGCAGGTGCTGCACAGGGGGTTGATCCTGGCCCAGACCACAGGCCCAACAACTCTCATCTAGCCTGCAGGACCAAGTGAGTTTGATATCCCTGCTCTAAGCCACCTTTGAGCTTTCTCTGGATGGGGGCGGGGGGGTGGGAAGCCTATGGGTTAAATTGGCCCAAGTATAAGTTACTGAAACCTCAGAAAGAGGCAGCATGGCCCAATCATAAAGGTGCGACCCTGGAATCAGTCTCCAGTCTAATCCCCTATCCTGCCACAGACATCCTGTGTGACCTTAAGCAAGTCATTTAGTGTCCCTCTGTGGGAAGAAGCATGCTTATCAGGAATTTCACCATGTTATTTGTACTCTGCAATTCTTCTTGCACCATTAACACTAACTTCATCTTGGTACGATGGATGCAGAACAAATGAAAGAACAGCCCTGTGGTTGCACTCAAATCTTTGTTGGCTGGACCAGGCATCTAGGGATCCATTACACTTGTTACTATACAGGATTCATAATTGAGTCTGCAGCGTACCCCCTGCTTCATGGCCTTAGGAAAGCCACTTAACCTTTTAGTGCCAACTGCAACATGGGAATCATAATACTCAGCTCTTCCTGGGTTGAGGTAATGAGGAGTGTTCCAGGGTGTAATTTATCAATGCTTGGAAAGCGTTTTAAGGTACACAGAAGTGAGTAGTATTATGGTGAAGGAGCTTGTTTTGCAGACACACTCCCATGCACCCTGGAAAACGTGTTGACCCATTATGTGAAGTGAGTTAGACCACCAAACAGACTGCAGAGGATATCACACAAAGAGCTTTTAATGAAAAGGCTGCAGGTACAAATGCAAAAGCCATATCCAAGGTCGCCCTGAGGTTAATGCAGTGGTTGAAACCACTGTATTAAAAGATAATATATCTGTGCATGATTATGCATCAAAAGCAGTGCTTTGCAGGCAAATGCTAGCACAATGTAACTGCATGAAAAGCAGTCTGATGTGACAGCAGATATTTGTTGTGTTCTGTATTTTGTTTTTTACATAGATGACCACCAGGATGTAAACATTAGTGAGCATAACGCTCTTGATATTATACCACGGAAAATGTCTTAGAAAAGCGTTCCTTGTTTACCACTGGTTCTTGCTCTACAGAGGCTACAGCATCCACATAGGAGAAAAGGTTTGAAATGAGACTACTTTAAGCCACACTATACTTGCATGCATGCTACCACCACAGCTGTGTGATTTCATCTGCTCTGACAAGCTAAATAGAATTGAGCCTCATTAGTGCTTGGATTGTAAAGCTAGAAGGAAAACCAAGAGTGCCACAGAAAGCAGCACTGGCAATTGAACATCTGACACATTTCTTTCCAAGTCAGGATCATTCCACTGCCCTTACATGAACTTGGGAGGTGCTTTACTGGCAAAGATGTTATACTTCAGAGGAGATGCATCACCAAGATGCACAGTGGCTTTGATATATTCCCCCAAAGTTAACTTGTCACATGGACAAAATTCTGCACTTGCATAAATGCCTTCCTAAGGGCACCATGACCCCTGGAAGAGTATCCATAACAAAAGACCCACCCAAAGCTCAGATCCCAGAAGATGCTGATGGAAAGAATGGAATTCCAGACACTTACTCTGCAACATTTGCTACAGTAGGAAACCTAATGGACAGGGAGAAGAAGACAACTCATAAGAGATGGGGGAAAAAGAAAAGAGAGGGAGATTGGGATGTACTATAACAGGAAGCTACTGAAACAAACCTTTGCCTAGGGCATTATAGGTAATGCTGACTTTCCTAGACTAGACTTACAATGTACTGGCCAGATTTTTCACCCCTGTATAATTCTTTTTGTTCTGCTCCAGCAGTGCAGGGGCAACTTCAACACCTTAATCCAATACAGAGAGAATATAGAGAATTCAAAGGATGTAAAACTGCAGCAGATTGTGCTCTGGTGATGGGGGCAGAACAGACAGGTCCTTAAATACATTTTTGCCTCACCAGTCTACCTCCATACACACTAAGTAGGAGCTGGCCCAGCCCAAGACCTTGCCCTGTGTGTTCAGTAAATTCGAGCTGGTTGCAAAGCTGTTCTGAAGCTATAAAGAGAGTCCCCGAGACAGTTTCATTTCAATCTCTGTTGAAAATGTGCCATCAGCATGGTTGTCCATTAATCTGGTTTATCAAAACTAGCTCGAGCTTTATCTACCTCCAGTTTGATCAATAGCCTCCTGCTGTCTCACATTTCTCACAGCAGGCAGGAGCTGGGGACAGATGGATGAACCCAGCCCCATTAAACACAAGAAAATAGTTAAAAGATGACATGCAGCCACTGTACCTTGGAGGAATCTAGTCTGCTGCTCACACTTGGGGGAAGTGGAAAATTTCAGGAGAAGCCATATGCTTTGATTTCAGGAGGGTATAGTGTATTTAATTTAAAATAATTTAAGATATTTATTTCAAAATGCCTCCATTACACAATCCCCAGGGGCATTTGGAGAATAAATACACAACTCATTGATCAATGTTAGCAATAATAGACTGTCATCTTACAATTATGTGCAAACCCACAATCACCTCCCTCAGGCAAAAGGCTGACTAGAGAAATAGATCTCTGCACCCTGATATTCAATAAAACTTGAGCTCTTTGGGATTGTAGGAGCAAAACACAAATGCCAGATCCATCAGCCCTTCACCGCCCAGTTATTAACTATAGCACACAGTTGGTTTTAACTTACACGGAGCAAATGGGTAGAATTACGCTCTCTTGAGCAGAAAGGATCCAAAACACAAACTCTATGTTTGTTTCTAAAATACCATAAAAATTCTACTGCAGGATTTGGGAGCGTGTCTGGGAGCACGTACCCAAAGATTATTGAAACACATTCACTCAAGAATTTGTAGCTGAAGTTGCACAGGATAGGAGAGAGAGTAAAGCAGAATTACACTCAATAGTTTAAAGCTAGTACATAATATCCCTCCTCAAATTCTTGCAGAACAAACACAATCACTATTATGATTCTTATGGTGAAAAGACCAAAAGCCACAAGCATAGATCAACAAGGAATAGCCCAAGGTTTCCTAGCTCATTATTTGAAGAAACTGATTACAGGACTGAGAAGTACAGCTTTTTGAAGCTGTTCTGGGTCAACATCTATAAGTTACCACCACAGATTAAATGGAAATTTGAACTATAGATGATTAAAATTTAGTTTCCTACTTGCAACTAAATCCCATCTCCTAATATCCTTCAAAAACAAGTTTATTTTTCAAAACTGGCATCTTTTTTATTTTTTAAAAACAATTTTAAAATTTAAATTCTAATCTATGAGATGACTCTAACAGCTTAACTCATAAATAACACCCCTGATTCAAGAAACATGTTGTCAGGGTTATTTCCCTTTAGGGGGAGTTTAACATCTATTTGGAACACAGGATGTGTCATTCAAGTAAATGCTGCCTCCAAAGATATGGCAAAATATTCTTCCTCCAAGCATGATTAGATGGACCCATCTGAGTAACAGATAAGGATTATATTCCATGCATGCCAGGCATTGTTACATTACCCTCTCTCTAATTCCTGTGCAGGCAGAAGCAAGAAAACAATGGGCAAAAAATTTCAAGTTTTTTTATGCCTACCACTTTAGCAAAACTAAAGGGAAAAAAAAGAGAGGGGAAAAAAGTCATGGAATCATGATCTGGAATGAAAAGGGAAAAAGAAAATTCATCTACTGCATGCCTATGAAAACCGATCTCAGTGACCCTTCTGCCCTAGTGAGACTTTTTATAAATTTTACTTCTCATGCAAAAATAAAAAAAATGGAATTTGGAAAATCATAACATCATTTTGAGACATTGGTTCAACGCTAATTTAGCAACTAGGTGCCGCTCCCATTTATATAGTAGCTTACTCCATGAGGAGTTAAAAAGGGTGGCAGAAAGGAAACCTCTAATGGAGGAGTGCTGAACCTCTCCCAACTCTCCCTAATGCTCCCCAGGCTGCAGAGGAACAGGAACACTACCAGTGCAGAATCATATTCCTCCAGCTAGTGGCCATTGCAGACTAGAATTACAGCGTCTCCCTGCACATTGAAGCCTGGCACATTATACATAATTGGTTTATCCACAAAATAAGCAGATAAATAAATGTTAATGAACAGCTGGTCTCAATAAACAAGATAAATTAAAACTAATAATAATCTTATTCATTTAGTGAACAAGTTAACCATATTTTAAAGACAGAGACATAAAAAATGCATGACTTCCAACAGGGATGTGCTAAGCTAAGCAAAAGGAATTCATTTGCTGGTAGACCAGGGCTATCTAGGAGTTTCATGGAGGGCAGGCATTTTGCCAAAGCTTTATTACACCCAGAAGGATGCAATACGTACTGTGTTTTGTCCTCTTGGTACCAAATGAAGCCAGATCTAAAGCAAATACATTTATTTTCAGTTGGTTTGAGAAAGATACAGTACTGACAGGTCCAGAGACTGGAGTCCACTGCTTATCAAACATGGCAACACTTTAAGTTTTCTCCACAAGACGGTTGACCCCAGTAACTGGAAGCCACTAATGTCAGAGGATGCTGATCAGGGTCCTGTGACAGCACTGTAACCTTTTGCAACCCTGATCCTCATCATGTGACTCTGACCAGGAGATATATAGTCTCTTCCTAGCACTCCTGTGTGTCACACACTTATTACAGGCCTGATTTACAGAGACAGCCTATAAAAACAATAAATCAGTCTCCCTGCCTCTTCCATGCTTGGGCTCTCTGCTGCAGTTAGTGCCATTTTGCAGTGGTGGGTCTTGTGGAACGTGGTCCACACTGATGCTGCCAGACACTCACCTATAACAGTCTATAACAGTAGTCTTAGTTGCCAAGATTTCATAGATTTCATAGACATTCAGGCTGGAAGGGACCCCAGAGGATCATGGAGTCCAGCCCCCTGACCCAGGGGCAGGAAGCCAGCAGGGATCATAGGATCCCAGCAAGATAAACATTCAAATGTGTCCTGAAGGCGTTCAGAGTGGGTACTTGAGCCACCTCTGGTAGCAGTCTATTCCAAACCTTGGGGACTCGGACAGTAAAGAAGTTCTTCCTTATGTCCAGCCTGAATCGGTTGCGGAGGAGTCTGTGATCTTGGCATCCCTTTGGACGCTCTAAGATGAGAGATTCAGGACAATTGCTTAGATCCATGAAGCTCAGTAAGCTATCCCACGGTTCCCTAAATCATGTGATTTATTAAATGAATAGTAGTACCTGCATCACGTTTATCCATAGATCTCAAAGGGAAGGCAATTTTCCCAAAGTTACCCAGCAGCCAGCGTCCACTATCGAACCCAGGGCTCATGAGATCCCTCACCATGAAACTCAGGACTCTTGAGATCCAGCCAAGTGCCATCTCTGTTGGGCTGTGCTATGGGAGCATAGTAAAACAAAACTAAAAGAAAAAATAAAGAAGCAAACAAGCCATAGCCACCACAGGCATGTTGTGTCTTAAACTGTTTTAGGACTAGGTTTTGAAAAAGATATCTAAGGGCAACTCTCTCTGTATCTTTACATCTACTGGGATTTTCAGGAAGCACCTCATCTGTTTGGGCATTAACTTCCAGATGAAGACAATGGATGGTAGATGATTATAATCTCACCAGGGATGTAGAGCAAGATTTTCCAGGGTGTCTAAGTGACTCACTAAGACCACACAGGAAGACAGGGCAGAGCACAGAAATGAACAGACATGTCAAATCCTAGATTATAACCAAGGATCTTGCTTTTCTGTTTAAATATTCTAAATTCTTTAATTAAAACCCCCCGAATCCATGTTTTTCTGCAATTACAATGAAACACCACTGTATATATATACATACACACACACACACACACACACACACACACACACACATACATATAGATGCAGGCATCAGTTAAACACAATGTTTTATTGATATATCTACAATTTCAAAGCAATTGGGAAGCCTACCAGTGCCTCAATCATTATAATAACATACATCCTAAATACCTATACATTTTGGTGTTTGATCTGGGGTTTTTTTAATCATGGAAACTAAGACCTCCCCCTGCTCTCTTTGCTCACCAGCACACAGGTCCAGCTGCGGCTGTCATCCCCTCCCACTGCTCTGTGGTGCTGAGCAGTGATATGTTGGTGCCCCACCCCTCACTCTGAAGCCACAGCCACCTGGCCCTGCAGGTGCCCCTCACTCCTGACCCACAGCCCCCCAATCTCCCCCAGCCCTTCCAGTGCCCAACCCACAGCCCCCTCACTCCTGACCCACTGCCCCCCATACCCAGTGTGTGGGAAAGGGAGGTATGGGCATAGGCAACATATTGGGGGGCTGGAGGGCACAGGCAATGTGTCCAAGGGCAATGGGGCAGATGTGTCCCCCAGATTTCTATGCCCACAGTAGGGCATGGGGCTGCAGCTGGGCTGGACCAGCTCCAGGCAGGAGCCATCTCAGCAGCCAAGTGAGCAGGACCTGGCATGGGAGGGAGCACTGCACTGCCACGGCCTCCAAGGTGAGACATGATGCTGGTACAGAGTTCTGCCCCCTGCTTCTACCGGGCAGGCAGGGGGTGCCTCACCCTGGCAGCCATGGGGTCCCACCCACTGTGGGTCCCACCCACTGGCCCAGCTGTAGTCCCATGCCCCACTGTGGGCACAGAAATCTGAGGGGCATGTGCCCCTCCCAACTTCTCCAACATGTCACCTGGGCCTCCCCATCCCCATCCCCATCACCTGTGCCTTCCTGCCCCCCCACACTTTGCCTGTGTCCCTCCTGCCACCTCCCTCCATAGACTTTCCTGGAAGGAGCTGCAGAAGCTGCTCTCCTCCACCCTGCCTGGCTCCCACGTGCATCTGTGCACGCACACATTCAAGTGGCACCCACTGTTTCCTGCATCTGGTTCCCCATAGTCCAAAGCAGCCCCTTGCCCACTGGAATCCTGCCAGCCTACAAGACAAAACCCATGGTTTCCTGCATGTTTCTCCTTTAAAAGAAAAATCCATTGTTTTCCAATTTAAAGGAGAAAAACCACATTTTTCAGTGGCAAATGGAAAACCTGGATCCTTGATTATAACCCACACAGCTATGACATTTCTCATTCATTCCAGAGCATGATATTGAATATTCCCATGGTACTGGTAGTGCCATCAGATAACATCAAAACTGCACTGGTGATTTTGGATCTTAGAGCCTGATTTTCAGCAACCAAACCTGTTTACATTAGTGGGGCACACTAAGGAATGGGTAAATAACATCACTAATACATATTAAATTTAGAGGGGTGCAAGCATAGTTTTGCATGCCACAACCCTAAGTGCAGTAAGAAAATGTGGTGACCCAGTTTCTAGAAGTCAGGTGCTAAAAGGTGCATGGCCTCTATTTCACAAGTGACAAACTGCTCTAAGTTGTCCCCAGTTTGCAGTAGCCCTTAATGACATATTCTGGGAATCTGAATGAAAGAGAATTCCAAGCATACCCCATTCCTGGTGCATGGGAAGACAGCAAAACAGATTCAGCCATGCCCCCAGGAAGTTCCCCACACCAGTGAAGTCCCAAAGTAGCAGTTAGGCCAGCTGTTTGTGGCTGAGCGGTAAGAACCAGACTGAATAGGGACTAGGATATGCCTCAGTCAGGCAAGTCTACACAGTAACCAAAGTGCAGGTCCTCTAGTTGGCAGTGATAGCAAGCTCCAACTCATGTGACAAAGAAGATATAAAGTGCCCACTCTGATAATGTGGGTCACACCTCCATTCATCTGGAATTTAATTTGTTTGGACTTTCAAGTTAGATACTGGTGGTGCACTTGATCTGAGCCAAAAGGCCGATAGTAATTCAGCCGTAAGTCATGTTTTGTCAGATATTGGGATCTGTTTTACTGAGAGTTGTTGTTGTTCAAGGCACCACAAGTTACCCCCAGTCTTCTCAGGGAATGCCATGGGACGTGTGTAGTCTCCATCTGAAGAGATACTAGAGAGACCAGAAGGAAGGACTGTTTTTAACAGATATACAAATGTAATACTGCTTTGCTACATCTGAGCTATCAGCCTTCAGCCCAAGAGGTTGAACATCGAAATAAATTAATTTCTTTGTCTGGTAGAACATCCTATTTTTAAAAAGTAACTCATGATGCCTATTCCTCTTGTCAGCAATAAGTTTTCTTGGTTATTGTTAATGAATTAATTGGCTTGCACATTAGCCCACGTACTTTAAATATATAAACAACCATTTTGTTTGTCCAATGACAATTTGACCAAATTTAGATTGTTAAAAGAAATGCAGAGGCTAGTAAAGAAATTTATTTGAGCAAAGCAAAAACAGAGATTATTAGAAGTCTATTATTGAGAGAAGGCAATGAAAAGGCTATGAAACAAAAAGGCATAATGATGATGATAAATTAACAAAGGCACTGAGAATACTGAAAGCATGTAAATCAACTAGATTATGATTGATATACTGCAGGAAAAATATATCCTGTAGGCATATGAGAAAGGACAGCTCTTTGAAAATCAACCAAGGGATTATGCTGTATGTATTAAATTAAGATTGTCTAGGAAACTTTTGTCATGCACAGAACCAGAGAGACGCTGACTAATTGAGAGGAGAAAGTATTGACATTTACAGATTAGAGGATATTTTTTGTTCGATTTGGGGGAGGATGGTATTCTTATTTTTCACATTCAACACATAAAGGTTTCTAAGCAACATGATATTAAGCGGGGTGGGGGGAGAATAAAAAGAAGTTTGAGGATTTAAAGAAAGCTACTTACTATTTGAAATATAATTTGAAATATAACGGTCATAGACCAACAACTAGAGACTGTTGTTTGTATAAATCAGGAACAAGTCCCATGAAGACACTGAAGTTACCCCAGTATATAAATGTAAATTTAAATTATACCAGAATCAGGCCCATAAAAAGTCATCCATGCTCCTGGGTAGCTGCAGCCAAAATGTAAGCTGATTCTCCATTGTACATGAATGATCATAACAGTTTGAGCAACTAACCCAAAGCCTCAACTTCTGGGCATGTTATTCCTCAGAAAGAACAGGTTACTGGAAAAGTCATTATTCCACATTTGATTATCAGAGAGCCCCACAAGATGGAAACTTTGCATCCACACTGATTGCACTGCAGGCTCATATCTAGGAAAGATTTCCTATTTCAATAATGTATTACTAAAATAAATATGCAGCTGGCACTTGAGCAAATAGCACAAGAGTATTTAGAGTGTAGGACTATTCAGAGAGGGTCATAGTCACTTGATCCACATGGAACAGAGTAATCTGGTTTAAGCAGGGGAAGGGAACAAGACTGGATCAAAGGCTGGGCCTGAGTGTAGGGTTCTTTTTTGCAGCCTTTTCTCCAACCTGTGTGCTGGAAGAGCAGCAACAGCATTTTTACATGCTTGTGAAAGGTGTTGAGGCTACTAGTAGTCATATATGGTCACAGATCATGAGGCCTGCAGCCACGGACGATGCGAAGGGGGTGCACGTGGGTGCACGTGCACCCCGAGTGTGGCAGTGCACCCCTTACAAAAAGGCACTGCTGGCTGCAGGCAATCGCCACTCGCCATGCCGCTGCTGCCACTGTCTGCAGGTGGTCTGCAATAGCTGCTGGACACCTCCGATGTCTGCAGGTGGTCGCCAACCCCTGGTCAGCACTCACAACCCTCCTGCCGCAGACAGTGCCAGTGGCATCCGTGGGAGCTCCCAGCTTACCGCCACTGTGCCCCCCCAGTCGTTGGGGGCACGTGCCATTCATGCCTGCAGCCATCACCACAGTCCATGGCAGCATACGGGGTAAGACTTGATACTTTTTGCAGGTCCCAGCAGCTATGAGGGCCCACCTCTGTGTCCAAGCCACAGGTCACTTTTCCCATGCAGCCCCCACCATCAGAATATCTATCTTTTAGATGTGGAGAAACCATGAAGAATGAGAAAATTATCTCAATTTCTAAATCGAGTTGTTGGCTTCTTGACAAGGACATAGAAAGTGTATAATTCTCTATAAAAAGCTCAATAAAATCCACTAAAGTTAAAAACCACCCAACAGGGGTCAAATAGCAACAACTTTCAGTTACTGAAGACAGATGATCTGAGCAGGGTGGGGGCCCAAGGCAAATCAGCCTATGCAGGGCCCTGCCCCCGGATGCAAGGAAGCCAGTGGCAGATTCGGCAGGGGGGCGGTGTGCCAAGCAGCTGGACATGAAGCCAGCAGCAGCACAGAGTCACCATGGCCACTCCGCCTGGCTCCATGGAGCCCCCTAAAGCACAGGGCCCAGGGAGGTCACCCTGATGCGACAGCCTCCCCCCCAAAGGGACAGATTTCTAATGGGTAACCTGGGGCATTTATAGACGTGTTTCTGGAGGTGGGGGGTGGGGTGGGGAGAGAGCTTTAATTAGTACAGCTCTGAGAGCCACGCTAATTAAAGCGTGATCATCAGGTGTATCAGCATCCCTGCACTGAAAAATGGCTGTGGGGCACTTCAAACTAAAGCTCATCAAACAAACTTTAAAGTGCCCTGCCACCATTTTTCAGTGCAGGGTTGCTGATACATGTGACACAAGAGTCTGCTGGAGCGCAGTAATTACAACACTCCTGCAGACTCAACTAATCAAATCTGCTCCAACATACTGCAATTACAGTACGTCAGAACAGCCTCCCTGCACATGCATAGGAGCCCCTGGAGGTGGAAGCTTCACAATCCATTACCAGTTTCCAAAACTGCACAGCCTTCCAGGTAAATAATATTTATCTCTTCCCTGTATTGTGCCTGACTGGATTTCCTTATTATCTGTATCTGTGTAACAGCAAAGCTTTGTGAGTAAGCACCCTCTGCTGGTAATAAGCATAACCATAACCAAAATATTCTACAGGTGTCCTGGTTTTAATAAATGACTTTTCCCCTTAACAAGCACAAATATTTACCCTTCTCACAAGACCCTGCTGAAATCTCCCTGCAGCTGTGAAGGAGCTGCGCCCCCCCCAGCCCAGGATTGATCCCCATACCCCCTGTCAGCCCAGGGCTGGTATCCAAGGGACCCAAGAACTGCTGCAGCAGCATACAGCAGGTCAGGGCAGGCCAGGGCAGAAGCACCCCTGGACTGAACTGCTTTCATGGGGAGCAAATTTGCTCTCAACAGATGTGCACATAGACACATTCCCAGCCAAACCTTAATGCACCTGAATGTACTGTGCAGTAACATTCAGGCACATTACCTGCACATGTAGATGCACCCAGAGAAATCAAGACAGAAACAAAGGAAGCAATTTCTTCAATGACATACAACACCTGAGCAGCAGAGCAGGAAATAGCACCCATGTCTTCTAACCCAGTATTCATTCCACTTGCCCATTTAGCGTCCACTCTAATTTTGTACTCTATTTGTGTACAAAATTAAACTGCTCAGCCATACTGACAAATCAGTCAGGAAATGCAGCTCCCCTCCCCTTCTCAATAATGATGCAGCAATGTTAAACCCTGCCAGTATTTGCAAGCGTGAATATAAAACCTCTGAAGGAAGTTGGGATGGCAGCTAAGCGAATTGCAAGGCCATGTCCTGCAAAATGCTGTGTACTTCCTGCGTGTGTCTATACATACATTTGATCTGGGAGCAGTTTACTCATGAATATACTACTTGCAAGTAAATGCTCTCAGACAGGTATCTACACATGCAGGAACTCCAGAGCAGATTTGCTGCTCATGGCAGCAATCTGCTCCTGCCCCTGCTGGCCCTGCACCTGCCCCCTGCAGCAGGAGACTTGGCAAGAGTTGCAGGAGGGGGCCAAGTCCCAGCCTCCTGCCCCAATTCACCAGTGAGGCAGCTGGCAGCTCCCTGAGATAAGGATCTCCTATCCCTTGCTCCTCAATTGTGATCTTGGAGTGGGGGACATAGTCTTCACCTGGGCTCTGGTGGTGAAGTCTGCCCTGGCAACAATCAGCTCCCGGGCGTAATCTCCTGGCCCCTGCTGCCCAGCTGACTGGAAGCACATTTGCTCATATTCAAGCATCTACATGAGCGCTACTGTACAGTAACTAATCACAAGTAAATTTGCTACTTGCATTTGCAGGTAGCAAATTTACTTACAATTAGAGCAGTTTACTGCGCAGTAAGCATGTGCATGTGTAGACACGCACTCTTACTACCCAGTAAACTGCTCTACTGTGCAGTAAAGCGTCTCGTGTATTGCACCCCCTGAAAAGTAGTGAGCACCCCGGAAAGGTGCTTGAATGACTCAAACTCTTGCAAAATTATCTCAGGGTTAAATACTGAAGTCAGTGAACCCCCTTTTTATTTAGTTCTTCACTTCCTTGCTGAGATTCCCACTTAGAGCCAATCGCCTTGCTGGCATTGACAATATGGACAACAAAGTATGCATTTTGAGGCACAGTTGTAGAACCCATGGAGGTTTCTCTAACCTCTTTCCCCCTCCCTCCCCCTCTCTCTCCACAGACAAGATTAGTTAGAGCCATTGAAGGAGGTCAAGCTGTAACTTTAAACTACTTGACAGTTTCTTTTTAAGCACAAAAATTAGATTACAGACATTTCAGTTCCTCTTCCTTCCATCTCCTCTTCTTTTGTAATAGATAAAACATAGCATCAATGAAGTAGGATATGTTGATCATAGAGAACTGTGCTAAATACAATACATTCAAAATAACTGGTAGCAAAAGCTACAAAAAGAATGCAAAATGCTCACCTTGTTATCAGCAAGTACCCAGCTGGACAAGATGATTGCAGAACATTTGTTCCACATAGTCATTTCATAGACAACATCAAATAGACTCACATGTCAAAAGAAAAGGCATGAAAAAATAGAGGTAAAAGCCCCAAAGGAACAATCAGCCAAAAGATGGCAAGGTTTTAACTAAAAGAAACTTGACAAACCTCTTGCTTCCATGCCAGAGCTAGTTTATCTTCTTTGATAAGTTTGTGTCCCTTAAATTATTAATTTAATAGATATATACCTTTCAGCCAAAATCAGTGAAAAAGGATGTAAACTGCAATCATCTTCAGTTATTGTTAATCAGAGTGGCAATGGAGCTGCACTGATTAACACCACCTGAGGATATGGCCCTTGATGTTCAAGTCATTTAAGGTTAGGCAAGGGCACAATCCTAACAGGTGTTGAAAGAGTGACTGACAGAAATGGTTTTTTAGTGGAGTTTTTCAGAACATAAATTATGTTTTTATGTGGCCTATTTGTTATCTAGAAAAAGAGTATGGCAGCTTCTACCAAGGCTGGTCACAACTCCAGGAGGCACCTGCAAAAAGGACATAATAGTTCAGTTATATTTGGGATGTGCTGACTATATTCAGTGCTGCTACCCAATGAACTGCCTCATGGTTTGGTCCTTTATGACAGTACACAAGCTGTGCTTATGGCAGAGCTGGAGGGAGTGGAACAAAATAGGCACGCTTCAAGGTTGCTTTCAGTTACACCAGCTACCACATCTCCCAAAAGAGGATCTATAAGCTGTGGACCACCTGACTATATGGCATTATTGCCGTGACACCAATGTACCCATACAGCAGGAGTTGCAGGAAGTTTTGAGGTAACAGCTGGCTCCATTAATCCTATTTCGTTCTGGATTTATGTTTGTTTTATACCCTTGCACTTGAACAGAGTGGCATAAAGATGAGGGTGAGGGGCCTGGTCTTCAGTTTTCAGTATACTTTGAACTATTTATTCCTCTCACAAAGGTATGTTACATGAGGAACGCAAAACTTATTTGTAGTCTCCTCTGAGAATGAAGGGATCTGGTAGGCCACACATTGCCTTTGACTAACAGATGTCAGAAAAGGTGATCATAAGGACACCTGGATACAAAAGAGGCTTCTGTTCCACCTACATCTAGCAGAGGGTCTGTGGTTGAGGCTGGAGCAAGGAGTAACTGCAGAGCAGAGCACACACACACACACTACTAGAGCCTTCATTTGGGGTCTTCTGACTTGCACCAGAAGCATTGCAGTGCTCTACCAAATGATGAAAACCCCGAGACATGGTAGCCCAAGAACTTCTAGTCTTTTGCAGCTGAAGCTTCCTTGTTTGTAGGTACAGTTTATACTAACACTTTCTTAGCTAGCTGATAAGGTGCTTGGTTTGTATATTAGGTACCTAGACATCCAGCTATTAAAATCAGTGTCTGAAGTTCAACAGCTAATGCAAAAAGGGCATTAAAACAGCCTCCAGAATGGAAGATAAAGATCAACTGTTCAGCTCATTGGACAATGGACAGAAGCTCAGTCTTGTTGTAACAGGTCCACCTTTCACCTCTGGATGATCATAAATGTGGACCTAGATCAGGGGTGGGCAAAATACAGCCTGTGGGCTAGAGCTGACCCACCAACTGATTTTATCTGACTCGCAGGTCAGCAACCACAAAGTCATAGGATCTGGCCCATAGGGAGCTGGCAGTTCTGGGTGCTGCGTCACACCAGGCAGGTGGGCATGTCCTGGCCCCGTCCACAGCTTACACCAGCTCCCACCCCATGCACTGGAAGCAGCACTGGGTGTATACTAGCATCAGCGGTGGATGCTGCCTGCAGGTTCCTGCTGGGGGTTGGGGCGACTACCTGGGACCGCAGCTGATGTCACCAGCATCACCTACAGACCCTGAAGGATGCCCCAGTCCCCAGGGGGAAGTTGACGCCTGCATCCACAACTAATGCCAGCACCCACCTGGCAGTGCTTCCAGCACACAGGCCAGGAACTGGTATTAACTGCAGGGCTGTGCTGTAGGTGTGGGATGGTTGGGGAGGGGGAAGAGAACAGGGGGCAGGAAGTGGGGGGAAGACAGAGAGAGGCAGTCATACCCATGAGTGGCAGTGACCAGTGCTGGGTGCCATGCAGAAGCAGGACCTGGTAGCAGGTGCGCTTGCTGTTCCTGGGGTCCTTCTGGCTGCAGCTCCCTGAAGCCTGTGCTGGGGCTGCCCTGTGGCTCCTCCCTGCTGCTGCTGCCACCACCCCACAATCCTGGAGTGGCCTAGAGGTGGTACAGAGCAGCAGGAGTAGGGAGGAGCCACAGGGCAGTCCCAGCATGGGCTCTGGGCAGCCACAGCCAGAAAGGCCCATCGCCAAAAGTGGTGAGCACACCTGCTACCAAGTCCTGCTTTTGCCTGGCACCCAGCACCAGCCACTGCCACTCATCATGGGCAAGGCTGCCCCTCTCTCTTCCTTCGCAACCATCCTGCACCTACAGTATGGCCCTGCAGCTTACACAAGTTAGTGGCCTGTGTGCTGGAAGCAGCACTGGACGGGCACTAGCATCAGCTGTGGAGGCAGGTGGCAGCCTCCTCCTGGGAATCGGGGCATCTGCCTGAACCCCTCCTTGGGGTAAAAGGGCAGCCAAAGGGTGAAGCTGCCACCTGTGCCTATACCAGACCACCCTCCCCCCCCGACATTGCCTGCAGCCCCATCCCACACAGGGAGGTTCAGTGACCTGTTGCAGGTGCGGGGTTACCTGGCCCACGACAGCTCCTCAAAACTCCCTATGTGGCCTGTGAGCCCAAATAATTGCCAACCATAACCTAGATTGAGATTTGGTTCCCTTCGTGCCTAAGCTTTCTTTCTTTTTTTTGGTTGCTTACACTAAATCTTATGTGGGTTGTACATATTCTTGCACCCTGGTTTTAGAATGATTCTGTTCTCATAATGATTGTACAGTACTAAATTCTCTAGGGCTCTTGCAGCATGTCAGGCCTAGCAGGCTACGTTACCTGAATTTTGTGTATAGGTCTCTGGGCTTTCCTATAGATATCGTCATCTCTGCAAACTATTATACTGCACCTTAGAAAACTAACATGAAAAGAAGTTTCCCACTCCATCTGATGTGCCTCTGCCCTGATGGCCAGGAACTGCCCTTGCTTTTTCTGCACAAATTACCTATGATGAAAGTACCTCAGAGAAGGGGAGAGTGCCTCTCAGAGCATTCTTTTTTTTTTGATTCTTTAAAACATGAAGATACCACACCATCTAGTGGAGGCACTTGTGAACAGACAGACAGTCAGGTTAGGTCATTTCAAACCAGTGGCCTGCCGGAGGTTTGTAAACCCATGTCCTCTAAGCAGGCCAAGTCCCTACAGGACAAATTATTCTGAATTTTTATTCTGATCAATAATGAAAGTTAACTCTGAGAGTCTGCTGTATCACCAGTTTGCTTGCAGCTGAGTCATATGAAAGAGGAGGCAGCAATGCTTGGTGAAGAACCACAAGAAACAGCTACACTAAGGGGGAGGAAAGTTGAGGCAAGCTGCACATAAGACTTTTATAAAGCTTGGGAAAGAAGCTACAATGCAAGTTTATGAATGGGCCCTGCACTACAACATTGTGTGGCTTCATAGATCTTTATAGATCAAGTCAAAAAGGACCATTTTGATGTAGTCTGACCTGCTTTGTGACTCCAATAGTAGATTCCAAGCTTCTCATAAACATTAATACATTTTTACTTGTGGCAGCCTGGTGAGACACAGAGATGAGAACTTCACAGTACAGATGGGGCACTGAGGGACCAAAAGATTAAATAATTTGTGTCAAGATTACACAGTGAATCTGCAAAGGAGCTAGGAGCTGAAACAATCATTTGAGTTCCAGGCCAATGCTTTAACTATAGAGACCAGTATTCCTACAGAAGGAATGAATGAATGAGCAAGTCAAGGAGGTTTATCCACAAGAGTGGCCAATCATCACCCTAAAACTTTAAATTTAAACCTTTATAGGTTTTGTTGTAATAGCAAAGGTGTTTCTTTCCCCATCTTCTACCCTCACATTAATAGGTACAGCAGTAGAGCGCATACAGTGTCTTGCTGCAGCTCCAAAAGCATAAATTTCAGCCCTGCTGTGGACCCAGGCTGGGCTTGCTCTAATTAGGTGCCTGGTCACTTGGGCCAGTGTCAAAGGAGGCTGGATGCAAGGCTAGTCACATCAATCTTAATATGCTGTTTACTATAGGAAACTGATGTCTCTGGGGGACTTCAACTTTACCCCCAAATAATCTGATTATATTAATTTGAGAATTATGTATCCGAAAATCACTGACAGCATAGGTAGTGACTCTGGTTTTTGCCAGTGGATGCTTGCAGACATAAAAAACCCAAAGAAACAGCACATTGGTTCACTTGCTTATCAGTTCACTCTAGGCAACCTAAAGAAACCTGCAAAGATTGAATCAATTCAGCCTCAGGCTTTTTTGACTGTCTGTACTTAGCCTTCAAGTTTAATGACTAAAGAGGTTGGGGTGTACATTTCCACACTTTTAGAGAAGCGAGCATCTGTGATCAGGATTTTTCACCAGTTAGACAGCATAAAAACATAAATATTTCAGCTGTCCTCTTTGCAGAGTCCATCTGATATTCACAAATACTGCTTCTTCCTCTGTTCCTCAGATGGTTTTGTAGTAAGTTCATAGTAATGTACGTGTAAAACCTGACAGATGGCTCTTGCAAACTTTTGAATAGATGCCCTTGCATAGGAGTGTTTCATAATTATTTTGTTCATCCTCAAGCTGTGGGAGATGAAAGAGGAGCAAGTACTGCAGGTCATTTTACATAGGACATGATGCAAATGTGCCGTACCAAGCACAGCCACAAGCAGTGAAGACTGATCCAAAACTTACTAGAACTGGTGGGAAAACTTCTATCCACTTATTTCTTTTTGAATCATGACCAGGAAAATAGAAATGAGTACAGAGCTCCAGGGAGAAGGTGAAATTAATACATTAGCTGAGTTCTGTGGCCAAGGGGCTTGTGTGGTGAGCTGGGTATTAGACATTTGAGAGTTCAAGCCTGAGCTTCTCAGTTAGAAATGGCAGTCCTTGGGGGCTTGAGAAAATGTTGGGGATGGCCTTGCTTTGAGCAAGAAGTCAGACTAGATGACCTCCTGAGGTTCCTCCCAGCCTTAATTTTCTATGATTCTATGAAATTTGACCGTGAATGTCACTTTACCTGTATTTTAAAAATGATTTTGTATTTTGTGTGAAAAGCATTTTAAAAACTGAGTTCTCAGCTCAGATACTTTCAAATTTTAGCTTCACTCCTCCAAAAAAGAAAGTTTTGAACTGTAATCGGATTTAAAATTTGCAGGGCATGACTTTTTTATTTGTTTGCTAATTGTAGCAGACTAACCACATGAATGGTGAACTGCGAATAATATGGGGCATGTGAGATGCATACAATTAGTCCTGAACCTGACTTCTGAGGACTTCTCATTTGATTAAGCATCAATAAATAATACTCTGGATTTGGGAAAGAGAAATAATTAATGGACTGGACATCATTCAGTGAAGTTAGTGTGTAGTTACATAAATTTAATAAACTAGTAATACAAGGTGCAACATGAATTAAGAAATGTAACCTCAGCTATGACTTTGGTTCTATATGCTATTCTGTAAACTTTGCTGCAACTCTCATGTGCCAGATGTATTTTTAGATCTTTTTTTTTCTTGTTGTTCTTATCCAAGTCTCTGGCATTTTAGACCTATGCTCATTTTGAAAAATTTAATGACAACTTTGTCAGTAAAGGATGTGGGTTTTACCAGCATAGCTACATTGGTCCCTGGTGCAGACAAAATTTTAAGAAGGATTATTGTTTATATATATGTACTGTCGGTATACATGTATGGGGGTTTGCCACTTTAATTATGCTGAAATAGTTTTAACAAGGCAATATCCTTGGACATAAATATTATTATTATGTTTTTAAGCATAGTATTTTTAAGGCCTCCGTTTCAAGTGAGAAGTGTCCCTACTTAATACTTAATTTAGATGAGGAATTGAGCCACAATCTATGGATAAAATTCACAGGGTGTCAGATTCTGGCAGAGGAGGTTTCCCACATTCTGGGTAGGTGCTCTAACCATTGAGGTACTGCAGAAAAGGCAACTACTGTTGCTCCATCATCATGGAAACTGTATTTTAAAAGAAAGTAGTAGCTATTTCTGCACTTTGGGTAGAGCCCAGTCCAGTAGATGTGCTCAAAATGTTGGATTAAGCCCTTGGGGAGGGGTAAGCAGGTCAATTCATGCTTTATGGATTCCAACAGGGCTTAGGGATGAGAAACTGGGACTTCTCAGACCCAGTGGCAACGCATAGAGGGTGCACAAGGTGCACGTGCACCCCCTAAGCATGGCAATGCACCTCCTACAAAAAGGCACCTCCAACACTGTTGGTGGCGCCTGTAAGCGGTCGCTGCTCACCAACCCCACTGCCGATGCTGCCAGCGGCGTCTACAGGGGCATCAGTGATTGCAGCTGGCTGCCACTGATGTCTGGCACCACCCCACCCCCCACCACTGACAGCACCAGCAGTGTCTGCAGGAGCTCCTCCTGCTGACTGCTGCCGTGCTCCCACCGCCGCCGCTGCCACCAGCACTGCTGTGCCCCTCCCCCCAACCACTGGGGGGCATATGTCATTCATGCTTAGACCCCTTTAAACTGAGACACTTTGGAATGGACTTAGCAACAAATCTTTCAATGCCTAGCAGACTTTAATATCAAAACTGAGATATCTATGGAGTTGATACACCTCCCAAGTTAGGCAGCAGCTCAGCCAGGGTTTCAAGGAGCACAATTCTGTACTTGGGCACCTAAAACTCCTTTTTGATTCTGGGTCCGAGTTACTTACCCAAGACACAAAACAAGTTTGTAACAGAACTTGCACCTAGGGGGGTGGCGGGAGCACAGAGCTCAGGTGGGCTGGGTGTTGATGTGATGGAGGGTGGGGGACCGCCCCCTTTGCGCTCCCCCCCATGGTGCGCAGCCCCTGCCAACAGCAGCAGCAGACAGCAGATGCTTGTGGCCCACACAGGCACTGCCACCTGGCAGTGCAGCTCTGGCCAGTGCTGCATGTGGCAGCAAGGAGCGCAGCTAGGCTGGCCTGCTACTATCGCACAGGGCTCCACAGGGTGCACATGCAGTTCCAGCCACTCACGTGCCACTGGGAGAAGCCCTGTGCAATAGAGCTGGCTGCCTTCCCCATTCCTTGCCACAATGGACGCAGGGAATGGGGCTCCTCACCACCACCACCAGAGTCCCAGCACCTGCACGTGGGGAAGGTGGCTGGCTCCACAGTGAGGGGCTTCCCTGGTGGTGCATGAGTGCCAGGAGCTGCACATGCACCACAGGGAGACCCTCGCAATAGAGACGGCCTGGCCTGGCTGCACTCCTTTTCACCACGTGCAACACTGGCCAGATCTGTGCACCACTAGGCAGCAACACTTATGCAGCCCACAAGCATCCCCACCTGCTACTGCTGCACCAGTGGCAGGGGCTGTGCACTATGGGAAGGAGTGTGTGTGGGGGGTCCCCACAGCCCCCCTCATACCTCACACGCCCACACCCTCCCCCCCAACAATCTCCCAACATACCCTATGCCCCACACACACACACACACACACAGCTCCACCCCAACACCCTACCTTACACACACACTCCAAACACACCCCACAAACAATATACAAGAGTAAGGCTTTATTTTTGTACTATTATCCAATCACCTCTATATACACTATGTAAAAATATTTTTTGTAATAAAATTAAAATATGTTAAAGTAGGTGTTTGACTTTTAGTGTATGATTTGTATTTTTTGTATTTGTATTTTTAGTGTATGATTTGTATTTTTTCTGATTCCAAGATGGCAACCCTCCCCTCCCAAAAGAAGTACTTCTGGGGGCAAGGAGAGGGACTTCCGATGGCAAGGACAGGGGTTGGGGTGGGACTTTCTGTCCCAAAATGGCAAATGGGGGTGGGAGGGCACCTGTCAAGGGGTAGGGCTACCTTTCCAGTCCTGGACAGCTCACCAAAACTCATTAAGTGGCCCTCCAGCTGAAATAATTGCCCACCCTTGGTCTAGGCACAGATCATGTTTTCTTAAGTTCACATAAAATGTCTCCACTGCAGAGCAGGGAACAGAAAATACTAGTAGTGCTGTCCTGGTTTTGCTCTGGCAAAATCCACCTTTTATATTTGGAGACAGAGAAGTGATAAATTGCCATACAACATAATGGCTCGTTGTTGCAAAAGCAGTAATATACTTTGTAATTGTGATGCACGGTTTTCATGAAAGGTATCAAATCACTATAAAAATCAGGTAGTTGAGTTTTCTCTGTCTTTTCCTGATGTCACAAAGAAAACTTACCCTGTGAGGTAACAAAACGTGTATGACACCAAGGTGCTCAAGAACCATGCATACTTCATGAACTTTTAATTGTGATATTCACTTGCTGTATGCCCCTGTGATGACCCCGGTGGACACGTGATTATTGCTTCCTCCAGCCCTTCCCTGTTATTTCGCTTAATGCCACTCAAAGGGCTTGGGAGGCCACCCCAAGGTCTTACAGCAGGTCCACCACAAACTTGCCACTTGGACAATTAGTTATGGCCCTTCGGGCCCTGTTAGCATGACAGAACACCAGGCGCTTTATGACCTGTTTGTGGCCTCTGTCCATTCCTATAACCATGCCCATGACTTGCAGATGTCACTCCAAATTTCCTCACCCCGGTCGGTACAGGCTTCATCCCTCTTGGCCTTGGCCCACCAGCTACTCTAGCTGCAGACTCCCAAACCTGGGCCCACTGACATTGGCCTGGCTCTTCAGTCCTAGCCTTATCGTCAGCTGCTGCCTAGCCCTTGTTGATCCTTCTGGGCACAGGCCCTCACCTTCTTCAGTTTGAAGGAACCTGTACCCAGTCCCTGGAACAGGCTTGAGGCCCCCCTTCAGTTTCTGCTGGTCTTGGTCTCCCTAACTTGAGCCCCTCCTATGACAACATCCAACTCTAGCATGCCCCGCTGGTACCCCCACATGACCTCCTAGCCTCCCCTAATAACCAATCCAGTCCTCTGGTTGTAAACTTAACTGCAACAACAGTACAAGCAACTGCTTTTGAACAAAAGCATCCCCCCACCTCCAGGTAAATGACATCCCATCAGCCCTCCCTCTCTTGAAGTTCTCAGCTCCCATCTCTCAGGGTGGTTTGGATGCCTATCTGGGTGTCTCCTACAGCCCCTCTCTCCCAGGAGCTCTGTTCCCTGCAACACACGTGGCCAGACTGCCAGCCTTCTTTCAGGCACTGGACTTGTCTGCCTTGGAGCCTTGCTGCTTTTGGTGAAATGGCTCCTTAATCAACCACAGGGATTTCCCCTCCCTGCTGCAGCTTAATCCAGCTGTTTGCAGCTCTAATTCTCCAGTTGCCTGAAAACCTGCACCACTGATCCAGCTCATTGTGGTGGAGCTAGCTCTGGCTTACCTGCATGCCTAGGTAGCAAGGCTAGCCTACTACTCTTTCCCCTTTAAGTAACAGGGGACCTTTGGCTCCCTGTTGCAGCCCCTTCCCATATCATTTTACTTTTCTCTGTAAAACATATATAGATTATAGATTCAATGAGCATTTATTGTGACTGATGTGCCATACATATCTATTAGGTACCCTTCTAACAGATAGCATGTCTTTAATGAAAAGGACCAAATGTGCAGAAGGAATTCAGCATGAGGGTAAAGCAAATGCAAACTCATACTCACCTTCAGCAAAAAATTTGTCAGCTTGATTCAGGGCAGAAAAGTTATGTGGAGGTTTAGAAAAAATAAAAAAGGTCTTAGAAAACTAAACATCAAACAATTAATCCATCTAAAAGCCAACTACGGCAAAGTAATACAAGCCCATGGAATATAATTAGTAAAAGTAAGACTTTTTGCCTTTAGACCTGAGCTTCTTGTTTGAAAGTTCCCAAGCGCTTTACTGGCATTCATTAAGACTTACAACCAGCTTGTGGTCCAGGCAGGTATCCTAACCAAGCAGGAAACAGATTTAATTAACCACTACAATGTCCTTTGACCAGAGTGCAGTTCAATTTACCAGAGAATCTATTTAGGGCTTTACACACTGTAAGACAAGGGTGTAATAAAATCTGCATTTTCTAGACTCCTGTTGCCACAACCTTGATGTTGTCAGTCTCCAGGGTTGAACTAGTGGTGACTTGTAGCTGGACATTCTCAAATTATTAAACCTGAGTATTAATAATATACTAGCTACGGTTCAACTAAGAATAGGCTCCATGGTGAGGGTCACAGCACAAGCCCAGAGTAGCAAAGAGTTCCTACCTCAAACAGCTCGCATGCCAAACAGACAACACAGACAAAAGAGGGAAGTACAAGTAGAGAAAACCAGGTGAGGGCAGCAAATATTTGTTAGTTCCAAGATTTTAAGGGGTGGATAGTTAGGGGATGACCATCTAAATGGAAAGAAAAATGGACTGAGGAGGACAGGACGGGAAGAGAGGGTAAGTGGGAAAGTAGCAAGTGCAGCAGCAGTAGAGAGAGCCAGAGAGGCCTGGAGCAAATACCAAATCAGAACAGGGCATAGACAATTCTCTGGATGTTCTGCACCTCTTCTGGCTGCTTCTGCATTCATTCCCACTTACTGCAGCGTCTGGTTATCACCTCTCGGCGGTTTTCTTCCAAGGCTATGCGGCAAGGCACAGTGCCCCTGGCAGAGAGGGAGGGAGCGGAGCTGGGGCTGGGGCAGGCATTTCGTACCCGGGGAGGCGTGGAACAGAGCCGCTAGCAGCTCATCTGCGGGGTACAGAAGAGGGGTGGCTCCTGCACACCCCAGGAGGGCATGGGGGTGTGTGCCCCCAGATCTGTGTGCTGGGCAAGGGCAGGCTGCTGCTGCGGGCTGGGGCAGCACCAGGCTTTTCCTTGGGGCAGGCAATGGCAGTGCTGGGAGGGATGCTACAGGGGGAGGGGAGGCTGCAGCCACCCCAAAATTTGCTATAGCCCCCCCCAACCCCCTCTCCCAGTGCTGCCGCCCACCTCAAGTGCAGCCCGGCCCAACCCAGGAAGAGCCCAGCATCGCCCCCAGCCTGCAAATCCAAGGGCACATGTCTCCCAGGGTGCGCAGAGCAGAGGGAGCCACCACCCACTCCTTGCACCCCTCCGACAAGCCACTCATAGCTCCACCCCATGCCCTACCCTACCTTACCTTGCCCTGCCCTGCTCCGCCCCACCCAGGCAGTGCCTGCCCCTGGCTCAGTCCCAGCTCCACTCCCTCCCACACAGTGGAGGCCTTGATTCTGGCCACCTGCATGCTGCACTGCAGCTGTGTGCATATATGTGGCATTTATTGGCCACATTATCAGCCATGTCAGCCAAAAACACCCAATTGTCCATACAGTCAATTTTCCTTATAGTGGTGCCAGTCCGACATGGGACCAGTGTATCGGTGCACCTCTAGTTTAGACATTAAAATAAGCTCACAGAATCAGAGAAAATGAGGTTTGAAAGGAACCTCAGGTCATCTAGGTGCACTCCTGCTCAAAACAGGATCATCCCAGCCAAATCATCCCAGTCAAGGCTTTGTCAAGCCAGGCCCTAAAAACTTCCAAGTCTGGAGAGCCCACCACTGCTCCAGGTAAGCTGTTCCCAGAGCCATCCCTAGGGGCATGCGGGGCCCAGGGCATCAGCCCTGTGGGGCTGGGGGGCAGCAAGTGGCTGGGGCACAGTGTGGGGTAGGGGGGAGCTGGCAAACGCAGAGCGGGGGAGGGAAAGGGGGTCAAGCAGCCGGAGCATGGAGCTGGCGGGGTGTGTACAGCACTGCCCAGGGGGCTCAGGGTGATCTCCCTGATTTGGCCCCCCTAGGGACAGCCCTGCCTGTTTCAGTGCTTCACCACTCTCCTAGTGAGAAAGTTTTTCCTAACATCTAATGTAAACCTCCCTTGCCCCAACCTGAGACTCATCTGGGGCTGTCTCCTGTATTCCTGAAGTCTGTTAGAGCACAGAGGCTGCAAAGGCCTGCTTTTGGGACCCCTGAATGTACCTGTCAGTCCTACACGGTGTGGCAAACAACTTACCTAGAGCAGGAAATGGGAATGAAATCGGATGCGTTTGGTGAAGCCTGGCGTAGGTGTCACAGCCACTCCGGTTTTCACGCCCGGTCCCAGAAAAGTCTCCTTGGCCGAAGGGCTCCTGAGGTGGAGCCGACTTCAGACCGCCCAGCTCCAGCCAGCTGGCCCCCACCTCAGCTGAGCGAGACTCCGGTAAGGCCTCACCAGACGTCTCCACTAAGCCCTCAGCCCGGTGCTGCCGGCAGGCATCTCCTCCACTGCTCGCAGCTAAGCGGTGTCCTGGCGGGGCAAACCTGCTGGGAAGGGCATTCACCCTTCACCGGCCCCGGGCTCCTGAGCCTGCCCCTTGCCGCAGCGGGCCAGGCTGCACAGGGGGCGGCGAAGGAGCATGAACAGCTGGGGCGAGCTGCGGTTGGCGGGGCCGCGGGCGGTTGGCGGGCGCGGGAAGCGGCGGCTGCTGCGCTTGCTGCTGCTCCTGGGCGCGCCTGGCACCTGGGCTGGCGGCTGTGCAAGACCTCTGCCCGGCGGCAAGGGCCGCGCTGCTGCTGCTGCTGGCCGACGACTGCGAGGGCTGGAGCCGCAGGGAGGCGGAGGAGCAGTTGTGGCACGAGCGAGACGCGGGGCCCCGGGAGCGGTCAGGGCTTCCCGAGCCAGGCCGCGCTGGACGGCGGCTCTGGCCCGGGAGACTCGGACTCTTGCCGAGTCTGGGGGTGCTGCTGGGCTCGAAGGCTGGACACAGCTGGACCTGGACAGGTTACAGGGGTGGGCGAGTGAGAATAGGGTGCAGGGTGCTGCACTTGGGCAGCAGGAACCAGCAGCAGACCTACAGGCTGGGGAACTCCCTTCTCGAAAGCACAGTGGCAGAAAGGGATCTTGGAGTCATTATCGATTCCAAAATGAACATGGGC
>NW_017728914.1:22879159-22911746 GCF_001723895.1 Crocodylus porosus
GGCGCCCAGAACTGGACGCAGTACTCCGGCTGCGGCCTGACCAGTACCGCACAGAGGGGGAGGATCACCTCCTTGGATCTGCTGGAGATGCATCTGTGGATGCACGACAAGGTGCAGTGGGCTTTGCTGACCACGTTCTCACATTGGCGGCCCATGTTCATTTTGGAATCGATAATGACTCCAAGATCCCTTTCTGCCACTGTGCTTTCGAGAAGGGAGTTCCCCAGCCTGTAGGTCTGCTGCTGGTTCTTCCTCCCCAGGGGCATGACTTTACACTTGTCAGTGTTGAATCCCATCCTGTTCTCATCCACCCACCCCTGCAACCTGTCTAAGTCTGATTGCAGCCTATTCCTCCCTTCTAGTGTGCCCACTTCCCCCCACATCTTAGTGTGGTCTGTCAGAAGGGTCCCTTCCAACCCTACATCTATGAAAGGGGCCACTTCTGTCCCCTCTTCCAACGGGGCCTGAAAGGTGCCCTGTGCCCCACAGCTCGTCTGACCTCTCTCAACTATAGTCCAGGAAAGGATATCGCCCCAGACCCCTTTGCTTTTCGCATGTTTCCATCACGCCTACAATACTCCAACCTTTGTTCCACCCATTTTTCATTCATAGATTGTAAGGCTGGAAGAAACCACGGAAGATGTGAGTTTACAAACACTGAAGGGGTAGAGAAGTGGTTTAAGTTTACCTAGAAACTAGTTTGTTTTGGCCCTGCAGGAACCGCTCCTTTATTCATATGCTTTAAGACATGGTGTGTGGTTGTAAAATAGGCACCTGAAGCTAAGTGTTTTGTTGTGGAAGGGGTGTAGGTTGTAGGCGTGTTAGTCTAAGGACACAGGCAGACAAGGTTCTTTGGGTGAATCTGTTGTTGTGGAAGGAGATAGATGTCAGGGCTGGTTTTTACAACAGAAGGATGAGCGTCAAAGTTTTGCTTTCAGTTACAAACAAAGCGACACTGGCTTGCCTGCCTTAATTCCAGATTTACGATCTTTGGCTACCTGGAATTCAACTGTATTGACATAAGTATTGGGTAGTAATTAAGTGAAGTCATTTAAAGCACTGGATCTTACAACAGGAATTCATTTCTTACTAGGGAATACGAACTGTAAATGTGGCCTTTAGCTGTCCTTCATTTAGGCAATAGGTACCACTTCAAAGATGGGGAAAATAAATTCACAAGATAGAACCATGCTAAACACAAGTTTCCAATTTTTCTCCATGTAGACAATGCACAGCCAACTGTTGTCTCATCGCAGCGTTAGCTGGAGAAAGTGCATCTAGCTAGTATTAGTTTGGGAGGCAGAGCTCCAACTCAGACTTTTCAGACTTGAAGTACGCTCTCTGGCTACTTTGTTAAATCTGTGGATGGGTTAGGGTTGCAACTTTTCCAGCCAAACGCTTCTTATGAAAAAATTAAGCTTATTTACAACCTGCCTTGCCTGCTTCTGTTTTTACTAATAAACTGTCACCCTTTATCTGCATGCACTAGCTGCCAGTTGATTTGAATGAAATCTAAGTGCTGTTACCAAGTCCATGATTTGAATTCCTGACATCTGGGATATGCATAGCCACTTTTCTTCCCCATTCTGGAAAGTCTGGAGGCTGATCTTGTGCATACACACCATTAAACTCTCCAATTTGCATACACCTAGGCTGGAAAGCAGATCACTTTTAGTTAGCACAGGATTTCCTGAATTTTGAGAGGAAGGGAGGTCCGGATGTGTGTGCTTATGTCAATTTACAAACAGACATCTCTTATTAAGTAATGGGGCATACCAGTGTCACCATGATGAAGTTGCATCTTGATGTCTAGTTTAAACCAGCATCTATACCTTGACATACACACTGCATGTGTACAGCAGGGAGAAGCATGGGAAGTTGTCACCCTTTCCATGTGATGTTTAGGTTTTATTTAGGGTTTAAATATTAATTTATGTACCAACACTTTAGTACTACTTTGGGTGAAACTCCCTTAATCTGGCATCATAACTTCAAGAGATCAAAGGAAGAATCTGGGTTGTGCGGACCAATAAACTGACAGCCCCTGCCTTGACAGGGGAAAGAAAAGGCTAGTTTAAAATGCACTATAATTTAAGAGAACTTTTTTTTCCATCTTGAAACATAGAAAGTCCTCTACTTTTGCTAGAACTACAGGGTTCCAGACTCTAGTGTACAAGACTTCTTCCCATCTGGCAAGCAACCAGCCACTTAAATTCAGAACACATCTGAATTTAACTACACATTGACTACAGTTTAATAACCACCTTCCTCACACAGGAGCTAACGAAATGTTTAACCAGCATCTATAACTCATTCCCATTAATAAGGCGGTGGGGGAGAGAGAGAGAGAGAACCAAATAGGAGCTTCATGTCAGATATGAGAGATCGAAAGAAAACCTGTGTTATGTTACTAAAGGATTTCATAGACATTAGGGCTGGAAGGGACCTCATGAGATCACCAGGTCCAGCCTCCTGCCCCAGGGGCAGGAAGTCAGCTAAGGTGAGATTACACCAGCAAGATAAGCATCCAGATATCTTTTCCTCGAACACTTGAAGTTATGCAGACACTTAAAACCCCCAAAAACTAAAGAACAGTGTACAGAAATGCTAATTTTTATATTTGTATTGAAAGTATTTTTTTACAGTATGCAATTTACAAGCATCTTTGTCCAAATATTGTAGTATCTCTTGCTGTCCATGTGGCTGCAACAAACTCATTTGTCTTTTTAGATGAACAGTCTGTTTCAAGATACCTGACGTTGTGTTTTGCTTTTCTTTTAAAAACACATTTAACAAAATGCATTAGGCATGTACAATCCATATATAAAAAGGGTTGGTTTATTGTAGTTCAAATACATAAACTGAACAATCCCAACATTTCAAAATTAAACTTTAGAAACACAAGTTTAACATTCAAAACAGGAGTATAGTTTACAAGAATTGCCCAGAAGGGAAATCCATAGTCTAATCCAGAATCTAGTAAAGATCACTTTATGGTAAATAAAAATGTTTTTATACAACCGTCCTGTTCTGGGAACCACTGTTTACTGTGTCTCCAATTTTGAATGAAAATTCTCAGACAAGTTTTCACTTGGGCAAAGCAACCTGATTTTGTCTATATATCAGCGGTTGGGGAGGGAACAAAGCAGACCTGTGAACAAATTTAGTTTGGTCTCTGCAATCTAATTCTCATCTCACAAGTGTAACTCTACTGATTTTAATGGAGTTAATTCTGATCTTAAAAAGGTGAGAGAGCAAGTAACAAATCAGGCCCCGCTTTTCAAACTAAAAAAAAAAAAAAACAAAAAACTTACTGTGGCCATCAGCACTCAATAGTTCTGTCATGAGACAATGTTTCATCTGCTCAAACAGCTGACTGCAGGTAACCATCTGAAAGTTTGTTGTACTTGAGCAGGTTAAGTTCAACTCACAACTGTTACTCTTCCTTAAGACTTTCATAACACTGCTGAGAAGAATGCCTCCAAATATCACTGACCTCCATACCTCATATACAGATACTCCATTGTTCCGAGATCTAATATTACTAAACACAGCCTGCATGGTTGGGATTTTGTCAGTCATGCCACACACACAAAAATAAAAGCTTAAATATCTTAAATGTTCTCTTTGTACAGAGAGACCCCCTTTATGTTCACAAACGCTGCTTTTTCCTCTGCTCCTCAGATGGTTTTGCAATAGGTTCACGGTAATGTATATGTAAAAACCTGACAGATGGCTCATGCAAGCTTTTTGAATTAACAGATACCCTTGCGTGAGAGAGTATTTCTTAACTATTTTGTTGTTCGTCTTGTGGGCTCTGAAGCTGTGGGAGGTGGTGGAGGACCTCGGCGGTCCAGGTCATCTACATAGGACACAATGAGTTTGCGTCTCTCCTCCGGCACACAGTCAAGTACCAGATAACGCTTGTCATTCTGTAAAATCTTCTCTACGTCTTTCAGATGCTGGTCAGATTCCTGGATCAATTTTTTGGACCTGAAATAAAGGATAAGAATTACTATCAGATGGCAGCCTAGAAGCCAACTTCAAATGCATTAGGTGCCTTAATCCAGTTAACTGGGGGTTGATGTCCAAATCATGAAAGATGCCCTTGTCATTAGAACCTCTCAGTAGTGCCAGAAGATAGAACAAGTGCAGTGAGGACACAGGCCCTCAAGCCATCCCCACATCTACAGATAACCCTTCAGTCAGCTGAGTCTCACTGGCAGGAGCTCTGTTGCCACTGCCTGTCCATTGGGAGCATAAAAAAAAAGTCCAGTCTCAATGGCTGCCAAAACCTTTTATCAGTAGTAAATGAGCTACAACATGTAAAGTACGGGAAGAAAAAGTCACACAAAGTTAGGCAAGCCATTACGATAAGGATGATAAGCTCCCAATTACAGACCAGCTTGACTAAAGCGTTAATCTGGTCATCACTGCACCACTGACAGTAGTGACAATTGAAACAGAACTTCAGTATGCAACACAGTACTGACCGCAAAACAAACGGACGAGTAACTCATTAGGCTCTAAAGAGCCTGTAAAGCTCCTATGTTGAATGCTTTACTTCTAGAATAGGAAGCTGCCCAAAAGAATTACAAGTCTTTGAAGTAGCCTCAAGGTCTACCAGAATCAAATGCAGCCATTAAGTTTCTTTTGTAAACACTCTGACTGAATTTCTGGCCTCAAAGTAGTTAATGGAAGATTGGCTATTGACTGTAATGGGTCCATGATTTTATGCAGTCTCTTCTCCAAACTAGCATCACAGAGTTATTGCGGGTGTTGAACTGGGTCCTCACCCCTTTCTACAATTCAAAGCGACTACTCCAAACAAACATGAAACCTGGCCCTCAGCACATAAGGATAACAGCCTGATAGCTTCATTCAATGTTACACTTCTTAACCTGAATATGAAGGTTCACAGTATTGAGAAATCCATCATTTTCTGCTATGTGCTTTTTTCCTGCTGCAGGTGAAAGCCTGTCTCAATTCAAAACAAAACCGAAATCCCTACTTTATCTAAGATACTGGGCTACCAAATGTTGGCTAGGAGAACAGAAGTCAGTATAACATTTATATTTAAGTCACAGTGAAATGCACTTCTACAACATTACTACACAAACCTGTATGTTATAAATTTGGTCTCTTTCAATAGCGTTCTGAAGTCAGCTTTGGCAGTAATATATTTGTCTCTGATGTACTCTTCAAACTCCCTTTGCTTTTTCTGCATGGAGGGGAAAAAAGTAATATGCCTGAAATATGACAAATCCTTGAAAATCCTATAGACCAGAGGATTATACACATTAGTGACTATAAAGTATCTAGGAAATACACATTTTATTACAGATTATCGTAGATATCGCTATGTGAAAAAAATAATTTAATTACAATTGCAAAATACACAGTAATTAATTAACATAATTTATTTCATGTAAAAGGGAATCCACTGCAACAGGTAATAACTTTGTTGTGATGCATACTGCACTATGTAGAGCAGTGACGCAAAACTTACCCTATCACTGGAAGAAAACTTAATGCATCTGGGATCTTCTTTAATTATTTTTTTCACTTCCTTCCATGTTGATGTTAAAGTAATCTTGAAGGAGGCAGAAACAGTTAGAAGCTGCAGGCTGGTATTTAGAGTTGAAGTACAGTGCACTAGATTACTTCCTACTTATCTGAAACCACTACAATCCTCAAGCTCAATAAAGACAAGAATACAGTGAAAGTTTTAAAAAGTGGTTTGATTTTTGCTGGTTTCTCTTATTTTATTATTACTTTCAAGTAGCTTCTTATTCAGACTCTTCCTTAAATTAGCAGCTTTTCAAAGAAACTTTACAAATGTATGACAGTTTGTTGTAGGTTAGATTCTAGCATCTCACCCCAATACACATTTGGAGAAATTCAATAGCATGAGTATATAGATAATAGAAGCTGAAGTCACAGTTCAAATTAAAATGTCAATCTTTAAATTTGTTTTTGACTACTGTGCTAAAAGGGGTGAGAATGGTAGATACTTCTCCAAGCAAAATTTTTACCTAATAGTTTAAGAGACTTAAAAATTCAAATTCCAGGAATGTATAGTGAAGTCATAACATAACAACAGTATGGAAACCAGGAATCAAAGAAAATACAAATTAGAGAACCAAAGAAAATACGAAGTAGGAAAGGGATGATGAGTTTAAATTGTACTGATAGAAGTGAAGTACAGCAAGTAAATGCACAAGACTGACAAGAATAGACTAGAGGTCAGACACCACAATGGAAAGACTGTCAGATTGCCCAATGCCATTCATCCACACAGGTGTTAGATAACAGCAAAACCAGAAAAGCAAGTTGTCCAAGACGTTAATCAACTGTTTCAAAACACAAGATAAATAACACAACACAAAAGAAATGTGGAAAAACCAAGAGACTACTGACTACAGGGAGTCTACAAAACAGCTTAAAAGGACATGAAAGAAATGGGTGTGAAATCAAAGCTCAGAATTGAGCACTGCCACCCTACTATAATTGGTCAGGCAAGAAAGGGTTCTTTTCTCAATATTTCCTATCAACAAGATTTTAGAGCAGTGAGAGGACAGTGGGGAAGAGAGAGAAAAGGGTGCCTAGAGAAACATTACTGAGAAGAAGTGACACGAAATCAAAAAAAAAAAAAAAAAGGTCACAATCAACTTAGGTCTCAAAGGTAAGGCTACAGGATGCAGATCTCTTACCGCTGAGGTTTCATCCAGAAGTTGCCTAAAGTGCTCCCTTTTCTTTTTGGTAAGTGCTTCAATGTGTTCATTAAAAAGCTTCTCTTTCTCTTCTCTTTCCAGGAGGGAGCCAGATTCCCACCGATGATCTTTTCGAAGAGTCCTCCTGGTATCAGACCATGAAACATCTGAAGATCGCACCTAAATCAGAAAAAAAAAAAATGTACATTTCACAGAAACAATATTGTTCCTACGATTCATTAATGGACAATTTTTCAACTACCTGACTTATATTTGATTGTCAACTTTTAACTCTTCGGTGAAACATAAGTGATGAGACAAATTGTGGCTTTCATACAAATACCAATGCATGCTGCAGGGAGACTCATTATTCATCAGTTCAAATGAAGATAATACACTGCTTCCCCCCCTTCTGAGTTACCCTGTATTCTCACAAGAAAGCAGTCAGGCCCTCCCCCCTATGCATAATATACTGCATTAACCACCTGTGGTCTGGGAAAGCAGCTTCGGAGATGCATCATAATGACTTCCAGAAAGTCTCTAGAAGCTTTAATCATTGCAATGCAATGTTTCTGGCCCCAGAGAGCATCCCTGAGGAGCTGCTGCGTGGCAGTAGCAAAAATGCTGGGTCAAAAGCAAAGCAATTTATGTACTACCCTATCTAAAAGATTTTGGGACTGAAATCTGTGCTTAGTCACCCCCTGATGCCCACCACATGCCATGAAACCCTCATTTCACCAACATGTACCATTCAGGGATGGTTAATTTCAAGGCCTGGGTCTAGAGTACTTTCGAACTGAGAAATCTAACAGGATCAGATGTTATGCTGGGGGTAACAAGGTGGGCAGGAAAAAAAAATACAATAAGGTGAGAGGAATAGTCTTAAGTCAAACAAAGCTGATTTTCCACTGTGCATAAATCGAGCTTCTGTCTTGGGAAATTAAGTTTTCAAAATTAATTATCTTTTTCCTTTTCTTTTTTAAAAAAGCCCATCTATAGAACTAAATACTGTGGATAGAATCTCACTAACTGTTAAGACTGAAGCATATTTTCCCAACAAAATGAAAATCTTCAAAACTATGAGATTATCATGGAAGCAAAAGTTTAACAAGTACTAATGCTTTGCACTGTAATCAAAGAAATTTTATTTTTGGTGTAACAATTACAAGTTCCCTCAAAAGGATACAGTTCTAGAGTAATAAGAGGGAGAGAATCAAGGGAATCTCACCATATCAGACAGGAGAGCTTTGAAATTCTGGATAGCCTCTTCACGTTTGTGCTGTTCGCGTTCTCTGTCAATTTCCTTGGTCTGCTCCGAACGAGCTTTTTGAACCTCTCTTTCTCGTTCACGCAAACTTGCCTCAATACGAGCCTGCCTTTCCAACTCCTTTTCTTTTTCAGAGTCTAAATTCTGAAACAGATGCAGGAGCACAGTATTTTCCCCATTAACAACAACAAAGATGCAACATTCTGAATAGCTGGTCAAGCAAGTTGAAGATTTACAGTTAATGAAAACATGATGATGATGAGAATCACCAAGTAAACCAATATACAGATAAAAGCAAGCCACATTTAAAATTACCAAGATTTGCCAGCACAGGGGCAGTTCTGAAAAAAAACTGAGCTGGCTTACTCCTCAAACTATACCAGAAACAGTAGGACCAGAGTGTAGACAGTTCACTGGCCAGCACTCCTGTCTTCAGAAATATGTCCAGTGCAGACTTAGTCTGCCTGAAGATTTTTTTTTTTTTTGGTGAACTGAAAGCTGAAGAAGCCCAGTTCAATAATGAAAACATGGTGTTTGACAATACACTGCAGGCTATTCAACCATTTGCATAAGAATATTTCAAAACAAGCATCCTTCAAAAGGCATTATTAACCCATCCCAATGGGGGTGAATAACCTTGTCATTTGGAGACAATTAACAGCTAAATCCTAGGTCTAACAGTTCATGCCAGATATTCCCCTCTACTCATGCACACAAACGAAGTAGCAAACCATACTGTACACTCCTTTTAACAAATAAACAATAAACATTGAGCAGTAATACATATTAGAAAGAGCCTGTGAGCCATGTGCAGGGAAAATAGTTCACTACCATGCTCTGTGACAGACAAATTACTTAATCTCTGCTCTATGTAAAATGGGGATACTCCATTAGGTCATGGAAAAACTACTCTATGGAGCTTTGTACAGCTTTGTTCCATTTGTACATCCAACAGCAAATTGCTGGATAAAATGCTAATCAAATCAGTTTTAAGTTTTCATCCATGGCATCAGCTCCTTGAAGAGGGAGGTGGAAGTATCAGATTGAAATGAAGGAACCAATGGATGAATTATATAGGAGGCAATTATACTCATAAAAAAACCCAAAAAAACCAAACACTTCTTTTGAAAGATCGTGTGAAAAGGAAAACACCTCTGCCTGGAAATCCCTGGCTTTGTGGCCTGCAATTTGTGAGGTTCCATAGCGAGTGGAGGTATCGCCACCCTCACTCGACTTGACTGATTCTCTCCAGTAACTTTTTCTCTGCCATGTTTTTGCACAGTGGTAGAAGCAGCTCCCATGTACTTTAAATCTGTCCATTAGCAGCTATGATATATGCCTGTCTAGCTGTGCCCCATACAAATACAGAACTGGGAAATATCTTGTAGCTTTTCATAATCTGCCTCAGTGTGATAGCATTAGATATTGTCCTTCCATTTGATTATATGAATAAATATGCTAACGATAGTGTAAATAAGAGTATAAGCAATACTTGGTACCCATGTATTACATGCACACCTTGGCTATTTTTTCAATGTACTGTTTAAAAAGATCTTCCCTCTGTGAAGAACTATCCACTGCTTTGTAACGGGGGTCAGTCTCTACTTTGTCCTTCACTTTGCTCCAGCGAGACTGACTGTCCAAGTGGTGATTAGACAGTAGTTCAAAGAAGTCCATTTTGATCTACATTTTAACACAAGATATAGGAAGAAAACAAAATTTATGAGTAACAAGCTTTGACTCCTGAATACTTACTACTAGAAAAAGCAGGCAAACTTACCTCGAAGAAGGGAACTATCTGAATTTTACATATTATCAGAAATTGATAAAATTGCTTATTGAATTTTAGGGACAAATGTGTCTAAAATCCACTTTCACTTTAGGGAAAAGTTTTATGAATGCAAGAGAAACTAGGATGATATTGTAAATGTAAAATAAACTGTACTTTTAAGGAATTAGTCATTTGTACAGTTTCCTTGGCTTGCTGTAACTTAAATTTTCCTTGTTCATTTTTAAAGACCAATCTGTACAACATCTATACTGCACAAACCGATACTTTAGGGCATCCACAACAAGTTGGAGAGAGCAAGTAAATCAAGCAAATATTTCACGCTCCAAGCATACAATACATAGAGATAAATATTGTATCTGATATTAAATAGGCACCTGTATAATCTACCCTATCTAATATGGCTTGTGATATTTTAATTTTATACCATTAAATCCTTTTGAACCAAAATTCAACAACTAAGTCCATACATGATCTTAAGCAGATGGACATAATCAAAAGTGGTGCCCAAGTACTATAATTTAACAGATCATTAAACATGTCTGTGTGAATATATACTAAATGCGTCAATATATATTAAAACAAACAAATGTTTGCATCTCCTTTTTCAAATGGAAATGGCATGTTACATACAATAAAATCCTCCCACACAGTGTATATGACCAGTGCATTTTGAAGGAGGCAGAGTTGATCCTACCACTAACTTTGTATCTCGGGACAGAAGAAGCAACCTAGAAATACGAAAGGACTGGTACCTCACTAGCCCCTTGGCACTAGCAGTTGCAAGAGCAGCCACTTTGTTTAAAGATCGTGCCTCTGTGAAAGTTCCTCTTTGTCCCTGTTGGGACCTCAGATTTTTTCTTTTATTTCCACCATTTTACATCTTAGAAGCCCTGGCATGGCATTTCAGTCCCCATGTTGCAAGAGAATAAAGAGCCAGTTACCGTCACTCGTTGAATGACTAGAGCCCAGTGAATAGTTCTAGACACTCCCTGCACAGGGGCTGAGTATGCTGCCTTCACAACACTCCAAGCCCAGGGAGCCCACCAGGTACGATCTTTTACCACAGTAGAATAATGTCTGGCTGAGGCTGGCACAGCTATACATTTTGCACATCCCCTGCCCTCTGACCCTCCCCTGAACCTCAAAATCCCTCGACTCCCATACAAAGAGGTTAACAAAGAGAGCCAAAGGCTAACATAAGACTATCAAATTATGTACCTTACCAGCCACCTGAAATCTTCCAAGTTTCTTAAAATGACACATATACAATTATCACATGTTAAGATGAAATGAAGATCAGAGCCAAAATTCTGCAGGCTTCCCCACTGATGAACTTGGCTCTTCACAATGCTTATATTGCTTAGGTTTTAAGAACCAATATAGACTTTTCTGCACTATCTCAAAGGAGAAGGCAAGTACAACAGATTAGGAAACAACTCCTTAGTGTTATTTTGTCTACAGTATTGCAGGCTTTACTGTAGGTGTCTTGAACAAGATGCAAAACAAACCTTTCACTTTTTTTTTTTTTTTTAATAAAATGAGGTATGTTGTTCCCAAATCGACCTTAAGTAAACATGCAAGCAGTATCAAAATATGAAGCTTTCTAAGCCAACAGTCTTAGAAATTTATGTTTAAAATGTAAAATAAAAGGAGTTCTCAGATGTTACTTTAGAGAAGTCTATGAAGTAAGGGCATCTTGCTAAAAAGGTGTGGACCGGAACAAGCGCTCCCTGTATGGATGTATACTGCATTCCCACTTTCTTTTTAGAAAAATGTTCGTTTGACTATTAAACCCATTTCAAAAGCCTGAGGAATGTCCTCCCACAAAAGGAGAAAAGAAGTCTCAAAACACTGGACAAGCAAAGCACAGTTGCCAGCAGGAGTACACTGGCACTAGCTCCTGTCCAAAAGTTACACAACATGGTTCCCTGTTTCTATAAAGAGTGAAAAGACAAGCTGGCACTTTCTAAAGCCTGTATGACTTCACCAACTGGCACTATTTCTTCATCCGAGAGGAACCAAAATTTTTCTTACCTGTCAGGTTGCTACTGGTTTGTTTAGTAGAAAACAGGATCACATAACCAATAGCTTTCTACCTTAGAAAACTAAATGCTGTTTGCCATTCTTTTCAAATACTTATAGGACTAATATTTCCACAACCAAAAAAATTCTCTTTACAGTGTATGTGAGATAGTGAAATACTGCAACTGGCCTCCTCAAGAAAAAGAAATCATTAACTAAACCAGGGGTGCAAATCTCATCTGGCCCCATGGGCCAAATGTGCGTGGCTGGGCCAGTCTGCAGGCCAGACCACAGCAACCTGCTGTGCAGTGCCTGTGGCCCCGATTCCAGCCTCCACACTGTACACAGCATGTGCCAGCCTGAGGGACCAGCACAGGGCATGAACTGCTGAGTGCAGTGCCAAGTCCAGCCTGTGTGTCATGGGCGGCACACACCCCACACTGGTCCCCTGTGTTGGGTGCAGCACGCACTGTCAGTCCAGCCCTGCACGCTGTATGCAGCATGCACCAGCCCTGGTTTATTATGCACATAGTATGTGGGGCCAGCACAGGGTGCACACTGCCTGGACCCAGCACTGCATGCAGCATGGGACCCAGGATGTGAGCTGTATGCAGTACCCCGTGCCAGCCCTATGTTGCATGCAGCGCATGTAGGGCTATGTCCAGGCTATGCACCACAACATGCAGGGCAGAGGCCAGCACATGGGGTTTGTCCAGTAACCCACAGGTCAGACCATACAGTTCCATAAGCTAGATCCAGCTCACAGGCATGTTTGAGACCCCTGAATTAAACCCAGAATAACCTAGCAACATCTTATCTTGTTACACCAGATTTCAACAGACTATAAAACCTCAAATTTCTTAAAAAAATAAAATAGGAACAGACCAGTTGTCTTAACTTTAACAGACTGGAAAGCAGAAAGCTTTAGAAGTGCTTTCTACTCCTAAACAAAGACAGGGCTAGGTGGTAGAGCTATCTAGGGGGCTAGAAAGGCAGTCCAGCAACCACGTACATTTTAGCAGAGGCTGAGACTGCACCTTGGAGCAAGTTTGGTGGCCTTCTACATTACTCTTCTAACATTCATTTTGAAAGGCTCAGGGACAATAATAGTGTTCTAAGTCAGATTACTGGCAACTTCGTAGAGAAACCTGCATACCACAAGCCTATATTTAATTATTTTTTTCCCCTTACGCAGAACCAAAATTCAGTCACTAGTCCAAACCTTGTTCGCCCTACTTGCATAAGGAATATTTATCATGTTTCACTTAGTAGCTAGCAGGCTTTGACCCATTACCATGATAAGAACAAATTTGTGCCCATCTAGAAAGAGCAGCTGCCAGAACCGTATGCCTCAACACAGGAAAACCAAAGGACATAAATTTCAGACCCTTACTTTAAAGACTTCTGTGAAAAGCTAACTTCCTTACACAAAATCTTTGTATTTGTAATATTGGCTGAGAAAGCTTCATGTTACACTTTAGTTGCCTTATTTATTTTACAATTTTAAGCAATTTTAAAAGCAAAATAAAAATAAGGCTGAAAATAATGTAGATGTATTTAGAGGACTTTTTTTTTTTTTTTTTTTTTTTGCAGATAACACATTCTGGGCACAACTCTCATCACTTCACAAGGAAAAAAACTAAAAAAATGTAAAGTACCGGAACTGCGGGAGGCTAAAGTCACCACACAGAGATACCAATTCTTTCCTCACTAGGGAATCCCATAATACTTTGCGTGTCAGTGATTGACAGCTGTCAGACTGAACTGATTGACAGGCCGCACAGCACATAACTGTAAAGTCTATCCACTTGTTATAAAACAGAATACATAAAATGGTTACAAAAGGCTTTTGGAGAAAGAACATTAGTTTCAAATGCAAATAGAAATACAATCTTCTTTTAACTTGTCTAAGTTAGAACAATCATGCAATATCAAAACAAAAGATATTTACATTTTTTCTTTAAATCTTCAATTAGGCTATTGTTATGATGTAAAGAGAGTTAACAAATTCCATATTTTTGGTTCAAATAAAATCTGTAAAAAGTTAATGTAGAACTTTCAATACATTGATTTTCTTCTGTAAAGCATAATCATTCATTGGTAATACTGGCAAAACAATCCAGGTGATTTTAAGACCCATAAAGCATCCAATTAGAACAATCAAATTCTTTACTGTGGAGCTATCTATGTAAGAAAGGTACTACTTTAAAGGCCACAGTAGCCCAATGTTGTGTTATACAATATCTTCCTTTCTACTGGCATGAGGGGAATTTATATTAGTTCTCTTTTACAGAGTAAACGCTGCAGATTTTAAATGTCAAAAATGATTAGGCAGTACAGATTTCTTTACCATTCATACAACACACAGGGACATTTAGGGAAGTGGTGGAATAGTTTGCTGGTAACACTATGATGCCACCTCCGTAGCAGTCTGCTTCCCCAGTGGTGACTGCTTGCTCCCTACTATTGACATTGCAGCCAAATGACATTTGAAATTCATCAATCTTTAATAGCTGACCTTTAATTCTGATAAGCAGCAATTTATATGTAAGATATGTTTACCGAAAACTAGAAACTCGTTAAAGTGCTACCTTTTAAGTAAAAACAGAAGATAAAGTCTCTCTTTGAAATTTAAATGGAGTGGGCTACAATGAACTCTAAATTCTTATTGCCACCACTGAGAGAACAGGCTAGTAATGGCCAGTTCTGGGTTTTCCAGCCAACTAGGACACGTGCTCTTTCAGGCCTCAAGATGACTTTTAAATAGACATCTTTCCATTTAAGAAAGCACAATATTGTTTGTTTATGAAAATGCAGTATGCCTGTTGAATTTACATAAATAAATTCAAATTTGATACATTTAAATACATCAACTCAATGGATTTAACATGGTACAGAAGTTGAGATCTACAAAGTGGAAGAACAAAAGGTGACCCAGTATTTGTATTTGAAAACTTCTCAGGCAGGGAAGGGATAGTCTCAGAGAAAGCACACTGGAAACCAAGCACTGGCTTTGTCCCATCCCATTCACACTCCCACCATTCACACCACTGGAACAAAAACCACCTTACCTTCTCACCTCTGGTCTTCGAATCTTCTTTCTCCTTCTTTCTTGCCGCTGTGATAAACTCATTAAACAAGGCCTCTCGGTCTTTCATCTTTTCAATTGCCTTGAATCTCGAGTCTTTAGCATGCTTGGCTGCAAATTCACTAAAAGTAGCTCTGTAACAAAATGGCAAGTGTGCTGATTTGGTAGACCTGTCTTTGCCAGAACAGATGTTCAGTAGAAAATACCATCTCTTTTGCTTGATTACATGCCAAAATACAGTAAAAAGAAAATCTCTGTCCTCACTACGTGGCTGCTTGATCAATGAACTACAGACACAATGAAAAGGATTGTTAGAGACTTATGCTATTTAACAGTTATCTGCACAAGTGTGCAAGTGTGGAAAGAGAGATTACACGCAACCAAGGACTCAGTTGTCCACAAGAACCTTAATTTTTTGTGGGTTAACACTGCAGACACCAGCATATCCATGTATTTCATAGCTGTGAAATTTAAATTTGACATGCACTCACTCACAGCCAAACCATGTTAAAAGTGATACTGGGAAATTCAATGTTTGGTGTTAGTCAAGGCAAAACACTGGATGAACAATTTTCCCCTGCAGACGACATTATCACTAAACCTTAAGACACAAGAAGATGGGATTTTTCTTTTTTTAACATTTTAAAAGCAGGCGCAGTAGTGTAGGGCTTTCCACCCATTATCCCAGTAGCACTGCTACAGTTCTCTCACCTCCAGGGCCAGATTCCAATCTCAGATGTGCAGTAGATATAGTACTGCCACTTACCTCGAAAAAAAACACTACTGTGCTTTTTCCAAGATCAGATGCAAATCTGGCCCCAAGAATACGTGAGACACTTATAATCATACGAATGTTTTCATCACAGCATGGTAATAATTAGACTTGGAAAATCCCGCCTACTGTTGCTGTAGGGTAAATTGAAACAAGAAAAGAATTTGGTAGCTTATTCAAAAAATAAAAGATTAGAAAGTGAATGTAGAGCTATACTGAAGAACACGAGCTGTATAAGAAAGATGGAACACAAACTTTTGAGTATGTTAGACTGGGAAAGATGATTTCTTTTTAAGTAGCTTAACACCCAGGGAAGTGCAGCTATGTCTTAGAGAAACACTGGAACTAGAAGATGAAGGATAGGGTTACACAAGCCATGAAGTTCGTCAATTGGAGATTACATTCATCTACCCCACCATCCCTTTTTTTTTAGTCTAAGCAAAAACAGTGTTAGTTCAATATACATACACCCTTCATAAATAACAGCCCTTGTTTTACTCAGGTTGCAAAGTACAAAAAGCAGTTTACAGTTAAACATACTGTAGGATATATTACATGCAACCATTAAAGTATGCAAAATATCCCTGTTCCCTCATCCCCAAGAAGCAGTATTTCATCTACCCTCACCAAATGATTAACCGCACAAGACTATTTTGAGAAACAAGAAGTCTAGTAACAAAGTTAATGCCCAGGTATGCCTGCTTCCAGCACATTTCAGTATGCATCACTGAAACAAAGTTGTGAAGGGAATTGAACAAACAGTTAATTTAGCTTAAAGGAATTCCTGACTGGTCAAGGTTAGAACCACTGTTCCATTTCAGACCATATAATACATTTCTTATAGACTACTAAGTGACACAAGGATAGCATCTTATGAGTTGTATGTATGGGAATTGGGAGGACTGTGTCAACAGAAGCTTAAATACCCCATATACATACCACAAACACTACACTACTATGAGAGTAGGTATCCCTGCGTGCTGTAGACTCACTGTAATTTTTATCCTGCAGAAAGTTAATATTTTCTGTAATATTATGTTATATAGGCACACGGTCACAAATACATGCTTTTACACACGCGCACACGTATGTTCAAGGCTTCTCAAAACTAAGGCCAGTAGGAATCCTATAAGCTATAAGTCACTCAAGAACGTTTAAGGGCAATTTGTACTCTCTCACCATCCATCCAATATGCAGATTTCTTCAAATTCACAAGCAGTGTCTTAAAATATTTATTACAAAAAACAAAACCCAAATTCTAGTACTTTGTTGGATAAATGGTCACAATCATGCAGAGGAATTTTTCAAACAAATCCCCCAACGTCTATATTTCATTTTCCTCTTTCTGTATAACCTTTTGGAAAGAGGAAGGACTATAAGTGGAATTATTTACTAGAAAAAGAAAGAGTCTGTTTGACATGGCAAAAGCTTTTACATGGGATGGCAAATAAGTCCCCTACCTTGGATTAATCTTTGCTTCTTCCATCATTTTCTTGAAATCCTCCTTGGCCTGCATTATTTTGTTTTTCTTTTCCTTGCGCTCTTCTTCTGCTCTGGTTTTCACATACTGGTCAAATACCTACAGAAAAATAAACCAATCTGACCCAAGATCTACAAATTTGGACCCATATTGTCCCTTTTGTGAGAAAAGCCCACTTGGGAAAGGTAAGGGTAAGGGATTCCAGCATAGTTTCACAGTTTCTAGGGTCAGAAGGGACCTGAGCAAATCATCTAGTCCGACCCCCTGCCATGGCAGGAAAGAATACTGGGGTCAAATGACCCCAGCAAGATGTACATCTAACCTCCTCTTAAACACCCCCAGGGTAGGAGCCTGCACCACTTCTCTTGGAAGCTGGTTCCAGACCCTAGCCGCCCTGACTGTGAAGTAGCGCCTCCTGATATCTAACCTAAACCAGCTTGCTGCCAGCTTGTGACCGTTATTCCTGGTCACTCCTGGCGGTGCTCGGGGGAACAGTGACTCTCCCACTGCCTGCTGATCCCCCCTGACTAGTTTATAACAGGCCACAAGATCCCCCCTCAGCCTTCTCTTTTGGAAGCTGAACAGATTCAGGTCCTGTAGCCTCTCCTCATCTTCCAGCGTTTTCGTCTACCTGGTTTGTGGGATGAGACAGTGTGCTTGCATTAGCCCACAAACCCAACACATCTGACTTCAGATCAGTGGAGAAATCTTACAATTACACAGGGCCTTTGTACAAGCCTCAGACCCTCCATTTCCTTCCCAGATTGCTGATCAGTTCTTAGAAGTAGTCAGATTGAAATAACCTATTGCTCCACCACATAGCATATCCTGACAGTACCCAATATTCAAAGTAATCGGCATCTTTCCTGTTCAGAAAAAACTTAAAAATTCTTTCATTTTGGAAAGAATGACCTATCCACCCTTCACAAACACAAGAAATCAGGATAAGATTTTGTCTAAGAAGGACTGATATATTCTGTATTACCACTGAGGTTTTGCTAATCCTGAATTCTGACATTAAGAGATTCACTTCTATTCTAACAGACAATATCCATTCATACCAAACTCACATTTGCATAGCAACTGAACTATAACATAACCTGTGCCTTTTCCAAATGCAGATATAGTTGGCAGTGAAATAGAAGGCTATCTACTGTATCATCACTTTACCGATAACCTCTTTGCTCAGCAAAAAGCTACTTAGAAGTATTAAAAATACCAATACAAAAAATAAGATTTAGCAAATTCTGAGTATTATGTAAAGAAAAAAATATTCCTCATATGATTTTCAGTTTTTCAGTTAAGTAAAGGATGTAGACTGCTTGGTCCACACAAGTGCAGACATTTATTTCCCCAGGGAAAAGCAGCAGCATATCTTGTGCTGCTGCTACCTGCACTGAGAGAATGAGCGCCCATGCTATACGGGAAGTTATCCCAGGTGTGGTAGGGGATGCTGGACTCAGCAGCCTTACCTGGGGCCCTCAGGAAACTACAGCCATGGCGCTTCTGCAGCTGGGAGCCTGGCTGGCAGCCAGAGTGTGGCTCCACCGGGGCAGGCTCTGGTTTTGGGCAGCACGCACTGCCATCATGCATGCCACCCCACTTTTTAAAAAGGAGCAGGTTTTTTTTGACCCCAGGATCTCATGGGGTAACCCCGCTGCACTGCAACATAGCAGCATGGAGCAGCACAAAGAATGCCTGCACGCACAGTGTGTGGCACCACAGATAGGTCTATGATGCCACATACCACATGTCTGTGCTCATATGTGCCCTTGAGTTTTTTCACTGCTTAGATTTTTTCCCCCCCAACATGCCAGCTTTGCAACCCCTTAATACTCTAAAGGCTCTCACTATTGGAGCACAAGAAGGGTAGTAAAGCACTGGAACAAGTTATCCAGAGAGGTTGTGGACTCTCCATCCTTGGAGGGTTTTAAGACCTGAACTAGACAAAAGCTTGGCTGGGATGATATAGTGGGGGTGGTCCTGCTTTGAGCAGGGGGTTGGATTACGTGGCCTCTTGAGGTCCCTTCCAACCCTAATTTTCCATGATTTTACAATACTACAGCATCTTCGGCAGTCTCCTGGACCTGTATAATCTTCACTTTGCAAAGAAATAAAATCTTACCACAGAAGACATACCAGCTTCAGTTCCCCTTACAGGAAAAAAAAAAAACAAAAAACCAAAACACATTTGTAACACACGTGCTCTAAGAAGTTTAAAAGCAAAACTAAGCTTTCAGTCAAAGATTATTTTACTGCCTTTAACACCTGTGTTGGAAGTGAACCAAGCTGGTCTTTCCTTTTACCTGTTTTCTTTCTTTAGGATTGAGAAGCAAGTATCGAGGATCGAAAACAATCTTGTGCAGCTCCTTTTCCCATGTTGAAAAGGCAGAAACCTTTATAAAGAAGGAAGGAGGGGGAAAAAAAAAAGACAATTCTGCCTGATAATTAAATTCTCCCAAAAATACAAAGGTTATGCAGTTTCACTTGAAAGCTACAGGACATAATTTAAAAAGGAGATACAACTGAAACCAAGACTGAAGTTTCCATCACTAATAGAAAACGAGCAGTGGGAGGTTAGCATGATACATTTTCACGCTAAATGTTGCTCTGAAAACTTCTACATAATTACACAGAAGTAACACACAACCTAATTACTCATTAAAATAACCACTACTGTGTGGCATTTAAAAAAAATCACTACATCACAAGAGAGCCTTGAAGTTCTGCATTTTGATTTCCCAGACCTGCTCTGTTTCGTTGGCAAATGTTATGAAAAAACTGAATAGTCTGTATACACAATTGGATCTTTTCTTTGGAAAAAAAAATATACATACAAGCTCATCTCAATTGAACTCATTTCTAAGACACCCACAAGCTGTTATTTGCCTTTGAGAAAAATAAAAGCTATAAAAGCATTACTTCAATCTTAGAATATTTACCATTCTGGGAAGCCAGTGTATCTGTAATAGTCAACTGATATGAAAATAAGCTTCAAATTTACTTTAATTCATTAAAAAGGAAATAGCTAGTTTCCCCATTTTTGCAGGATAGCTTAAGGGAAGGAAAGTAGAATTACTAGCTTCACACTGTGATTGCTGCAACATTTTAAAAGGCATAAGTGGGAATCAGGACTGCTGACAACAAGTAAAAAAAGTGCTTTACCAGAAGCAGCAGCACATTAGTTCAACCTGGCTCTGCAGCATCTGTATAGATCAGGCACTTCAGTGGGACTTTTTGGTGCTTTTATGTAATAGCTGTTTAATCAGCTATTACATAAAAGCATCAAAAATCTATACAAATGTTGGGCAACCTGGGTCAAACTAATGCAATGCCTCTTCTTGGCATGTGCTGGGCTCAACACAGGGGCACACAGAGTTTAAAGCACCGTTTTATTTTGTTTTGTTGTGGGGGTGGGGCAGAGGGGGAAGGAAGGTAAGCAGCCTGGTTGTCCAATTTACAATTACTGTCAATAGGTGTTGGGTGTCTATTTGACTCATATACATTGGAAAAAAAATAGGGGCAAATAAGGTGATATTTAACTTTAATTTCAGTTTTCACCCAATTATTTTTTAATTGAAATCTTTGGTGCAGGGATTGAATCCTCCTTTTTTGTATGGAAGCACAACCCTGTAACCGCTTGAAAATGAACACTACAAAATTAAAAACCAAGAGAATCCTCCAATTCACACTAATGACTGTCTCATGGATTAATGAATACAAATGAAAGAAGATAACACATCACAGACACAGTTTGTCCATTTAGTTTGACAACTATAGTTCTGTGTTAATTATCTGAGATACCACTAAACAGTGTATACAAATGATCCCCACAATTATGGGATATTGGCACAGCCCTCTCATGTTAAATTTTTCCCTGGAAAGAAAAAGAATGATTGCTTTGCATGAACAAGCATTTCTGGACTTAATATTAGAAAAATGCAAATGAGCAAGGTTTTATTTCAAATCACCAAAAGGCAAGCTTCTCCTACCCCCCTCTCTAGCAGCATATCCTTGAACTGTTTCATTCGAGCCTCCAGAGGGACGATGGCTCTCTCTCGAGCAGCTTTAATTTCAGCTTCCATAGCAGCCTCTTTCTCTGAATCAATGTCTTTGTTATCATCTTTCCTGTATAAATGAAATGCATAGTATCTGCTGAGAAGTGAGATATCCGCTCTGTAGTTAAGAGCTCTAGCTGTATTAAACAACTCACACAACAGAGCACTCCAGTAACACAAGTTTGCACAAACCATCATAAGCTCCTGAACAAAGACTGGGACATCAGAGTCTTTAATGCAATAATTACAAATAAGTCTTTATTAAGAAGTGAATCACAATTAATTTCTAAACCCTCCTCAGCATATTAATCACGACTACTAACAAGATATCAAAATGGAAAGCTACTCTTGTAACAAGTTATACAGACATAGCTATCAGAGCAATAATGCATGCCTCAACTTCCTAGAGAAAAAAAATGAATAAAAAAGAATAACTCCCAATCCTCTACTATATACAACATGGTTAAACACAGTTAAAAGTTGTTTTCTGGTGTTTTTTTTCTGAGAGATTCTAGCTAGGAAATCCAGATCTGATCTGGATTTTGGGCAACAAACATCTGTGAAAGTACAGTAAACAGAAGAAAAAGCAAATGTGTGGCATATGCTAATTGCCATGGAACTATATAATGTAAATAGAGCTCAAAAAGCTCCTAAGGGAGATCTGGCTATTGCTGATAGCTTCTATCCCAAGCACATTTATTATTTATGACTTCCACAGAGGATGGAATTTTCTTTCAATGCGAATTCTACCCAGCTCTGAGATGCACCAAACCCTCAAAATAAACAACTTCAGCAAAAAACGAATATTATAGACCCTTGCTATTACACTCACTGAAACCCCACTAACTCAACAGTATTGCAAATGAAGGTATGGTACTCTATATCCAAACTAAGTCCATTTAAGAATGAAATTTAACTTACTTCCGTTTCTTTGTTTTAATAGGCTCATCCTCATTGACTTCATCTGTTGATTCATGTTCTTCTTTAACTGTAACATATGTCTCATTAACAGTCTTACAGAGGAAGAAAAAACTATTTCATAACATATCATGAAAACTCATCCTTGACACAAAGTAGCTGGATGGTAACTGTCACCTGTTCTTATGCCAAAATTAGCATCACCTCAATAGTCTTTGGAGAATTTGAAAAAAAAACTGCCCTAACAGCCTGAAACAGACACTGTTTCTAGTATTCAACAATTTTATTCCAGTTAATGTTAATTAGTCTCTATCATCCTTCAGACCATCTGGCATTTTATCTGTACAATTTGATCTTTTCTCTAGACTAAAAACATATTCCTGTTCCTCATAATATTCTAAAATAATTTTTTACCTCCTCCAAGAAAATAAAAGAAGCTTTCATTTCCTCAGCCTGTAAACACAGCATGTTTCCTAACTCTAACTAGGATTCCCCTTGTTCTCTGGTACACTTTCTTCCAAGCATTTGACATCTGCAATTCACTGCCCCTATCATGTGCTTAACTTAATGAAGGATCTGTTTAATAGCTATAACGTCAATATCTGCTTACAGTTCACTTTTTTATGCTCCTTGTTCTGGAAATGAGCACACAATTGAGTTTGTATGGAAATCTGATTACAGCCTATAACGAAGGACATTGATATTGAGGATGATTTTGCTCTCACTTGTTTTCTTTCCTTCTTCCATTCCTCTTTTGTGAGGAGGTTCCTGAATAATTTTGTCAACATCAGCTCTTCCAATTAAGTCATCTGGTCGGTCCCACATAGAGAGACGAGTGGTAGGGTTGTAGAAGAAAACCCGTTCATCACCAGTCCACACCACACACCTAGGATTTTTTTTTTTTTTAAAGGAGAGAAAGAGAAAGTGGATGCACACATGTGCCTCTTTTAGTCCTCTTGTGTTTAGAGAATATCAAGTCTCCCAGAATAAGTCACAATGCTTTCTAACATTTAGTCCTCTTGTGTTTAGAGAATATCAAGTCTCCAAGAATAAGTCACAATGCTTTCTAACATTCCCTGCCAGGAACCTTACATTTCTAATCCAGTTCAGCTATTTACTATTCATTTTGCAGAAACAGAAGCAGCCAAGTAGCTGCTGCATGAATTAAACTGTATTCACGAACAGACTGCAGCATGGATAAAAATATCTTGGGCTCACCTATAAAACAAAGTTCCCTTCTGGTCACATGTGGCCTTAAGCCATCATTTTCTGCAAAATATAAACTTAAAGAACTAACAAAACCAAACCTTTTACTTTTAAAATTACCAAAAGCCACCATCATCTTACTCAGTCTACAGAACTACAATTTTCACAGCTTACTCAAACAGTAAAAAGGAAAATATCTGCATTACTGATATAGCTCAGAATACTGTAAAACTGACCAGAGATTTGTCAAGAAAATTTCTAGGGAAAGACCTCAAAAAAGAGGCTACAAAAGCCGAGTTCTGTGGGGGTGATGGAAAGCAACTTTGAATGCATCACCTCTAATCATCTTCAACTTGGCCATAAAGTGTTTCCAAGGAGCACAGAGATATGAATAACACCACACCACAAATCCATTTAGACAGAAATAAGAACATTCTTCAAACATGTAGCAGAAATTGCTTCAAGCTCTAGTAAAATGATCTAGCATGTTCAAATGCATTCCTGAACAATTTTGTCTTGTTACGGTAAATATTATAGACGATAATAATGTTAACACACTTAATCTGACAAAACTTTTACCTATCAAAAATACGTTTCTCTTGGGTTTGTGTTGGGCTTGGAAAAGGAAACTAGCAGATGAATAAACTATTTCAGACTAAACTCTGAAACAGCATGAGACAAGAATTTGCGAAAGTTAGGAATACCTGCAGCTGTGGAAGAGGCACTCATTCACACAAACTGAAACATCTGTGTTTTTAACTTGATGGCTCCAATACCACCTCTGGGACAGCATGAAGGGGAGAAAGATACTGTCTAAACGAAGCTTGACATTTACTTAACTTTCTCTGGGGCCACAGGGTAGAAAACCATAAAACAAAAGCAAGTTATGGCACTTGAATGAAAATCTTTTATTCCAGCGTGAACTTCACTGGATAATTCCTAACGAATGGAGCCGAGAGCCTTCTTTATACAGCCACCATTATGACCATGGCGCACACAGATGCATCAAGTGCTTCCAAAGCAGCCTGCAAGGAAGTTTTGTATGTCACCACCCTTCCAACCTGAACCTCCTCGATGCTTTTGTGGACATCTTTTCATAAAATGGAGGCAATTTGTCTTAGCAAGAAGAGCCATGTTTTGCCAGAAGCACTTGAGAGGTGGTAATGCACATTTGGAGATCAGGTTCTTATACTGAAGAGTTCCAGTCTTAATTTCTTTTCCCTATGACGTCTCTCAGGAAGGCTCTTACCAACTAAATTGTTCCTGAATAGCTGCTACAAGATGTGAGCCTGCCACCAAACATGAGCAACTACTGAAACCCTTTGGAAGAAACCTGGCACCATCTTTCATCCTCTAAGGAATGGCAGGCTTCGAAGGTGAAATTTGCCACAAGTCGTTTTGCACATTCTAACATTCCTATCATCAACAGATGGATTTGATATCAAACAGGCACAGAATGGTTCAAACCATTTGGCATCTGCTCATCACCATGAAGCCTTCTGCAATGTATTACAGGGAAAGGAATAAGAATATCTATGAAGTGTTCACTGGGAAAGATCATTACATACCATGGGGTACCAGGTATAGGAGTGGTTGCAACTGGCTTTGCTTTCTGAGCTGCTTTTTCTTCTTCTGTCATTTCTTCCTCTTTTGGCTCCTTATAGGGAAAAAGGTGGTTAAGATTCAGCCGTACTCTCTACACAAATATTTTTATATCAAAATAAGAAATTAATTTATTTTAAATAATCTGATCAGCAGCTCACACTTACTTTCCATCCATCCTTCCAATTACGAAAGTGTTGTGGTTATCATACAGGTATCAGTGTCTATTTAAGTCAAAGCCCCGATCCAGGAAAACACTTAACCACTTGCTTAACTTCGATTTCAATGGAATTTTATGTAAATGCTTACCTGCATCCACATGCTTCCCTGAAACAGGACCTAAACAAATGGATTACGGTATGATTTCTATTTTAAAGAAAAAATTCAAAAAAAAGAAAAGTTGTCTATTCTAAAAGCTAAGTGACCTTAAAGACAAGACTTGTACTATATAATATGTACAACATAAATTCTATAACTGCCTTTACAGTAGGAAAATCAAACTCAAGCTAACAAAACAAAAACAAACAAACAAACAAAAAGACTCCCTCCAAAATAAGCATAGCAAACTGATAATATAGCATTTGTACTACTGAATACAATCTGCCCATTGGTAATGTTAACTAATCTACACTGCATTTTTATGGCACAATACAAAATTTTAATGTTTAGTGTAGCATTTTTAAGCACTATACTTTATTAGCATACAAAAATACTTTACAAAAGGAGAAGGTTTATTTTGGTTCTTGTAATTTTAAAGAAAACAACTGTTCTATATTGAGACAGAAAGCTCTACTGTATAAAGGAAATTGAGTTTTTGCCTCAAAATAGTGCAAAACAAATAAGCAAATATTCAATTATCTTAAAATTCCAGCTACCCTGACATCCAGAATGTTTTGTTTTCTAAACATGTCAAGCCTAATGAGAGGACTTTATACAGAGTATATGTAGAGCCAAAGCTTTATTCTACTTTTCACATTCTAACTGACTGTACCACTTCACACATTCTTTCTGTTTTTTTCTCTCTGAAGAATTTTTTTTTATTTAAAAAAACACTGGAAAACCAATAATAAAAAATAATTATTCTGAAATTACCCCTGGAATGTAAGAATTCAAATCACTATCGCCCAGGAATATGCCTGGTCTACAGGGGATCCATACATATACACAGGAAAAGGATTAAAAATAGAGGTCCTGACTATTTGGTTGCAGTGTCTTACCTCCTTTATAAGTTCTTTAAGGGGTTCTTCTTTGGGCTCCTCTTCTTCTGTTTCCATTGGCAAAGGTTCCTCAGTAGGTTCTTTAATGGGCTCTTTAATCTTCTCTTCCAATTTTTCTAGGAAGAGAATGATTTTTATTTAATAGTTTGCCTGTAGTCACTTAAATTCTTACAAAACATCTCAGATTTGGTTTATAAAATGTAGTATTGCTAGCAATAAAAATAATATTCATGAAGTTAAGTTGTGTTTTCTTGTTTTGCCATTCTCCTTTCATTGGACTTGACTATAATGTGCTCCTGAAAGGGCCAGATTCTCTTCTGCCAATATCAACTCAAATAGAAATAGGAAGCTGGTTCCCTGATCCAAAGATGTCACAGACCTACCTAAGTTAGAGTAGCTGAGGCAAGGAAGATGAAGCATGGAAAACTGTTCAGAGATATAATCTGGATTAAATAAATTGAGGATCATTTATCTTAGACACTTAATTTTCTGCTGCCATCCCAAACCCTCCCCGTTCTCTTCATCTCAAGATTTTGCATACATTCATTTCTTCAACGTCTAAGCTTTTCAGTGGTCTTCATTTTAATGGATTTTGTACCAAGAGTAAAATATACACAGGAAGTCTTTTAAAAATATTCTTTTCACTTTCTCTACCAATACAATTGAGCTGTCTTCTAGCATAATAACGTAAGAGGTGTTCACTTGTTACTGGAGAAAAAAGTATGCATTCACTGGAGTAAACAAATTAAGCCCTATTGCCCTCCCTGAGCACCACTCCAATCCCCTTCCCCCTGTCCAATCTGCAGCTGCTCCCTGCCCCCTCCCTGATCTGCTGTGTGCCACAGAGAGGCTGCCTGTGTCACTTGTGGCCACTCCTAGTTTAAATAAACAGAAATATTCCAGCACCACAGTCGAGGACAAAAGAACTACACTTTAAAACTTATGACCCAATCATATTTCCAACTAGAAGCCAACTTAAAAAGCCCTGATTATGAAACAACACGAATAAAAAGAAATCTGGTTCTAATCTTAAAATGGGATCACAGAAGTCATGAAGTGATCATACCTGGCTGGACTCTAAAATCAAATACTGTACCTTTCTCTTTTAGTTCCTGGGGTTTTTCCCATGTTGATTCCAATGTCCTATTGTTATAATAATAAGTCTTCCCATCGGCTGTTTTGTACTCTGTCCATTCAGAGACTGCTGTTGCTCCAGCCAATGTAGCAGGTGAAGCGGCAATAGCAACCTGAGGATGGATCATAGGTACAATAGGAGGGGCCATTCCTGGCAAGACACCTATATAAAAGGAGCAATAAAAACACAAAACAGCAAGGAACAATGAAGCAGCATTTTGTGACATAGACTCAAATTTAGTAAAACAATTCTGCAGGTATTTAAATTACCTCGTACGGATTAATGCAAGCTATTTAGAAACACGCTATTTCAGTCAAAAACTGGAAACTGATGTATTGTAATTAAAATGCACTTCCACCTAAGTCACTAATGATTATAATCAACTGGGGAAAGAAGAATTATTTAAAATATAAAGTAATTTGAAGAGCATACCTTCTAATGCTGAACAGTACAAAACTTATTAGAATTTCAGATGTTCAATTTCAGTGCTTTGAGACTAATATAGCAACTCCTCAATGTGATGTTCAGAAATCTTTCAGTGGCTGTAGCATATAACTGCTTATTCCAAAAACATGCTCTGCAGTAAAACGGTATTATTTTTCAAATGAATAGGGAATGTGTTAGTGCTCTCCAAAGTGACTAACATTGGCAAGCTAAATTAAAGCCAGATCATCATTATGTAGAGTTTGCTTCTCCAATATAGCTTGACCTGTAAAATGCTTATTTCAGCCTTAGGCAAAAAGTGACAGCACAATTAAAAAGTCACAGGGAACTAAGCTTGGGTGATGGTTTTGTTTCATACTTGAGATAGGCTAGTAAATCCCATTAATTCATGTCCTACGGCAGGGCCGTCCAACTGGTGGCCTACAGGCTACATGAAGCCCACAAGGTGTAAAACTGCCCTCTTTCCACACAGGCTTCCACCGGGCTGCTGCTTCCCCACATTGCTCCACCTGCAGAAGCAGCTGGGGGCTCTGCACCCCCCTCTGTACAGTTTCTCCTTCCCCGCCCCAGGGAGCAGAGCAGTGCAATACAAGCCAGCCCACAGTCTGGGGGCAGCAGTGTAACTGAAGGGAACATTCAAGGCAGCAGCCCCAGCTAGCTACCTTTGTGGGGGAGCCCATGACTCAGGGCACCAGAGTGGCATCATGCAGCAAGGGAACTTAGGATGAGACAGGGCACCCGGTACAGCAGAGAAGAGGGAGCAAGAGTCCGGGGGATTAGGTGGCATGTGTCCCTGGGGGTCCATGGCCACCACTGATGCAGCCCCAGCTAGCGTAGCCCATGGGGCTTGCAGCCTCTGGCTGCTTAGAAGTTGAGCAGCCCTGTCCCAGGGCAAAAAGGCAAGCACATGCCCAATAAACTAACTTCTGTCCAGGTTGCCTTTTCTTCCCAGCAACACTGATGCACCAGATTTTTGTGGGACGGTGATCATTAAAGAAAACAAAACTGATGTCAAAGTAAGTGAATATGGAGCAATAAGATCACAATTTAGAGCTGTTTGTAATACAGTAACAGTCTATTTTTTAACCAAGACAAAAAACACTTATTCCAGAGAACAGCTAATTTTTAAACAGTGAACACTTTATGCTAAGACATACACATACACACACACCAACATGCAAACACAGTCATGTCATTATATACATGGAAGTAGAAAATACATAAAAACCCCCATTAAAAATAAAACAAACTAAGAAATATGGGCATGAGAAGGTTCACATTTATCACAATTCAACAGTTAAAACGATCTGGACTTGAATAGCTTTTTGTACTAAATAGTCTAACACTACTAGTTAACTGGGAAAGGTATCTGCTGGCCAAATATGCATAAACGCTATCTTCTCTCTTTTAAATAAAAGTATATAGATCCATTCATTTGGGGAAAGCAAAAAAAAAAGTAAATAAAAAGATAAACAACAACATTCACTACCATGCCAACTTACAGACAAAACAAACTAAGATGTTTTTAAAAATTACCGGTCTTGGTGGTAGCGACTGTCTTTACATACGGGCAGCTGACTATTTGCATCATTGCTACACCTGTAAAATGGATAAGCAAGCATGTTGGAAAGCTGCCACTGTATGTCAGCTACCACTGGGTGTCAGCTCTTATCAATTTTCTGCTACAATTTGGAATGCCATTTTTCACTGGCAAAAGACAAAGCAAGCAGGAATACGGATATTTTCTTTTGCTCCAACATTTTATAAAAAGCTAGAACTATAAAATTAGTTCCAAGTTACAACAGCAATTACTGTCTACATTGAACCAGCAGTTTTAAATTTAACATATATTAGGACTTCGAAAAACACTGGAGAGAGGACTCAGGGGTTTAAATTCAGTGTGGGGGAGGACTCGCACTTCTTCACAGGACAATACCCAGAAGAAGATTGTGCTTATATACTGTTTCTGCTGACAGTATTTGCCCAGAAGGTCAATAGAGGGAGCCACAGCAGAATGAAACCAATGAAGCCTACTTGAGTTTCACCCTGCTACTGCTAGTAATGGTAGTGGCACAAGTTTAAAATAGTAAGACAAGGAAGTGAGTTGTGTTGGTAAAGGCCAAATTGAAACCAAAGGGCAAAAATGATGGGGAAATGGAAAAAAGAAAAGGCATAGGCTGAAGGTAAGAGAAGGAGGGGGTGGCAGGACGGACAAAAAAAGAGAAAGCTGTGAAGCGGTAAACAAAAGCCTGTAAATGAAGGGACACTGATGAGTCTGTGGTAGCATATAATAGATCTGTCTTTCACACTCTGGAGCAGCATGGGCTCAAAATACTGTAAAAGAGGTCCAAAACAGGTGTTGGAAAGGAAGCACCATGCTTTACTCTCCAGTTCTTCAAGAAATTACATATAAAGCCTATGGAAAGCACAGCATCTAATCTCCTTCATGAGATAGGAGAGAAGAGACTAGAAAAAGAAAAAAAAATTATTTTAAAAGACAGCTCATTTTAGGAAGCAGGATAGTGACTGCGAAAGATTTGAATATCAATCCAGGGTGTAAGACTGGAAACTAAAAATACTCAAATGTACACTCCCTAAAATGTTTCTATCCCACCATCTAATAGAGGTAGGGTAAGAAATCCAACACTAAATGAAACTAAACCCCCAGGTTTGTAACTAAAATACATAATTTTTTGCCCAAGTAATCTGATATATTAAAAATATGGCCAATTGATTGAAAAAATAAATAAATCTGTATCCTTTACTAGAAATTTTCAATTAAAAAATTCAAAACTAGCTTTATAAATGTATGGATCAAGACAAAAAAAAAGCATTAAATAGAACGGTACTGAATGAAGTGTTTGTCTGGGTTTGGTAACCTTTTTATGCTACACATTTTAAATAAGTTCATGCATTTTAAATAAATGAAAAAATTAATTGTAAGGAAGTTCAGCATGTCTTAAAACTAGGTCAATATAAATAATGCCATCTGCATGATCAGTGACACTGACTGCACTATGGTGCAGATAGAATTAGCTTACACGGGTGGGTTGGGGAAGAGGAGAAGAAACTGTTTCCTTTGACAGATTTCTTATTCTCTAATGTTTAACTAACTTTATCATATGAATTAAGAGCAAGCAGACCTACTTTTCAAGATATGGGATCATCAGGCATTGCTAAATGCACTCTTCCATTGTCTTATTATAGAATAATACACAGAATGCCACAGAACTTACTGTCAGGATCATTTGAGAACTAAATTACTCACTTCTTCTGTTCTCATGAAACAAAGTGACCTCTCTAGATGTTTCATGTATATCGCAACACATTTAAACATTGTAAATCTTTTAACATCCTCTTCTCTATTTTAATGGGATAATTCGTTTCTTGTCATGATAAGACTGCTGTAAAGGCATTCTAGGATTATCAGAAAAAGTCTTCAAGAGAGTCAAACTAATAGCCAGAGAAAGAAATAAGCAGACTTATTTTGTTTTGTAATCAAGGAAAGTATGTGCTTAGAATCAATGAAGAAAAAACACTGTCAATGCTGCATGGAGTCCTATACAATATGGACCTAATTCAAAGGGACATTTAGTATCAGAATAGGAGTATGCCAACATCTAAGCTCTCTACACCTTCTTCAGAAATAATATTTATGTTTTTAAAGAATGAAATAACTACAGAGGGTTTTAATTTTCCACATTCTCTTCTCTTCTTTCTGTATGGCAGTGTTCGGGTTGGAAATAGCCTAAAATGTTTAGACTAAAAGCTTAACAAAAAAACAACCTCTCCCCCTCCCCCCCACAAAAAACAAAACAAAACAGTGTCCATTTTTCATCAGATGTGGAGGTTTCCCTCTATATTAGTTTTTTCACTGTATTCACATTTACCTAACAGGTTGTATTTAAAGAAGCCGAATATGGATCATTCATGCTCTTCTCATCTTTTGCTGGCAGTGTCAAAAACTGAAGTTAAAACAAGTCACCTTTCTCTTTCTTCATCTAAGTATTAACTGCCCAATTTAAATCTTAATAATTAATTTTTCTTTCCATTCAATGCTACAAGTCTGTATTCACTGGAACACTCTTTACAATACTTACCTATCAAAGTAAGCCCAATATATTATACTTAGCTGGCTATTGTTTGGTCTTAAATCAGTGATGACTTGCTTAGAATTTTTTTTTAAGCAAACTTGTTTTGTATAGCATCTTGGTTCTTTCTAAAAATCATTATTTCTCCTACCAAGTTTATGCTTTATGCTAATCAGCATGAATGAACATACGTTTATAGCCAATGAGTTGATTTTGATATCTAAGTTTAGCTATTTTGATTTTTGATATCTAAGTTTAGCTATTTTTGAAAATGGTTTAGAGCAGGGGTTGGCAACATTTTTGGAGAAAGTGCCAAAAACACTCACAATCTCAATTTGTAAGACGTTGGGGTGCCAGAGGCATATGGGAGGGTAGCAGCCAGGGGCCTGAGCCTTGTTCTAGTAGTGCAGCCCTGGCCACTAGGGCTACGCAAAGCTTAGGGTGGTGATTCGATTCGGAGGAGATTTGGCCCGATTTGGATGCTGAACCTCCAAATCGAATCAGGGGACCAATTTAAAGATCCAAATCAATTCAAAGCTTTCCAAATCTTTGGCAAAGATTTGGAGACCTTTGATGATTCAGGCATTCCCTGGTGGCAGCAGCAGAGAGCTGCAGCTACTCCCAGCTGGTAAGTCCTAGGACCCGTGCCAGCCCCCCCACCCCAGCTCAGTACTTTAAAGAAAAGCCCTGGTGCTCACCGGGTGCTGCCAGGCAGGGGGGCAATCCCTGCTGACTCCACTGCTCCACACTGCATGGGGGGTTCTGCCATGAGCCCCCCCACC
>NW_017728914.1:22911846-22921796 GCF_001723895.1 Crocodylus porosus
TCCCCCACAGGTACCCCGCCCAAGCCAGCTCTAGCCCTTCAAGAACAAAAAACTTGGAGAAATGCCCCGGGATGCCTCACTCCTGGTGTGGCCTCAGGACTTCAGGGGCTCATGCAGAGCCCCCCACATGGTGCGGGGCAGTAGGGATCGCCACCTGCCGGCAGGAACAGTGACTGCGAGGGGATTTTTGGTTTTGTTTTTTTTAAAGGGCCAGAGCTGGCCCATGCAGGGCACCTGTGGGGGCGCTGGGGGAGCAAGGGGCTCAGGGGAGGCTTGCGCAGAGCCCCCCATGCAGCAGGTAGCAGGGACTGCCCCCTGCCCAGCAGCACCTGGTGATCTGGGGCTTTTTTTTTTTTAAAACAGGTGCCAGGAGCTGGAGCAGCCACTACTGGGCTGGGAGAGGGGTGGGGGATGGGCCTGGCCTGACTGATTTGGATATTTGGCAGCAGCTGATTCTCCAAATCAGATTTGGCTGAATGAAATTGGGACAGTGATTCAAATTACCGACTTGAAACACTGTCCCCCAAACCGGCCAAATCCAAATCCGAAGCGAATACTAGCCGCTTCTCACAGACCTACTGGCCACTTCCCCACCACCTGCCCTGAAGTACATATGCCAAGCAAACTGCCTTTGCATGCCATGCTCTAACATCCATACCAGGGGTTGCCTACCCTTGGTTTAGAGATTCCTGATATCACTTTTAAAAAAGCATCTGTACTACAGGAAAAGCTATAATCAATTATTGTTGTTCATACAACAATACTTCGAAAGCACCAATTATTTAGATCCTATTATAGGGATTCAGCTTTGTCTATGCTACTTGAAACAACACTCAAAACAGCAAGTATCATTAAAATGATTAAACTGGAAGGCAACCCATGATTTTTGTAACCCTTGTTACTCCTTTGTAACTCCTTTGATATCCAGATATCTATTTGTCTAGAATTTCTTTATAAGGTTTTATGTCTCAAAACAACAAATCAGGTTCCATCCCCTCAACATAATTCATTACTGCCCTTTAACTTAAGCAGCTCAAACTATTTGTGTCATGGTCCAGCATTACACTTGGTGGCTGCAGAAAACAGGTCTGGAAACACCCACCATCATTTAAGTGTAATACATACAATAGAATGGTAATCTTTTCTGCTCTGGAATTTGTAATTAACTTTGTTTCTTCTGTTGTTTTACTCCATTTCCAAATAAACAATGTGTGAGGTAGATCCAAGGACTAAATTCATGTTTGGAAAGCAGCACCCATTCTTACATTCTAACTTCAAATTCTGCTGAAAATAAAATAGTGCTAGAACATACTTGCAAGAAACATTTTTACGTATGATTATACAGCCTCACATTCATGTAAGGAATCAATCCAACTATTTCTTACTTTGGACTAAACTGTAGTATGGACATACCCCCCAAAATTACTCATGTACAAAACAGAAATTTTCAGTGCAGGACAATTTTTCCCATGATCCAAGTAAAAGTTTTACATGTTTAAATGTAATCATTACTGTGAATTGTATAATTAAACTTAAGTACATTAAAAAGTTTCTGTCCCTTATGACTTAAAAAGTCTGTCTGCTAACCCTAAATTCTTTCAGGAAATATTCTAAATGGAAAGGATTCAGGCAAATTCCATACACAGTGGACACATGAGTGCAAACAAATTGACAACATAGACACGTAGAAGACAAGACAATTACAGTTTGTCAGTTTACCTGGAAGTGGAATAGGCATACCCGGAAGGGGGACACGAAACGGAGGAACCATTACTGGTGGAAAAGCAGGAATTGCTGCAGTTGGCTGAGGAACTGCATGAGGAACTGCAGGAGGCAATGTCTGTGGGACGGGCTGGGGTACTGTCTGCACAGGAGTAACAGAAGGAGCAGAGGTTGAAACACTGACTGAAGGTGTGGCAACTGAAACCCCAGAACTTGGGGTCTGGTCTTGTGTTGTAGGTGCTGATAAAAGGAAAAGAAAAAAAAAAAGAATTGTATCTTAGCGCAGCAGATGAGCAGAAAACATCTTAGCTCTCCTTAACATTTCCCTTAACCACTACATACTAGTCTTTTCTCTCAAAGGTAGACATCTGATGAAAAGACACTGCCTACAAGAAAAATGCACTCAGAAACATCACATCATTAAGGAAAAAAATACTTTCCTTTCCACCCACTCCCTGAATAATATACCCAACACATCTAGAATAGTAGGTAAAAGGTTCCTTCACTTTGTTTACCAGAGCACCAGTGTAGTCTGTTGGGGGTGATAAATGCAATGTGAACGTGCTCCTACTGAGTCAAGGTAAGAAGAGAAAATTAGAGAGCCTGAAATGAAAAGAACTAATGTACCATGCTGAATGAACATGAAGATAACGGCAGCAGTTCAGCTGCATGATCACAGGATCATATTATGTACTCTGCAATTAAGTGCAACTGCAGTTTAAGAGTGGGTAAATGTCACCCTAGTACCTGTATAATTAAAAGTAAAGAAAAAATGGTTTTAGTCATGAGCTGGAAGAGTTCTACTGGCCTTCAGCACCTCCTGATGGGAAAATGGGAATTAGTTGGTCTTTAAATTAATGCTGCAAGTTTCTGAGTAAAGTAACAGGAAGGGGAACAGAAGACCAGTATATTTAAGAATTACACTGCAAACTTCTCCTGCAGATGATTAGGATTCCGTTTACACTTGAAAGCAATAGTAACAGCTTTATATAGGCACACCATGCAGCTGTGAAGACTCATTCACTTTCCTTGCACTATGGAACCAGGTGATGGATATGCAATTTGAGCCACAGGTATTCCACCAGGTCCACCCCTCACTCCTAGAGCTTTTATTACTGGAAGCGCTAGAAGAGTAGCAGGCTCAACCAACGCAAAGAACAAATGACTTTAAACCAGAGGTGCTCAACCTCTGGCCCACAGGCCAAATAAGCCTCATGGAACCACTGCCTGGCCTGTGGTCACCCTCCCCCACCAAATTTCCAAACCCCAAGCCCCACCCTGCTGGTTGCAGCCAGGCCACATCCCCTCTCCCCATGGACCTGACAGGGGATAAGCCACACCCCTTCACCCTGCAGGGCCAAGCCACACCCCTTTTTTCCATGGGGCCAGGCGACAGCTGAGCTGCTCTGCACCCCATTCTTCAAGATCAGATGATGCCCACTGTGTTGAGCCCGACGCTGGATCAGGACCACCACTGGAATCCAGCCTGCAGATGGATGGGACACTGCCTATACAGCCTGCTAGGGAAAAAGGCTGAGCACCCTTGTTTTAAATACAGTTCACAGATTACATGTAGATCCTAAGAGTGTCTGCGGATCTGGCCCGCAGGCCACATCTTGCCCATCCCTGCCCTAGACACATTTTTGTATGGCTACAAAAATAATCATTATGGTACCGTCCACATATACACAACTCCCTGACTAGAACACAAAGTGAAAGGGACATTCTCCAACCAGGACACTGCTCCTTAATTCCTGCTGCCCCCAAGGGAGCCTGTCAGGGCTCAGCCAAATCAGCCCTCACTGCTGCTGGAGGCCTGTCAGCCACTGCTGATCATCAGCCATATCTGACAGGGTTGCCTGCAAGCTCATCCCTGTAGGCTTCTTGACAATTTGATGTCTGTGTGAGCTATCCAGACGCCAGCCACTCCCTCCCTCACACTTGGAGGGAGGGAGGTGGGCAGAAGAGAGAGTGGAGAACTGTGGGATACTGGGGGTCAGCAAGAGACCTGAGCCCATGTCAAATGCGTTGTGGAAAAAAGTCTGCCATGACAAAGTTACTGCTGTTTGAAACAACAACTCTTGCATCACAGGTGCACCATTTCTGTGATAGATAAGCCATTTTTAGTGCAATAAACTGCATGAATGCTCACTTTTTATTGTGCTAAAAGAGTGTATATGGTGTAACAAATGCAGTGTGTCTAGGCTCTTAAAGGGTTCTGTCAACTCAACATAAAGGATCATGCTTGGATAGTCCGTAGGATTAAATGGAGAAGTTCTGCTCCACAACTACCAATTCTATGCGATTCAGAGTGGCACTTACTTGTCCATCCTCCACCTTAACATAGTACCAGATGACATGCTTAAGAGAAGAAAAGGGATTCTTAGAAGCATAACACTTCCTCCAAAAATTTCTCTCCCTCAAAAGATTTACAGGTTTGCTTTGAAATAAATTCATAACCAAATGCAAACATAATAGGGTTTGTTTTTTTAAACTATTATGGGGCTACAACAGAAAAAACAAATACATGGCAATGAAAGGGACTGCATGTTAAACTAAGGGCTTATCTATGTAGGAAAACAGATCAGCACAGTCCTTCCAGAACAGTCACCCCGGGAAAAAGGTGACCACACAAGAGTTTATTCTGGAATGACGACGGTATTTTACTTTCATATTCTACCTTACTACAAAATGAATTCCTTATATAAACAAGCCCTAAGTCTTTACTGAAGGCTCCTCAAAAGACCATATTTATTTTCAACCTTCAAAAACCCAAAATAACCCACAGTTACTCACTGGAAATGGTCTGAGAAACTGAAGTGGATGTGGTTGTAGTGGAGGTTGTAGAGGACTGAGTGCTCGATGATGTCGATGGAGAAGCTGCAGATGCAGGACTACTGGTAGTTGGTGTGGAGGCACCAACAGCCTGTGCCTGTGCCTGGGCCTGGGCCTGTGCCTGGGCCTGTGCCTGTGCCTGGGCCTGGGCCTGGGCAGCCAGCATCGGTGTCAGCTCTGACTGCTGAATAACCTTCACCCCATCTGGCTTGGTCCATGCAGACTCACGTGTTCTTGCATTATAAAAATAGACCTAGAAGGGAAAGTCAGTCATTCTCAGTGTTCACAGTGAATGGCCTAGCTCACCACCCTCAAAGCATGACAGGTAGTAAAAACTCAACATCAACACAAATAATTATTAATAAAAAGGAAACTTCCCTATTGCCTATATACTCAGGATCATGAAAAACACATTCTTACCATCACGATCTTGATAGCCAAGCTGATAACAATATTAGTAAATGATAGTTACTTTTCTGTGTCTGATTACAGCCTTACCTTGCCATCTGGAGTTTTGTTTTCTACCCATATTTCTTCAGTGGGTGGCATTGTTGGAGTTCCAGGGGCTGTCACAGGTGGCATCCCTGGAGGAAACATCATACCAGGAGGGGGTGGCATGCTACCCATAGGAGGCGGCATGAATGGTGGTCTCTGTAAATTCACACAATAGCCATGTCACAGGATGATGTCAAATGTAGTTTGCCTTTATATACAGTATCAATTGACTGCACAACCTTGCAAATCAGGTTCCAAAACAATCTTCTAAACTCCTCTAACAATCACGGGAACAACATTAGTTGTTCATTAGTTACCATAATGAAGCTGCGCAGGAGGACATGCTCTAATGAGTTCCCTGTGGCAGGAATTGTCAACTGACAGAAAACTTGAGAAGTAGATAAGCCGCAAGACAATCCTTGGAAGTTCTGCTGGCATAGCTATATCAGCTACAGGTGTGGTTGGATGCAGCCAGGCTGGCAAAACCCCCAGTGAAAATGTAGTGTTGCTGGCAGACGGTTTCTGCTGGTAGAGATTCTGGCCTTTCCAACAGCAGAAAACACTTTCTACCATGAGGCACTGTGTCTACACCGGAGGGCTCTGTTCCGATAGGCATGGCAGCAATGGCCTCCTAACACAGGCAAGTCCAACTGCCACTACAGACCAGCCTCCCAGGAACGCAAAAAAACCTTTGCTTTCTAGGAGCTCATCTCTGCTAAAAAGAATCTAACAACAGAGAAGGGATTTCTTCCAGCAGTTCTATCACTTCAAAGCAACAGCATATACTAGAAGCATTGACATAGCAGCACCCACACCAGGTGTTTTGCTGATAGAGCTATATGAGCCAGAGAAGTCCGATGCTTTTACAACCTCGAGCCTGCAGAACTGTCAGCAAATTCTGTGGTACAGACCTGGCCTGGACATCTCTGGTGAGAAATCACTTTGGTTCATTGTGCAGGCACAGGACAGTCACACAATAAGAGATACAAAGAAAAAGTAAAACATAAGCAAGTTTTCCATTACAACAGCAGAGTAGGCAATTCCATTACAATCTGGCATGGTTTTCAAGGTTTTAATATGAAAACATTAGGGGAGAAAGACTGCAACTTCAACACAGCAGAAGCATTCTACAAAATGTTTTTGTCAGGTACCTAACAGATTCTCCATTAGAGGATTAATTTGACAAAACCCATTTTTACCGCATGCTCAAAGCTGATAATAAAAAAATTCTAGGAGCTCGATAAATTGGCATTAATTTGATACAATCTGATAGCATTTTAAGTTGTTATATTAATCACCACAGCATCTGGAATTTTTTCTCAACAGTGCCAACTCTATTATCTATTCTGATCAAGAAGCGCTCTTTTTTAAGTTACTGTAAACGTTTATAAATCGACCTGCTTGCTCAAATTCATTTGAAATTTGTTGCAAGTGAGGAGGGTATCATGTAATGCTAATGATCCAAACTGGGGGTCAGTTAAGTAAAAGGTCCTGTAACACCATCCCATCTGAAAACAGCATTTTACAAAAAAAAAAATCACTAGTTTTTCAAACATTTTGTACACACAGAACATTCAAAGTAGGGCCCTGACTCTCCCCAAACTCATCTTAGTTGGTCTAATCTCAATGAATGGCTATAAAAGGCCCTGAGGGGAGACCAGTATAGTTTTTTAACTCCAGGTCTTTACCAAGCTGACACCCTTAAGAGTGAAATGCTTGCTCGCAGATAGATTATTTACAGGCAGGCTATTGCCACAGAAACTGGGCAACTCAGAATGACCCACATTTCCTTTTGAAAGTTTTTCCCCCAAAACAAAAAACTGTAGTCCAACTACATTAAAGGGTTGCAAATTCTACACAAACTCACAAAAGTGAGAAGCATGTATAGAAAGTGAGAATTAATGACAGAAAATATGGAGAAAAAAAAGTAGGGCAACAATTTTGGTTCATGCTCTTCATCCATTTGCTGAACACCAATGCTGACTGCAACAGGAAAAGTGCAAATCTCCGTGGCAGTTGGGCAAAAGGTTCCTCAGGCCTAGTCATCCAATGTAAACTAATCATAACGTTTTCAGATTCTTGGGGCTTTTCTGGTGCATGCTTTGGAAGTATGGGCAAAAGGGTTAGGATCAAAAAGCGGTGGGAACAAGAGCTGTCTGTAGTGTTGGGGCAGTTTCTTTGCCAACCTTTGCCTCTTCAGGCTGTGCTCCGGCCCTGCCACTGAGGGATAAGTAAACCCTTAAACAATAACTATTATTAGTTCAATATCCCAAAGATCACTTATAACCTGGATATACAAGGACAGTAATCAGAGCTCTGTCAAAGAGCAGCGTTTCCATAGAATTATCTTCCCTATAAACCCTCAATGATTAAGGGGTCACCCTCAAAAGGACCTTTGCTCTCTAGGAGCTCAGCTCTGTGAAAAGGAGTGATAGCTGGACCCCTTTCCTTCTAGTGACTTTTCTTCCTCACAAGCCTGTCAAGCCATCCCTTTCTCCTTTTTCCTCCTCCCTCATACCCATATATCCTCCCTATACCTTCTGCACCAGACCATGGGAGGGGCATTTCCCTCCACTGCTCCCTAGTCAAGAATAAGAGCCCCAAACTGCCCACCTTCCTCTGCTGCCACCAGCAACGGGGAGGGTGAGGAGAAAAAAAAAAAGGCCTTAGGCTGACCTCCTTTTCCACCTCAAGAAAGTTCCCACAAGGCAAACCTGATCCCTCAACATCTACATCACATCACAACCATTTCAACCGAGCTCTTTACCCTTAAATACAGCAACACCACACACTGTGACTGCAGTGCATACTGGAATTTATCTCTGTCAAACATAAGCAATAAATATCACTCGCGTCTCTTACTAAGCCACTCTCACTGACCCCTTCCAAGTGGCTATGCAGGCTTCGTAACAGAAAGGCAGAAGACACCTTAGCTGTGTAACGCTTGGTTTTCAGTAATTCTGAGCATGGCTGAACCATGCCAATGTTTTCGGAAGGGTCTGATGCACTGCAAGTCAACCACAACTCTGTATTAGCCATGAGTCTTTATTAATGATTTTTATGTGATTTTTATTTAGTATTGATGACTTATCAAAACAGTAGCCTATTATTAACACTTCTGAAACTGATACAAAATGATTCATCTAAGACAGGGTCAGGCAATTATTTCGGGTGGAGGGCGGCTTACTGAGTTTTGGCAAGCCATCGAGGGCCACATGACAGGCCGCCAGGGGCAGATAAATATTAATTTTCTAAATCTTTTATGGGTCCCGCAGGCTGGGTAGAATGGCCTGGCAGGCTGCATCCAGCCCACAGGCTGCATTTTGCCCAAACCTAATCTAAGAGAACTCTGACCATATCTTTTTCAGCATTTACTATCGTCTTCTTCTCTGCTTTAAAGACTTCTAGGCTGTTGCTTGCCTTATCACTTCTACTCACATCAAAGCAAAAAGAAAGCAACCTGCCCATTCACACGCTCCTTACTTGTAAATGTGGAGGCCCCATTGGTGGAGGAATCCCTCCCGGAGGCGGCATTGGAGGCATGTTTGGATCAAATGGAGGACGTCCAAAGGGTGGCCGAGGTGGCGGAGGTGGACCGCGCATCATACCAAAAGGTGGAGGTGGACGCATGAGAGGTGGCGGGCCTCTCATAACAGCATTTGGTGGTGGAGCTGGACCACGAAATCTCAGTGCTTGCTGCTGAGCCATTCTGTGCGTAAAGGCAGAAGGAAAAAATATATTTTTGTTTGCTGAATAACTATGGGACGGTCTAAAAACTGCATGTTGTTTTTACAAAAAGTGAAACTAGAAAAACCAAAAGGAGGTGACAAATTTAACATTCAGTGACCGGGATTTAAAGCACAAGTGCTTTACTTTAAGAGTCCCCCCCCTCCTCCCCCCGTCTCACCATTTAAGGTTCATTACTCCTGTGTAAAATTTTCCTTTTTTAGTTGGAAAAAAGAGTAACCTATGCATCAGACCATTTCAGAAGGAGCAGGTGCTGTGCAAGCTTCCCTCAAACTGATCTGCCAAGCACCTCAAACATGACCTGCTATATACCCATGCCTATAAAAATACACATCCTGAGCTCCTCAAATAACAACTGCCAATTGCACCCAGGGTTTTATTTCTTTTGTAACGTAAACAAGCATCCACAAGGGACTCAGACAAGATCACTACATCCTTTTCACTTGTGACCCAAGGCAGAAATCAAACCCTAATGTGAAGCAGCAAAAGGCTGAGGTGCTAAACCCATGGTGCCACCCAGCCCAGTATGCAGGTAGTTTACTAAGTGCACAGATAGAGGAAAAAAAAACAACGTTCACCTTTGCAACTAACAAACGCTCTTCTGACGCTCTCAGGAAAACAATTTTGCCCAGCATTTAGTGCCAGTGCAATACCAACGTTGGCACGAAGACTCAAAAAAGTAAAATAAAAAACTGAAAAAAGCCAGAGGTTATGATAAGGCGAACGGCAACACGCACGTAACTCGGTGCTCAGATTACACCACGTCTCACCACAGCCAATTTAAGTTTGTCAAGCACCCACGGTATATTATCCAACGGCGGTGCTCTGCCCTACTCTGTGGGGTCTTTCAGAGGAGGCCAGACGGGCACCTGGCCAGGGCTGTCTGGCCTCAGCGCTTTCTCCCGTCCAGGGCAGGGGGGCAGACTCGATCTACCAAGATTCCTTCCGACACGAAAAAAATCTATTAAAAGAAACACTTGCTGAGTGGCGGAGTTGAGACGATGGCCGGAAGCGGCGGCCCGAGGCAGCATCGCTCCAAGCCCCAGCCAGGCCCCGGTGGGGGAGGGGCCGGGGGCAGGGCCTGGGAGGCGACATCCCCCGAGCGCCTAACGGCCGCGGGACCGGGGGGAGGGGGGAGGGGAGAACGCGGA
>NW_017728914.1:22921902-22954844 GCF_001723895.1 Crocodylus porosus
CGCGCGCCCGCCGACTTTGAATGAGGGGAGGCCGGCGAGCGGCGATTGGCTGAGCCCCGCCGCCTCACGGCCTCCGCGACCCTGAGTCACGTGGCAGGTGACCTCGGGAAGCGACGGAACTGAGCTCACGGCCCGCGTCAGCCAATCCGAGGTGGGGGGAAGGGAAAGAACCCGCGCTCCTCCAGGCCCGGCGACTGGGACTGGAACCAATCACAGGTCAGAAAGCGGCCAATCAAAAACCGGCGTGATCAGGAATTCCCAACCAATCCCGGGAAGGCACGAGTTCCGGGCCGCCGTCCCACCCTCACAGAGCCTGTCAGCCCGGCAGGAAACGAGGTTCTAATTCGGTAGCCAATGAGGGGCTGTTTGGATAGGTGCCAGCCAATCAGGCCGCGTTCGGTGACGCTATGCTCAGTCGTAAGGCAGGGGTGCTGCCAGCTAGTGTCTCTACGTTCGGAAGCTTGGGGTTGAGTGGGAGGCGGCACGTGGGCCCGGTCCGACCCAGGAGTCGGCTTTGGCTCCCCTGCTTCAAGGCACGGCCTGTCGCCTACCGCATACACCCACCCACGCCAAGTAGATAGATGGGTATAATATATTTTATTTATTGGGAATATATATACATAAAAGTTTCTCCTAAGAGCTTGGTGGCCACTAATGTGTTGAAATTTATTCCCAGATTGCAAGGGTTGTCATTGTCTACATGGGACAGGCACAGCTTAGTTGGTTTAGCTGTGTGGTAACAAGTCTTATGAGAAGCAAGCTAATAGTTGAGGTAAGGAATGTTGCCTACCATCAGTTGAAAGTGATAGGCTTTAGTGAATCCTTGTGCACTGGTGTTGTTGAGCCCTGAAGACAGGAATTGTCTAGACAAAACTAGATCTTCAGAGGTGTCAAAAACATCCCTAGATGGCTTACCAGGTATTACATGGGTTAAACAGATACAGGACCCCTGGTACCCACATTTTGTCAATAGGAACCAAAAAAGTTATTAAATTCAGCAGTGAAGTCGCTAAGTTGGCAACATTGCCATGCACAACCACTCACTGACTCCATCAGCTGTGTTAGCATAAGCAGAAGTTTGCCCACACAGCAAGGTGCTATGCTAAAAGTGTCCAAATGGGCAAATTGGAATCCTGTAACTTTTACTATGGGACAACTTGCGTGGAAATAAACAGTCCTCTAATTCTCTACAGTCTTGTTCTGAAGAGCGCCTATTTATAAAACAGTTGTTTTTCCCAATGTCCCTCACGTCATATTTTTCACCACCCTTTGGCCCCTAATTCTTCACTGAGCCAGGCCTCAAGTGACTGGTGTTTTTGTGAGAGTCCAAAACCCCATTATTATATGCCAGAGATTTTCAAAGTAACCTGGAAACATAGTTTAAGATTAAGCTATTCAAAGATTTTTATAAAGTTAACATTTACAAGAAATATTTAAGTAGAACTGGGCCTGAGCTGCAAACAGGGGATGTATTGCGTGAGGTGCAATAGCACCTCAGAGCCTCCATGACTAATGATCTACAAGGGCCAAGAGCTCCTTGTAGGCCTTTTACAAAACTGGTATATAAAAAGAGACCATCCTTTTTTCCAAAGACCATAAATAAAAGTTTCCTTAAAGTTCTAAGAAATGGGATTACCTAAGACTTCTTTCCAGTTTACCAGCTGGGTCTATTCTGCACTTCGCTTCTGTCCCAACCAGAGACAGTTTGTCAGTCTGCTAACTCGGGGAAGGGCTCTACCAGGGGTGGTGGCGCTTAGGGAAGGGAGAGTTCTGAGTCTTGACTCCTTCAGATTTTGCTTCAGTGTCTTAGCCTTTGCTTTTCATGCACAGTATAGATGTCAAAGATGACATGCTACTTGGCTGAAGGTTTGTCTTAATACAAAATATACAAGGTTTCATACAAGCTCTTCTTTGCAATTCTCCTTTCATTCACTAGGAGATCCCCTTGAACAGCAGTAGTGTGAGATGATCTCAAGTTTCAGTCTGTTCAGGTGCTGAAAAACTTCAGGGCCCTGGTTTTGATTTAACATGCGTGTCAGGAATCATAATAAATACATTCTTAGAAATATGGTTCCACTTCTTTGTCACCCTTCATTTAAAGTTCCCAAATTGCATTATAGATATTAATTAAACCTTGTAATGCCCATGTGAGATGGATGTTTTTATATCCATTATTAAATTATCTTAACTTTAGACAGCTTTTCCAGCCTGTCTGTACCTTATTACTAAACCAAGCATCAGATCAGGCTTCTGAAGTTTTTTCTTGGCAACCACGGATACTAGGAGAACAATTAGAATATTTAAAATCAGAAATGAGAAAGTAAGGTGTGTGGGTGGTAACAAATAAGCATGTCATGCCAGGTGTTATCTATTGCTTTTTACATAGACTGAAAATTCCCATGGGACAAAAATCAGTATCCTAGAGAGATGCCTGAACCAAAACTCACCAAGTAGCCTTATGCTTTGAGGTGGTCAGATCGTCTTGGGCCCATCTGATGTACAGTAACATTACTGGTGATATAAGTAGCAAAGTGTAAGAACTGCTATGGTAGGCAATGATAAGTGGACTTAACTAGGAATTAAACAGGCAATGTCTCAAATGAGAACATTTAAGAACAAAGACACAACAGTGTAGCATCAGAAAATTCTGTGCCAGGGCACAGGCTTTTCACCTCTTGGGGAAATTTGAGTCATTTCAGTGATGTCTGATGCTTAGAACAGAAGACAGAATTTAGGCTATAGAAATCCTGCCTTGGTCTGGTGGCCAAAACCCAGCATGTTACCCTGTGTCTACAAGGTCCCTCTTTCCCAATATGTCCTATTTACATCTCCCAGACATTTGGATTATTAGGATGTAAGAGTCTTTCCTATGCGGCCTGCCATGTAAAATTTCTAACTGGAAAAAAATATTTCCCCAGCTCCTTTGATGTTGCTAATGAATGAGCTCTTTTTAAGTTATTCTTATGGCTGATAATTGTACAGTAGCTTCTGGGCAAAAGTATCAGTAATGTGGGCATGTAGACTGGCCACTAGCATCAAATATTCATGGAGTCGCAGATGGGAGTCTACAGTGAGTTTGCACAGAAGTGGAGTCCGTCTCACTTGTTCTTTGGTGAATGTATCCAAGCATCAAAAAGAACTTGTGATTTGCTTTTTCAGCTACATTTTATTAAAATATAAAAAAAGGAAGAAGTGGTTTTGCCAACTGGCATTTTGTGCAGAAATAAGTTAAGCAACTCAGAAAGCAAGCATCAGCCATCCCTCTCGTCACACCAGACTGCAACTGGCCTCTGAGTGGATGCACAAAGTTGGAAGAAAGGCTACAAAAAAGTTTGCCTCCTGCCTCTAAATTTTATGCTCCCAGGTCAGGGGACTGCCAGAATTAGAGCCACTACAAGCAGTGCTCCTCTAGCAGTGTTAGCTATTCCAGAAGGAACACAGAGAAGGCAGGGCATGGCCTCTAGGCTGGCTCCACTCTGACAAGCAAAGCTGACGGGAATTCAAAATGCATCTTCTCCCTGTGCCTCGTTGCATGGGAGGCATTGCATTCTTAAGTCCAGGGAATTTTTCCTTAGGCTGGGTCTACATTACAGACTTTGTACTAGTATAAATATGTCTGTCAGGGGTGTGAAAAAGTATCATGTGGTGGCACATGACTGCTGGTGGAAACCGCTTTTGAGCAGTTTAGCCTGTTTTGCTTATGGGAGTGGGTGACTGTATGGTTCAAACAGTAGAGCTTCATGCTCATAGGGAGTGCTCATTCAGTATAGTGTACAAGTATTTTCATACTAGTGTGGATTTGACTTTACTTGGGTCCCCACTTCAGGAGAAAGTGACAGTGTTTGCTGATAACTCATGCTGCAATCTTGCCTGTCTAGCTTGAATTTCTGCAAATGTATAGCTTCCTCCAGCACCACTTTGTGGCTAAATACAAAATTGCAGATTCCCATAAAGTTGAATGGGGAAAGTCTGCAGTGCTGGTTGGTTTGTTCTGTCTCCTGACAGAGCCTCACTTCCTGAAAGGCAGAAGATAAAGTGCCTTTCTACCTTCATGGTTACAATCAAACACACGTGAGTTATGTGGGCAAAACATCACAGAGAGACAGGTGAACAGGACTCCTGTGCTAAAGCCAACATAAAATAGGGTACAAGGCCAATGAAAGACCGTAAGATGTTGTACCTCCTTATTTATTGGGGCTTTGAAATTATTAATTGAATGGATGCCACACGGTCTTTTGAAAGAAATTCAATCTAAGTTTTAAGGAATTTTAAATAAAATACCATTTTTGGTACATGACTTTGTCCTCACTTTCAGTTAAACCCAGCAAGAGAAAGACCACTTCACTCAGACCACTTCACTTCATGAAGATGATAGAGCATCTTATATTGCCTCTGCGTCACTGGTGGGTGCATAGGCTGGAAGGACCAACATGAGGGTAAGAGTTTGTAGGCATGTTGGCAGAACCTTCCACACCAGCGAGAAGAAGGAAATCAGTGGCAGAAGGAATACAAAGCTGTTACAAAATGTGGTCCATTTACCTTTGTCATACATTGTATAGTGTATTGTTGGCCCCTCTTGTCTATTTGGCATTTACGTTCTTCTGGTCAGCTTATGTCTTCCTCTTTATTTGTACAGCACCTAGCTTATTGTGGGGTAATGCACATAATAAACAAGAACAACAAATCTGGATTGATTCTTGGTCATTGCACTAAGTTTACAAGCTGCTGTTTACATGCTACTATCACAGTGAGAAAAGCCTAACTGGGCATGAATTTATCTAAACTACTAAAGGTACTCTTAGCAAGGAACAAGAATATCTACACGGATAATCCGTTCAGAAGAACTTTAAATTCACACCCTAGCTATTTCCAATCAATTCACTGCGTAGAGAAACCCTCAGTTCAGAGAAAGGAAGAAGAATGCAGATCAACATATATGTGGCCAAACAGCCAGTCGTTTTCAGAACTGGAATAATGACCCATTGATACAGCCCATTTGTCTGTGCTGCCTGTGTTTTGGTAGTGCAGCGCAGTTACAAATACTGTCCTTTCCATCCCAAATTCTGCTGTAGAAGGCAATGAATCAGCCACCCTGAATAAGATACCGGCATGCTGAGCAAGTTAGGCAAGAAGTAGGTTTCCCAGGAGACTCTGCCATCAGGATTGCCTGAGGATGCAAAGGATGCAGTTGGCTTTCTGGCTGCTACCACGTACGTAGAATGTGCCCCGTGACTGAAGCAATGTACTTGGGGAATTGGTGCATCGCATGCTGCCTTCTGCAGGAACTAGGAGTAGGCTGAGCCTGAGGCAAACCACGTCGACTTGGCAGAATTCCTCCTTTAGCCTCATGTTGGCTTGTCAGCCTCATCATCCAAGAACGGTTAAGCAAACGATTAGCATGGTGCCCAGACCACCTGCCCTCACTGTATTCTATTAGATTCTTCATTTTAGAGTAAATCATTTTTTTCTTGAACCAGTATAATTGGGAGAATTAAAATCTTGAACCTTTACAGTCCTGTAATGTTAAAAGCTTATGAGTTCAGATGCCTACTTTTCCTCCATCCTCCCTCCCTTCCTTTCTTCAAGATGTTTAAATCAACTGAGCCATTTTCACTGCAGAAAAGCCCCTTAACCTACTCAGAATTTTTGATACTTTTTGTAACCTAATTCCTACTAAAATGGCAGGCAGCTGATACCGGGAATGATCTAAAATGCCTGCAGATGCTTTGCTTTATCTGATAAATTCCACCAATATCGATCAGGTATCAAGGACAGATCTAGATGCTGCTGTTACTTGGCCAAACATCTATCTTATCTTTATGAAAAAGGGAGAGGAGTCTCAAAGCAGTGAGGAAAGCTCCATAATGCATGTGTGGGGAAGAAGGAGAAGTAAAGGCTTTTCTGCAACAATGAAGCGCATGTAAAAATCTGTCTCTTCTCCTTTCCTTCCTTGCTTCTTTCACCATCAGCCCTCTACACTCTCTCCTACTGCAGGTTTATATACACATCCCTTCTGTCCTCCCATCAGTATGAACCCCTGACATTCTCCAATCATTACAAAGTGAGAGGAGGACAGGGAGCAGGTCTGCCCAGTGGATGGCACCTGCAGAAGCTACTTGAAGTCATACTTTAAACCACTTCTGAAATGTAATCTGCAGGTAGTGTCTGAGTGAAGTTTAAACTGTTCCATAATCATCTTAGGCTAATCTGAATCTAGAAATGTTCCTGGATTTCTTGTTAATCTGTTACAAATCATCACATTCCTAATTTTGGGGTATGGACTAAACCAAGTCTTCTGAACTGGTACATCACTGGGGCTGGGTTACCCGCAGGGACTAAGAAAACAAAACAGCTGTCACAGGTAATAGCACCTTGTGAGAGGGATGATTGAGGATGTACAAACTTGCTCCTTCCTCCTCCTTTTAAGACTTCATCAATATAGTTATTACAGTCTCTGGGACATAAATCCTTTGTGGTCATGCTGATGTGTAACAATAAGGCTTATCTTTTAATTCAGTTTTTAAACTTGTCCAAGTTTGCCCAAATTAGGCCATATAGTAGGTACGATACAAAACTAAAATGACAAAGCTGTGATTTGAAGCTATAGCAGAAGCACATTACTGCATATTAAATACATTAGTCAAGTGGAGCATGCATAACGCTTTAAGAGGAGGAATGAAACATTATTTCCTTCTAGGAATAAAATGGGGCAGCATAAATGAGACTTCTCCAGAACTGCTTTACAGCATCTAGTCCGCTCTTTGTCAATAGTCTCATAGTCAGGATCTTTAGTAATAAGCAATACTGTGGACCAAAACTCCCAAAAACTTCAGTTTTAGCTTGCTTGACTACACTGGTTTCTTTTTTTTCTTTTCCAATCCCTTAGGTTTAGGGTGGCCATCATAGAGGACATTCCAGTTTTCTGCTGCTCTGTCCTCTATTGATATGAAACTGGACGCCTTTGTAGCCTCTATTTTCTCTCTTCAAGAGAAAATAGAGGACATAAAGACGTCCGGTTTTGTATCAATAGAGGACAACCAGGCCGTCCCCTATGATGACCACCCTAGTTAGGTTGCTTTTTTCCAGGCTGCTGCAAGCTTTCCTGCCCCTGCCCATACCTGTCCTACTGCAGCTTCTCAGCCTTCTCAGTCCTCAACCTAACTAGTGTTCAGGTTCGTGGTGGGCAAATTACCACCCCAGGCCCTTGTGTAAACTAGGAGAAAAGTTGCATTTTTCCAATCCAGAGATCAATCCATCTACCAGCACATACCAGTGTAAACATATTTCAGCACTTTTAGTTGCATGCTAGCAGGCTGACGTCTTTAAGTGAGAGTGTTAAATAGTCTGCATATTGGGATGGAGGGAGTGGGGTTAAATCCAAAGAAGCTAGGCTGCCTGAGCTAACTGGATTGCAAAAAAGTGTTACAATTTCTAGTTTAGACAAGGCCCGCAGAGCTCTGAAGCTATTTTTGCAGATAAAAAGATGCTCTATCCTCCCCATACCATACTCAAATCATTTGATTGAGTGACTCTCAACCAGGGTGCTCCTGTACCCCGCGGTGTCCTGAGATCCTTTCTAGGCTGCTAGGGGTGCCACAAAATGTTAATGCAGTTAGATATGTGAACATGATCACAAGATAGCCCAAAGATTTCAAATAGAAATCCACAGTGCTAGAAACATTCTGACCTATTGTGGTCTTTCTGAGTTCTTTGCAATAAAAGAATTGCTCTATGATTTTTCTTCAGTCAAAAAAACAAGTGAAAGCTAGGAGAAGTTCCTTGGGTCTAAAAAGCGAGACTTCAGTCTAAGAAGGTTGAGAACCACTGCCCTATACAATAGCACCCAGCCATTGACCATTCCCAATAAATTCTGTCCTGTCATCCATGCCCCAAAATGACTAGGGCTGAAGGAAGAGATGCAGTTCTGGAACAGGAATTTGACTGAAGTTCAGTATTCTATTGTAGTGATAAATGTGCAAGCTACCCAAGTGGGCCAGTTTCCACTAGAAATTCCCCTGAAAGAGCTGAGGCCGGAGAGTTAGTAGCAAGTCACCTACCTAGACTGACTTTTTTTGTGATTGGAAAAATTTTGATTGAAACATTTGACTATAAAGGTTTTCTGCCTGAAAAGCCTGTTTTCATAGGAACTGCGTCTCCTTGCCCTGATGCTTTACACCTTCTGATAGTGTATCACACCAGATTTGCACCTCATTAATTACTAACAAGGCTAGTAATGAGGCCCTTGGTGTTTTCAGCACATAAAGAAGTAAGAAGGATTGGTCAAGACAGAGAATGAGAATGAGAATTAAAGCACTTGGAACATTATAAATTCAAGGTCTGGCAGATTGTAAAGAAGACTGTTTAGATATATTTTTAAGGTCCATACCCCAGTCTCTAGGCACTTATCCCAACAAAATATGAACTCCAGATTTTTTTTTATGTTCCCTCATCTTTTAATTCAAATTTAGAATAGCATAGCTACTTAAGAATTAATATTGGTAGAATTCAATACATGCTAAACTCAGGTCTAATATCAGTTGAAGTTTACTGGCAAAAGACAAAAGTAGGGTTTTATGGCTGCTTTGCTTCTTTTTGGTGTATAAAAAGAGCCTGAAAGCTCTTTTGATTTCAAAACAAAACAGTTGATTTCTGCATTTTTATAGTGGACATTCAGAGTTTGTCAGTCTTGTAAAGCTCCTGCAAAGCTCAATGGAGGACTGGAGAACTGCAGTATTAGCATATCAGCGATGCTTTGCACATGAAATCTGACTAAATGTTAGATGCATTTGTTGCTCAAACAGCTTAAAATTCTTTATACAACTCAAATAACAAAAAGAGTTCAGAGAAATACTGGTTTTGGTAAAGAGTCATCATCACCTCTTTAGTCGTGGACTTAGAAAGCTCTAGGCCCATTTTATGTGTCTCCAAGGAGCCCTCCAGAAAAAAACAGGAGGAAACCTGGCTTTAGTGATATATTTTAGGTGAAGCAGCCACCAAAAAAATAAACCAGTCCATTTATAAATCATAAAGGAAGCAAAAAGAGAGAAACACCCCTCCCTTTCCCCCCACCTTTTCAGGTCATCTTCAATACCAGATCCATCTTCTCTCAGGAGAAATTATAATTTCTCTTTGCAGGGGGCAGACTTACTAATCTAACAGGTCTTTCTGTCTCCAATGACTTTGATTCTTATTTTTACCAGGCACTCTTTTCCGATCAAAAAAGAGCTGCCTTTCTTAAATAATAAAAATAATCAGAATTATTGAGGGAGCTTTTGATGGAGCTGCAATAAAGAGACTCTTACAACTTTGATTTTACTCTTCTGTTTCTTTAATTTTTATTCATGTGTTTTGCTTAACACCACTGGTGCGACAAGTGTTTTGACAGTTCAGAGGGTGCCTGGTGGTCCCTAGAGCTGAGCGCATAATCCAATTCGTCCCTCAAGTGCCTCTCCCACACACTGTCTCCTTTCAAGGCTGCCACATTTACTGAGGGTGACAGGCAGTGGTGGTAAGTCTCTGGAGTGGATGGGATTCAAAAGTGTCTTCTTTGTTCCTCCAAGGAGCAGCAGGGAGGAGTTCAAGATAATCTCTACTGGCTCTTCCTTAACAGTGAGATGAAACATATCTGTCTCCTGCACTGGAAAGGAAGAGGAGATGAAAAACATACACATGGAGTCCCCACCCCTGATTGCCCTCGCTCAAAACTGCCTGCATCACATCTGAAGTGCTCAGTGCTTTCTGATGGCAGGAGATTAAAACAATTTCTGGAAATGATAGTTTAGATCCTCCCCAAACAGTAGGGCTGTCTGTCTTCCTTTAGAATCTTTCATCCCCTTTTTCATCCACTTGTTTCAGGATTGTTTCAATAATTTATTAATTACAGGGCTGGCAGATAGTAGCATCTGCAAGGCCTTTTTTATGTTTAGGGAAGAATTGGCCCCGTTCCAGAAGGAGGACTTTCCACTACTTAAACACAAGTTCTGCTTGCCCTACCATTTTCCTGTGGTTTATGCTCCTGTAGGGAACCCCTCTGGATAGAGGCTCCCATCTTTTAGATTCAGGATAGAAGTCATTACTTTGTGCTGCCCTATCGTCTTGTGTTGTGACCACAGCCAAACATATAATTATAGTGAATAATTAATCACTGAGCTGCTTTATCTGTTGTCATGTACAATTTACTATTTTCTCCAATATATACAGTGTCCAGTTTTATTTGCTGAAAACGACCAGCCAATAATTCTCAGTCTGTAACTTGTTCACGAGCAATTTGTTTTGAGAATGCAAAAGTCAGCTTATTTGGATCAGGTTTCCCTAGGTGGAAACATGACTTTTAGAAATCACAGCCATTTAATGAGTTCAAAATATGCTTTCTGCAGATTTTGTCCAGAATTCATATATAATTAATTTGCATTTTCCATGAATAGTCTTACCAGTTAACTGGTTTGCTAGATTCAAGGACTGATGACACAAAACAGGAATGATCTCACACATTCCATTTAATCGAGGGTGTTTCTCTGGTAGCATTCCTACCACTGTGGTTCTGATGTTAGATAACATCGCATCAGCTGCAAAGATGTTTTGAGGACTCTTTGTGGCCTGTCACATAGGCATTTGATATCCAAACTCATACTTAGGGGTCAAATTTTTAGACCCCTGAATCGAAAAACCCATCTGTTTCTCCGTAAGACGCACCCTAGGCTCCCTATGCCTTCCCCAAGTCCCTACAACTCTGAATTGCCACTAAGGAAAGGTCTACACCAAAGAACTGTCCTTGGGAGCACAACAGCGAAGCCCAACACACCTTCTCTGCTGGTGTTACACCCTGAAAACAGATGCAATGTAGTAGTGCTACACATGTGCCAATAAACAATCTCACACAGGTGTACATGTGCCCCAGACCAGACTTTGGTAGCTATTGCTACAACTTTTTGGGGTGTAGCATGCGCAGAACTAGCACATTGCAGTGTGCCATGTCAAGAGGATTTTCAGCACCCTGAAACATCTTGCTCCCAGCACTGGGGGCTTGATGTCACATCTACCTGGGATCTTCTAAAGCTGCTGAATGATTATTCCTTCATCTTGAGCCTTTGTTGGGGCCTCCTGGCAGGGCTGCTGCTCCCAAACCCCAAGGAAGATACTCTGAGGTGCTAGTGGTTATAGGATGTGATCCCCTTTTTTGCATTAATAAGAAATTGTCCCATTTCTGCACTGCCAGCTGTTTTATATCATAACACCTCATTCCATGGGTACTTCATACTATAGCTACGAACCCCTTGGAGCTGCTATCCAGATGATGCTGGAAGTGTGTTACTAGAGCTGTGCATGTCTGATGCTTTATAAGATTCTGAAGCCATACCAAGGCTGGGACTGATCCTTGGGAAATGGGACAGATACCTCCAGGCTACCAAAACCAAGTGGGGAACATGGGAAATGGGACTTCTAAGAATAAGAATTTAAATAAATGTAAATTTTTGTTTAATTTTAATTGAACAGGTCCTCTCAGGAAAACAGAACCAAACCAAGCCTTAGAAGTTTTCCCAATCTAGCTAAAATTATGTGAAGATCTTGCAGAGAAGACTTTGAGGCTTTTGGAGCTAGTCTGGTGTCCACAGAGAGTTTTCCATAACCTTATATGCATCCTCTCCTCTACCTCCTGGTTTATTCTAATTTCATAGAAGCAGGAAACAGTAAACTCTTTCCTTTTTTTCTTATATCAAACAAAGGCCAATAACAGATTTGTAACTCTTGGGTTGCTCGTGGGCTGCAACTGCATGACAGAGAGCTGCTGATCCTATTTTCATTTACAAAAGAAATATTTGTTTTGAGAATAAAATGTCAAGAAAAATTGCCCCAGACCTTGAAGAGAACTATACAGGACAGTATGAAATGGATTCTTTTTGACACTGTCTCTTAAATCTACTCACGTCCTTAAGCTCTCTGGCCTTTTCCTTTCTGTTTGTAATCCTGTAGCATTAGCTGGTATTTGGCATTTTCTTTTAGACTCTTTTAGGCTCTTTTGCCATTGACTATCATAGTCCTAAAGCCTGTAAAGAGCCCCAGAGGGGCAAAGGCCCTCTGTGTAGCTGCTAATCACTAGCCTTTCCTGGGTACCGTGTGATCCACGTTAGTGGCATTTAGAAGTTCAGTTAAATAGGTCCAGAGACATTGACATCTTGTCATTTTTTAATTTTTTTTTTTTTTATTTTTTCAGATTTCAGCTTGGAGTTTGATGTTGAATTAAAAATTTTGCCCTGGGCTGTCTGCAGGGCCTCTGGGCTATAGCAGTGGCAGCATCTGCCATGGGAGACCCACAGGTCCTATTTCGGACTGTGGCAATCTTCAGCTGGCATCTGAACACAATAGTAGGGGGGAACTCCTGCTTAGGAACCCTAAATGAAGTATTTACTTTCCTAACTCTGTATCTGGGGTTTGTTTATACTGGGGGGGGGGGCTTGTTTTGGGAGGATTTTTTTTGACCTGTATACAAATAAGAGTCTTTGTTTACTGGAGGGGGTAGGAAAAGGTATATTATGTTGGTATTGTTAGTACTCATATCTACAGATGGGAGTCATTTACTTTAAACCAAACCTTCATATAAACAATAAATTAACCCAAATGTGATAAACAGGAGCACGCAACTGGCTGGTTGTGCTTCAGTGTTTCCAGATGCCAGGAGTGGTACCATCAGACAGCAGCAGGAATATATGAGAAAATCCTTCCCACCTCTCCAAAGCACAGGCGATGCAGTTTGCAAACAAGATGTTATTTACATGGAAGTTCAGCAGCAGAAATGGGTGTGGGGAGGGGAGGAGGGGATATTAGCCATCTGTGCACCATGCTCAGTTTTTTTCTTGGAATTGCCTCCAAATAAACTGCATCTTTCCCTTTTGTGCATCAGACTGCACTACATGCCAATCTTTAGTCATGCTGAGGTGATTAATGAATGTTCTCCAAGGAGTTCGCAGCAGAATGTGCAGCAGACACTTGCTGTGAATGGCAAGATAAACAGAGGGGGCCTTGGCCGGTACTTCTGAATTGGATCCATTCCTAATTGGTTTGGGAATGCATTATTTTTTCTACATTTTTTTTTTTTTACATAGGACAATAATTATTTTACTACTGAATGATTTCACTCCAACTACATACATTTTATGATAAGCGTAGTTGTAGAATGACTTTCTATCCTATTATGTGAAAGAGCGAGAAAAACCCGCTGTGACTAGGAAGGTAAATGCGAAAGGAGTATTTAGTGCTGTAGGTTTCCATGAACATTTAAAATACATTATTTTGAATTAATACATATATCTAAGAAAACCAGAGCAACAAAGACAGCCTGGGAGACCAGGTCACCCATCTCCCCAACAATATAACCACTGCGATTTCTTTGGAGATCCTGGATTAGTCACTTAACAATCCACTAACCTGCCTGTAAAATAGGGATAATGATATTTATTTCTCTGAGATGATTGTAAAGACAAATGCACACAATCTTCTTATAATCACAGAATCTGACACGGGTCGTGGATTCTGCCCCTGGCAAATCTGCTGGATAAGCTGGAAACCAGCATGGTCTAAGCCGGGGGCGGGCAATTATTTTGGGCAGAGGGCCGCTTATTGAGTTTTGGCAGGCCATCGAGGGCCACACGACAGGTAGCCCAGGGCAGATAAATATTAATTTTCTACATTTTTAGGGCCTCCCTGGGCCAGATAGAATGGCCTGGCGGACCACATCCGGCCTCCCAGACCACATTTTGCCCACCCCTGGTCTAAGCACATGGAGAGAGGTGACTGGTGCTTTCATGCAGGTTCATTACTTGTTCTGATCTGGCTGCTACTCTGCTGTGCCAAGACCTTGGTGCATGGACTCAAGCACAATAACTGCAAGACAAGTAGTTTAAAGATGTGGGGATCAGCATGTTTTTGACACTTCCCTTATACCAGACCGGTATCTTTGTAAAGGTGCTATATAAAAATGTGCAGAGCTGCATTTTGTATTTGAACAGCATCAGTTTAATGCAAAACCCTGTCCTCACTCCTGAGCATGAGAACATCCTGAGATAGCTTAGCCATGACAAAGTGAAGCAGGAAAATGGAGCCATTGTTGTCAGGTGAGTTCCCTGCTACAGAGACTCCCTTCTTTCATTGGTGACGTTGCTCTGCTGCCAAATGATAGTATAAGCTACCTTCACCCACTCTTTCTTCCCCTGGGAAACTCTAGAAGCCCTGTTTTGTTTTGCCCAATTATACAATCAAGGGCCAATCACAAGCCAGTTTCAAGAAGCCAGGTCTGGGTTCTACCCCTGTTAGAATTAGAAGCTATTAGATAAGTCTTTTACATATGTTGATAATCAGCAATAGGCTAAGAACCTAAAGAGAGAGAGTGTCTAGTGCTCTAACGTGGTCCCTTCTCCTGTTCTGATGGGACGTACACCCTAATAATGAATTCTGATATGGTATGATGGGGCATATCCATTTGTTAAATCATCCCTATAATACACAGTTGGGATTTGGTCAACATATTTAGAATTTGTAAAGCACTACAGCCTTAGATGTATTTGAAGAAAATGCCTCATGCACACTGTTGCAGTAGTTGTCATGATCCAGGAAACATACAAGAAGAAAGGTTTGTTTGGCCATTTTACTGGACCAACTATGCAGTTGAGAGAGATGCTAGACAAGCTTCTGGGTATGTTCTGCATTTTGTTTCTTATATGCACTATGGCTATTCAAACCTTTATAAAATGAAACCCCCCGCCAAGAAACTGTAGAAAAGGTTTCCTGCCATTGGAACCAGAATGTGATGTGTTTGAGCCAACTCTGAACACCATGGCAACCTGCCACTCCTGGGCCTCCACGCACCTCTCCTCGAGGGCCAGGAGCCCATCCCAGAACTCAAGCTTGTGCGCTATGACCTCCATGTGCCAGGTGACCAGGTGTCCCATGAGTCCACCAGCCTCCTCTGCCATGGTGACCAGGTGGTTCAGTAGCTCGGTCTGGTCCTGGGTCCTGTGCTGCTGGAGCCGGTGCATCTGGAGAGTTCCAACTGGGACTGGCGGTGACCCTGATGGCACATCCCTGCTGGCAGCTGGTGCCTCTCCCCTGCGTGCAGCTGCAGGACCAGGAAAAAGAGGCTGTTTGTGAGAGTTTGCAACATTTCTGAGATAACATGCACTATACCAGTGGGGTCAGATTAGGGGTCATGCACACATGGGTGCCCAGAGACTGTGATAAGTCAGCTGGGCTGGCCTGGTACAGGTGGCTGCTGGCCGAGCCCCCTGTCCCCAGTAGCTCCACAGGGGCAGGTGGGCTGCTGGTGCTGGCCTCAGGCAGCCTGCCTTCCCCACCCCCTTCCCAGGCCAGGACAGGCCTGGCTCCTGGCAGCACCTGCTGCCACAGCTCCAGACCCACTCCCCCCCATCCCCAGCCCCTTCTCTTGCAGGCCAGGCCATCTCCTCTGTTGCTGCCAGGCCCACCACGCCCGGGCTCAGGGGGCAAGGGGATCCCAGCTGACTGGGATGCAGAGCTTGTGGTACCCCTGCCCTGCCTCCAGGGAACCTCTCTGGAGAGGTGCCCTGGGGACGGCCTGTCTCCACCCCCTGGCCCCTCCCCATGCCTGCTCTGCACATGAGCGTGCCCCTACTGAGAGTGTCCTGGGCATGCCGTGAGGAGCTGTTTGCATGGACCAAGGGGTGCCTGACCCACTATGCCCCACTGCTACTGCTTGCCATGGGGCTCCCCAGGCACACCTGGAAACCTGGAGCGAGACCCTAAGCTTTGATCATGCAGTGGGCAAGCCCACACTGCCCTGCAACATCCACTGCTGCCTGGAGGGGTACTTGTGTCTGCACTATACATCCCTGCCCCCCACAGCTGAGGATGACATCGCCACTGGCATCAACACACTCTTCCGATGAACTGGAGCTGCTGAGGGCCGGCAGGGCCATGGCCGCCTGGCCTCTTAGTCAAGGCTGGTCACCCACAACTGGTGGGGCAGGTACTGGCCCAGACTGCCGGAGCTGCTGGATGAGACTGGGGGCAGGGACTGCGGTGGGATCAGCTCATGGTGCCCTGAGGGTCCCTCCCTCACTAACGCCTCATTGCTGCTGCCAGGCCACAATAGAGGCTTGGGCAGACCGCCCATGGTGGAGTACATGGCATGACTCTGGCCAGGGTCCCAGAGTGTGAGGATCTGGTCCAGCTGCTGCATAAAGAAGATGCACTTGTGGACAGCCCCCAACAGGTGGTTGCAGTTAGTGATGGTAACCCACTATGCCTGCAAGGCCTTGACCTTTATGCAGCACTGACATGCCAGCCAATCATGCCCACACTCTTGCATGTGGCCAACAGGCCCTCATACATGTGGGCATTGGAGCGCCTGCTCTGAGTGAACTGGCTGAGGAACTTGGCCTCACTCCACAGCACTACAAGGTTTCCTCCTGGGACCAGTTTTGACCTGAGGAGGCAGCATGTGGCATCAGGGATGATGGCAGCATGGCTCCCTTGATGGTCTGCAGGGCCTTCATGTAACAGTCTGGGTGCTGCTGGGCCAGGGCATGTGCCTGAAGCACCCAGCACAGAGGCATGGTGTAGGACAGGCAGGCAGGTGACGAAGCTGTGCTGGGGAACAGCACTAGGGTCTGGGCAGGTTGCTGTGGCTGGCCCGGGGCCACTGGTGTGGGACTGGTGGCCAGAGGCTGGGTACAGGTGCCCTGTAGCCTTTTAAGGGCCTGGGGCTGTGGCAGGCAAAGAGCTGCCCCAGCCCTAAGGCTGGAGAAGCTCCAAGCTCCATGGTCCTGGGACTAGTCTGAGGGTGCCTTTTACAAATTTGCTCCCAGTTAGTGTCTACATGTGCATTACTGCGCAGTAACAACTCCACAGGTAAACTATCCTGTGGCACAGACAGCTCTTAATCCATGGCTCAGCCTCTTCTCTCCCTCCTTGCAGAGCGCTAGCAACCCTCTTCCTACCACTTCCCTCTCTCATTCTCCCTCTGCTTGCCAGGTGCACGAGTTATCTCTTTCTTTTCCTGTGAGGGATACTTGTTCTTTTCTTTTGGATAACTGCAGAATAGACCAATTTACTGCGCAGTAAGCATCTGCACATGTAGACAGTGACTCTTACTGTGCAGTAAATTGGTCTACTGCACAGTAAGATGTCTTGTGTAGATGTGCCCTGAAAAGAGTTCAATTTTTTCTGAGCCCATGGTAAGATACTGACACTGTACTCAGAGCTTTTGCTCTACTCATAAACACGTTCTTCGTATTTTTTTATGCTCTGTGATCTGGTTTCTCTCTGTGAATGCACCTAACCCTCTTGAACCTGGAGGAGAGGCACATGCCCCCCTCATGTTGAGACTCTGCCCCTCTACATGGAATACTTGTTGTCTGGGGTTTTCTATTATAGACATCTTCACACTGTTCCTTCTCACCAATGGATAGAAATGTCATAATAGAGATCAGCTGTCATGTAATATATGTACATTTTTTGTTCTTCAAGTGTTTCACTTCAGATGGCAGTTGCAGCAAATTAAAAGTGCTGCGAGTATGGGTGGGGAACAGATGGTTCTGAATATTGTTAAACTTCCAATGATGTGTCCTTGTACCATCAGTTCAGTTGTCACACAAAGTGAGAGACTGAAGAGTTGCTCGCAGGCCTGGAATGTCCATCATTTGGCCTATCTTGTTTTTCTATCAGTGTATGATAAATCCAAGCTGTTTTCAATATGTTGGACTGTTTTATGCTTAGATGCTCTTTTATAAACTGTAATTGAGCCATCGAAGCTATCCTGTGGCACAGACAGCTCTTAATCCATGCCTCAGCCTCTTCTCTCCCTCCTTGCAGAGTACTAGCAACCTTCTTCCCACCACCTCCCTCTCTCATTCTCCCTCTGCTTGCCGGGTGCATGAGTTATCTCTTTCTTTTCCTGTGCGGGATACTTGTTCCTTTATTTTGGATAACCATCTTTGTCTATGTGTATCCTTCTTTCTCTATGCTTTTCAGACTTCCATCTATTTTGTCATGCCCCTCTCTTTTCTCAAGGATCCTTCCTTGCTTTACAACCCTCTAATCTGCCCAGAAGATACACTAATGCTTCCATAGGGGAAGAGGAAGAGCATTCCCTCACTTAACTCCCTTTGTTTTTACTCCAGTTCTTCAGATCAGAAGCAGGACATCTTTTTCTCTCTTATAACCTCCTGTCATCTTAAACCATGTATGATGCCACCACAAAACTGGACCACAAACTACCTAGTGCACTACTTAAAACTTCATAGATAACTGATTTTTAAAAAGCACCAACCTTTGCTGAGAATTTCTCAGCTCAGTGTGCAATGTCTGGTATGATAACTTCTCTTTGCGCACTATCCTATATAAATGAAATAGGGTTACTTGTTTTGAAAGGTATGCCAGCAGATAAGAATCCATATCTAAGAATCTGTGAACACTGACCCTATATCTCACTGGCCTGTTTACTAGCCAGCTACCTACTTAATTCCTGTGGGTACAGAAATGGATATACATACAAAGGAGGACAGAAGAACATGGCTAAGGCTTCCTGAACCCAAGAAAAATGGAGGTGACCAACAAAACATGCATGTTCTTTTTCATGTTTCTACCTGAGTCAATAGACACATGTAGTTGCTGATCTTTACTAAGAGCAGCAAGATATCAGATGGCATTGGTGTGAGGATGTACCCTTTGCTACTTCCCATATATTATACCTTCCTTAACAATAATCAAAGCCCAACCCTGCTTTCTCAACTCACGTAAGTGTTTCATAGAAGCTGATGCATTGCCAAGAAGAATGAACAGGCTTTAGCTCTAAACCACATTTTGCACGACCAGTGCAAGAATATGAAGACTGTAAATATTAGAGTGAGATTACCAACAAAGGGGTATAGCTATGGGCCTAATATTAGATGCGGGTATGAAGGCATCAAGTTGCAAATAGGAAATAAATGGAATGGAAATTTTAGACTGAGTGTCAGGGAAAGCTTCCTAACGGTATACTCTATTAGCCAGTGGGATCATCTTCCAAAGGAAATGGTGGAAGCCCCGTATCTTGAGCCATGTGGAGCTAGATCCTGCAGAGCACGGGCGCAGAGAACTGCATGAAGGAACACAAGATATAGTGATGCAAGTAATGACAGGGAGAGCAGAAGAACCTGACCCCACTCCTGTGGTCTGCATGGTCACCCAGATACACCCACCTAGTAGCAGAACTAACTACAAAGAGGAAGGATGAAGCTAAACATTTCTGTTGAATTGTAAGGAACTCGCCTGAACCCATACCTCCTCCAAGACATCAAACTCACCTTGAAACTCTTGAGAGTCAGGGGGTTGATGTGCACAGAGCCCGGTGCTTCCACTCAGCATGGAGGACTAGGACCTGCCCTTGCTTGTGGCCCCATGGAAACTCCCTCCAGATTTTCCTGACCCTGCTGTGCCCTGCACAAGGGCTAGGAGGATCAAGGCCTTGGCTGGGAAAATGCTGCTCACAGATGACAGGTTTGTGATACTTGGCTAATCCCTAAAGGAGAAAGTTAGGGTGGGGATTAGATATACACATTCATGTAGCCAAAAAATAAAATAAAATAAAAAATGTTAATTAAGTGAGTGGAAGCCTTTCCAGGATAAGTCCACAATATTATTGTTGTGCTGGAACTCCTTTACAAGGCTGTACTGCATCCGGCCTATTTCACACCTCCTTTAAAATGACAGGCTCCTTTAAATAGCATCAGCCACCCAGTAACAGATGATATTCAGCTTTTGAGACTACACAACACTGCTAAGGAAGGCACAGTTTAGCTATTGTCCCCGGATTCCATGGGAGTTTTGGAAAACTTCCACCCACTTGAAAAATGGTCACATATCTGACATTAATAGAAAAAGACCATTAAAAAGCTTTATGATATTCTGTTCTCCTCGTTCTGGTCCCTCTTTCCCTTTGTTGCTGCTGGCATTTTATGAATTATTGATGTGTCTAGGTGCTTCTGCTCTCCCATTTCCTCTGTAGTGCTGTTCCTTGTGCCTGCATCACATCCTTCCTCTGAGCAAAGGACCACGCAGCATAGAACCCAGATCAGTGTAATTAGCGCCTTTCACAGAGCTGCCTTGTCAGGATTGTTTCCATTCACTGACACGGCTCCTCCAGCCTGCATCACTTTGTTACAAAGGTAGTCGTGTGTGTGGATTGCCAGAGAGCCAGAGGATTTACTTCCCTGGGACAGGATTTTATCCTTCTGCAAAATTCCACACTGCCTTTCCCATACCCCCAGAATAGATGCACGTGGGGAGCTGGTGTCTGCAGTTCTGTTCCCCGAACAAAGGAATCTGGTGATTAGCAAAACTAACCTGAATCTACAAACCTTACATGATCATTGAAAGCTGTTTGGGTTTTTTTTGGATGAATCTATTTCTTGGCTAAAAGGAAGCTTTAGCCCTATGACGGGAGGGTACAAGGAACCCCCAGAAGTTTGGCAGCCCCAAGTGGTTGCCCTATCTATGCAGCACAGGAGCTATGCTCAAATTTTCATTTATCAGGGTCCACTTTTCCTCTCCTTGATCCATTCTTTAGCCGCAGAATTGTTCCTTCTCCTTTTCTCACAGTCCCTCCTAAGTCAAACATGACACACAAGTGATGAACTTTTAAACCCACCATGACTGAGAGGATTTGACATTAGGAACAAGCACCCTAACCCTTAATTTATATGACTGTGGTTCAAGTCCCCCTTGTGCAAGGTGCTGTGCAACTGAAGAGTTAGATGTGGCTTCTGCCCTCACGGAGCACAATGTGAGACTGTGATCCAGCAATGGACACAGACTGGTGGAGCTCTACACTCTTGCAGAGCCCCAAGGCTGTTCAAGAGTCTATCCGCTCTTGGAGCTCATTGTGCTGCTGGGACCTGAACAGAAGATGACAAGATCCATTCACTCTCTTTTTGTGATCACATCAATAGATATGTTATTCTGGTGATGACGGCATTTGACAGAGTCAGGACACCAAGGGTTCTATCCCCAATTCTGCTGTGGGTTGGGCAAATCACTTTACCTCTCTGTGCCTGCAATTTCCCTCCCATTAAGAGGGACCTGCCTTCAGGGAAGGAATAGCCTCCTACTCTGTGTTTACACACATCCTAGCACAGTGGGGCCCTGGCATCATTTGGAGCTATAATAAATAATAATAATCTTTCCTCAGGTCTTGAGGGTTAAGTTGTTGGCCAATTTTCTGTAGCTGTCCTAGAGGAGGTGAATCTTGAGAAGGGATCTTAAAGGGGAGAGGGTAGCAGAGTGACACATCTATTCATGAGCAGTGAGCAAGACAAAAGAAGAGAGCAGGATGGTCAACAATTAGAGCATAAGCCAGGGATTTCAGGGATGTGAGTGCAAATCCTGTTCTGCTACAGATTTCCTTTTTGACCTTGGCCATGTCACCTACTTTCTCTGCACTTCAGTTCCTCGTTTGTAAATACAGATGAAAGCCATGCCCTCCCTCAGAGTGTTGTGATATAAATACAATATAGACTATGAGGAGCTCAGATATTACAGTGAAGGTAGTTCATAAAAGTACCAGGGACTGATAGGAGGCAGCATGGAAGAGGGCATTCAGTTAGCAAAGGAACAAAATGAACATGCTGAATCTCTAACCATGCTTTGTAATTCCAGTGACTGCTCCTGATTTACATCAGTATAAAAGAGCAGGATCAGGTCTGCTGCTGGAAGGGAGAATACCTCACAGACAGAACTTCACCTTTGGTTTTGAATCCCCCTTTCTTTGCCAGTCTGCATCACAACCAAAAGGATGGCTGGCAGGGGTGGGGAGGAGAATTGTTATTATTGCTATTCTTATTTTGTTTTGTTTTATAAATTACACATTATAATATTGTCACAGAAAAAAAATTCTTCCAAGCAGGGTTGCAAATGTGCATTTCTTTTCCTTATGATGCCAGAAATACTCTCTTGGGTTAATATTTAATTAGGCAGTTTTTAAGAAGTCATGGCGTCTACCCAAGGGAACAGTAGCCTCTGCTCTCTCTTCCCTGATACAGAAGCATAGCAGGCAGTTCAGGAATTATTTTTAGAGGAATTAGTGCTGGTGAAATGCATTAGATTAGTGGTGGCTCTGAAGACAAAAGACATCCCTTTATCCATTGAATAGTTATAAGGCAACTGCTCCGTGCACATGTAAACTAGAGGTGGACATTTGCAATTGCTCAGTAACATGCTGTGATGTTGGACAGCTAGTCTCATCCTTAACCCATGTTCCCGGACCAGGGATAAACTATCAGCCAAGTAAATAGTTGATAGTAATTAGGGAACATAGGTAGAATTAGACAGGGTAAAAGGCTGTAATGCTAAGAGACTTCTAGAAAGAATGAGCCTGAATCAGGACCTTGGCATTGACCACTCCAGAGTGAGGTGAGCTCTTAGCCAGATCAGAAGTTTGCAGCACGGGATTCATTAGAATCTCCTTCTTATCTTAGAGTTGTATGCGGCCTTCCAACACTGGGGTATCTGAGTGCTTTTTATGCAGTATCACTAGTAATACTGAAGCCTCCCTTGCACTTTTGCTTTATTCTGTCTTGTATAGGGCTGAGTGGGTGGTAATGTGTTTTCCATGTTAATGCATGTTCACGTGGCATTAAACCCATCTGCAACGTGGCTGACAGTACACGACTCCTTCACATGCCCATTTTGCATGGTGAACTGAGAGTGAAGTGCTGTCCTAAAGAGCTATTGCACGTTACTCCATTCCCTGCTGGCTTTGTATTGTTCACACCTGGACAAAATGAATGGATTAAAAAAACTACCACATCATATTATTCTACTAACACTGATGACATGCTCCCACCCCTTTGTACTGCTGCAAATGACAGCACAAGGCCATGGTCAAATGGAGCTATGGTTGAGAGAGAAACGGGCCATCCCCCACCAAAACTATACAAAAATGGTACAATTCATTTGTAGCTCCCTAACAATGGCCCCCAATTTTAAACTTTATCAATTTACTGCTGCTATGATGACCTTGGATTACAGCTGCTTTTTTAAGGATGGAAGAGTTTAAATACTAAGAGCTAATGCTTTTGGGGAGAATGATTCCTTTTGCCTTGACAATGGAAGAAAAATTCTCTTGTGCTGGACAAAGATCCCATCAGTGCTAAACAAACAATGGATTTTTTTTATTTTCCAAAACTATGTTTTTAAGTTTGGGGTGTCACAGAATGGAATGTGTTCAGGTTTCTTGAAGGAAAAAAAATGAAATATTTAATCTGGAGTTGGTGCAAAACATTGAACCGAACCCCAGCATTTCCCTGCCACTTTTGGATTATTTAACTACTTTTTAATTATTATTTTTTTACATTTAGAACAGTTTCAATGCAAAATATTTCAAAATTAAATGTTGAAAGGTTTTCTTTGACAAATACTTCACCTTTTCTAAAATAGTTTCCTCCGAGTCTTCTTTGACTGCAATGGTTCACCAAATCTGACCTGGAATCACAGTTTTAGTCCCGTGAAACTTGGATAAACTTAGATACATTTTTGGATATTTTGGGCATTTTGCCCAGCTCTAAATTCTACCCTCCGAATTGCCAAAAGAAATAGAGATTGCTTCTTTCATATGCTTCACGTGGCCTTCCAGGACCCTCATTCAGAAGATGATTCTGACACAGATGTCCTCCCTTCTGTCACCTTCCTCGTCACCATCCATTTGCTCCAGAAGAGGGAGCAGCTGGCCATTTCTCTGTTTGTCCATCCATACTTTTCTAATGTCTCCATCACCCTCACCTTGAAGCAGGAGAAAAAATTAGGAACAACAGGTAAACACAATGAATTTAAGACAGGTTTCTTTGGGACCTGGGTTTTTGGAGAGGGGAATCAAATCACTAATACCAATAGGAAGCAAAGCTATGTTCCACTGTACACCTTTGTTTGGCTGTGATGAGCAAACGGCTCTCCTGTTTAGCAGCCTCCAGCTGTCATACATTCATCCTCTGCTTACCATACTTTATTATGTATCCAAGCAACCAACCAAAAAAAAAAGCAGAAGAAAGTTCTTAGCACAGCTTGTACACTTGGGCTGGTCTCTGGATGCTGACTGCCAGGCTCTCTCAGTGTGACAGAGGAGAAATAAGCCATCCAGACCACTGGGGACCACATTTGCTGCTGCCTCGTCATTAGCCATCACTCTCACTTCTGAAGCTTGCCAAACAATGACAAATGCCTGACACTGGGGGAATTCAAGTGAGGACATCTCGCATTCGTGTTAATGTTTTTTTTTTTTCCCTCCCTCTTCATGCAGGAGTGGAGGGGAGGAGCATGGCATATGATGGGGAGGGGGGAAAGGAGGTGGTCTATGCAGTGAAAGTTAGAGAAAAAAAATGAAAAAGCTCAAACAGGAACAGACCAGTTCGTAAGTTGTGGAGTATCCTGTTGCAGTAATGGCTGCTTGCACGTCCAGACCACAGCACCACTGCAAGGGAGCTGTGCCAAGCTTCCCAGTGGGATCATCTGATGTTAGACCTTGGGGACTCGATTGTAAAAAAATCAGGCTGGGATGTTACGTGCCAAGTCAGCCCTTAAGCATGTGGGTGACTGGCTTGTATTTGTCATGATTCATTATTGTTCATGAAAATTTGGCACCTCTGGCTGTCTTAGGTCCTGTATTTAGCTACAGGCTAGGTACAGTACATGAAAGCCTCAAGACAAGTGTCCCTTAGCAATGCTCCTAGATTCTAGCTGAACAGCAGTGGAAAAAACCAATGTCCACGGCTCATTTGGTCCCTTCCTTCTTTGCCTGCTCCACAGAACATCGTCTCCCCTTTGCTCCAAGGGAAACTAGAAACTGAACTGAGACACAGCACGTTGGCTCAGGTGAGAATGGAAATTTGGGTAGGCCCCAAATTGTGGTGAACAGGCAATGACCAAAATTGTGACATCACAGCAAATAACTATTGCACTTGCAATATAGACTAAGTTTGCTACCTAAGCTCTGGGCTTCAGGGTACAGGGTTCAAAAAATGTGCACTAATAATTTTGCTTAAGCCTGGCATTCCCACAACCAGATTTGGAGAATAGTTATGGGTGGGCTTGTATGTTAATTGAGCGGGCTGTGACCCATACCCCACCTGAGTCCTTCGTTGCTCACAGATTAAGCTGAAAAAAGATAGGGGAATACTTAAGCCTGATAGACTATAAATGCATATCATAATGATGACTGTAAAGCCTTCAAAAGGAGCAGCTTTCAGCCACCACTGCACTGGACTGAATTTGAACTTCTGGCAGAGAGCTATATGGCTTCACATCCCATTACCAGTCCCTTAAGTCATAGCCATCAGCTGTGTGGGGGTGTAAAGAGGATAAAAACCAAGCAACAAGCAGAAGTTCTGTTTTTCCTAATGCTTTTACGTGTTCTTACTGCATTACTTAAAGGAGAGTTGTCAGGTTTTTTATTTTATTTTTAGAGGGGGGGAAATTGCACTTAGTCCATAATGTGGTAATGTTTATGGACTAATCTGTTTTGGCATTCGGAAAAAAACAAACCTATTTTGAAACGACAGACATATCAAACTTTAAATATCATCTTCTGTTCAGACCCTAGACATATTTTTCCCTTTTTCACAGAGCTACTAAAGGTATGTTTTAACCATCAGGCTTCAACAAAGGAATGTAGCAATTGCATCTGGAAAAGCCCTATCAGGGTGAAGCCATGGTCCACCATAGTCGAAGACCAAACTCCATTGATTTCAGTGGGATCAGGGATCAGTTTTACCAATAACTTGTTCCCCTCCAGTCCCTTACCCTGCACAGGACTGTTTCCTGTAGTTTATTTAAGACTGTTACACTATTTGATGTGTCCATAGGAGAAGTGAATGGTTCAGTAATGGGAGATGGGCAGCAGTACTTTCATCCCAAATAATGCAAAGTGGTAACTATCCAACAGCTGTTTGGATATTCATATGGAAGCAGTTTAACAATCTTAATAGGGGTATCTACATGTGCTATTAGCACATGGAGGTAATTGTTTATTGCTCCCCGGCGCTCCGTTTGGATGTGCACCCAGGACTGCAACATGCTGAGGCAGGTCAGAGCAGCTCTGGCTGGCAAGGGGCCCCACAGGGTCAACCTGCCAGCCCAGGGCCTCTCTGGCCAGGCTCAATATGCTGCGGAGGGGCTGGCTGTGCTACAAGGGTGCTCCAGTGCAGGGCTAGCCCACAGGCTACGCTGCACTGAAGCAGCCTCATGCCCCTACCAGCCCCGTCAACACCTATGCGTGCATTGCCGGGCACTAAAGAATGCCACCGCAAGACAGTGCTTGTATTTACAAGTACTACCATGTAGCAGAGGTAATTAGTTTCCTGTGGCCTAACGGGGTGTAGACATTGAGACTTTACTGCAAAGCTAAATAGGCAGCTCTGTAGTAAATGCTAATGCAGAGCTAAATAGTCAGCTCTGCATCGTGTAGGTGTGCCCATTAATCACAAAAAAAAAAATCTACCATTGCAAAGGATATTTAAAACACCTCCTTGCTACTCTCTCAAATTAGTCTAAATAGAGCAAACACAAATGGAGCTACTTTCTGTAGTTATTTTCTATAGTTCAAGAACACGGGTGGGGAGTTTACAGAGAAACATACAGTAGTACATGTCTAGGCTGGACCTATTTGGGACTGTTCAGGTAGACAATTGCCAGGTCAACCTGATACGGTTCCTAAGCACAGAAAACATTTCTGAAAAAATACATGCAAAGGAGGATGCAGTACAGGGGAGGCTGAATATAAACCGTGCATAAGGGAAATATGAATCAGGCAACCTTCTGAAAGTATGTCAGGAATTTACCATTCTGGATTTCACCATGAGGGGCTAGGGACAATGGGATTCTTACTTGAAGGAGTCTTTGCTATGCATCCTGTATTAGTTAGGTCTTGAAAGTTTAATCTCTCTCTCCAAATCATTTCCTGACTTCTTCTAGTGGGTTTGTCTTCTAAGCCCAACGTTCTTTTATGTAGCTTTTGTTGTGTGAATTATACAATGTATTCAGGCAAGCTCTGTGTACCATTGTCCCACAGGTAACTCCAAAGAAAATTTCAAACATCAGAGATGAAAGGGATGTTCTACTGTGTTCCATAAATACTGCAGTTTCTACTTGTGGCTCTGCTCTCTGTGCATTTGAAAGGCAGGAACATCCACGATCCACTTTCTTGTCTTTTCTTTTTAGAACAAGTAGCACAGGGAAGCCCAAATATATTAGTGTCTGATCAGTTTGCACTTGCCTTTCCTGCTTCCATGTGGATCTTAGCTGCAGGTGAGACCTAGGGAATAGATGTTTTATTGAAAGCCTGACCCTGAATATATTTTCCTGGTGCCAGTTTTTTCTCCCATCTTCCCTCAGTAGCCTGATTTGCTCCAGCTGCTGTTCAAAACTGACTTCAAGAAGCAAAGTTGAGGATGGCTAAATCTGACTGCAATAACAAGCAAGGAAGCTGGAAGGGGACTGTTTTGTATGAGAACCTAGAAGACCAGTTTCCACCTGGGCTAAGCTTACTAGCAACTTATCAAGAGAGAGGACTTACCTATTTCCTGCAGCCTTTCAGTCCAGAACACTTCACTATACGTTTCAGCATTGTTGTTTGATGCATACAGACTTTTCAATGAAGAACAACAGGTATACTTAGAACTTGTATATGCTCCTGCTGTACTTAAAGCAATACCTTTGTGTATGCAGAGTAGGCAATTATGCATGCAAAAAAGCACTTAGACAAAGATCTACTGTGTACCGGCAATTGCTTGTTTGCACAGACAAAGATTCAGAGTTCTTCCAGCACAATAGTTGGGTATTTTTGCAAATGTTTCTCCTGTGATCTGCTCTGCAGATCTAGACACACCAGGGATATAAAAACTTGGATATGAAAACTGAGTAGGACACCTAGCTACCCATAACTATAACCAGTTCATTCAGTTCTTTCCCATCAGTCAGGCTCCGGATACAGCAAACTAGGTGGGAGCCTGAAGCCAGTGACTGTGGGTGCTGATCTGCAAATGCACGCACTGACACTCCCCACACTGTGCATACCAATGCTCCTGTGACTCTCAAATGCTTCAAAACGGAGGTGCAAATTCTTGCAAAACATGGAAAAATCTGATGGCCTTTAGGGATGCATTGTTTTATTTTTGAAAGTTCTCTTATTGTTACCCTCAGTTGTAGAGACCAGTGAATTAGTTGGAATAAAAATAAATTTAAAGATAACCTAATAGGGTTGGATAAAATTTGACCTAATTTTGACCTTGCTTAAAACCAGTAAATATCTTATGTAAGGAACTCATTGTGCTCAGTCTTTAGGGATTGTTCTATTCCGAGTACAGAGAACAGGCTTAAGTATAGTTAGACACCTGTGCATATGTAGGTTTACATTTTTTAAATCAGATGACAATTTAAGCACACACACACACACACACACACACACACACACACACACACACACACACACACACACACACACACACAGGATAGGCTTAAATTAGCCAGACATAAAGAGACTCAGAAGATCAGATTCATTTTGGAAACTAAAAATACACTACGAGCAGTTCATAAACGCTGCACATACTTCATATTAAACATAATTTTGTGGACTTCCAAATAAAATTAAAAAAATCAAAGCTTCATCTACAATTCAGGCAAAACCTTAATGCATTTTTAGTAGCCCAGAAAAACACAACTAGTTTATTTTAAATATCTGTGTCTTTTCTCCTTAAACATCTTAGCACTTTCTGGGTCTGAACTGATCGAAAAGGAGAGTGCAGAAGACAATGAACATTTTTTTCACTGAAACTTTTTTAATATACCAAAAATTGCCTTGGTTTTCATAAAAATATCATTTTTGAAGAAAATTCTAAAAGGAAAATTTTGCTTCATTAAAATTATTTTTCTTCTTTTAGATGCTTTAGAAATTGGAATGTTTGTAAGAGTTTTTCTCCATAGTCTCACATTTTTAAACTTTTGTGGGGGAAAAAACATAAAAAGAGAAAATGGGGGAAGGAAACCTTTAAAAAATGGAAAAGAAAAGAAAATGTGTTTTTTCCCCAGTTAGAAACAAAACATTTGGCTCTGAATTTTTGTTAAAAAAATAAAAATGAAAAATTACAAAGATAATTAGAGTTAAACAGTAAATAATAATTTCTTTTAAAATATTTGCAGAGAATAAATTCTGTTTTTCAGTAGTCTCTTCCAAAATACCAGAAGAATACCTGATCACACCCATATCTTCTGCTTCTTTTTGTAGAGTCACCAGGCCAAATTAGTATCTAGTATCTAACAAGAGAGTTACACCAACTGTTGGCTTAGCCCAAGGCATTCAGAATAATACAGGCTTTTTCATGTGAATTTCTGAAAAGAATCTCTCAAGCAGCTCACGTGTATGCCCTTGAGTAACCAATTTATACCTTTACTACGCAACGTTCCTTCACAAGGACAGTTAGTGACACTAACTGCACACTAGCCGAATACTACTGCGCAGTAGCGTACTAGCAGTTTTTGCTATGACATACTACTGTGCAGTAGTATTAGGCTACTGCGCATTTAGCGTCTCATGTAGACGCACCCAGTGTCACTATAAACTGCCTTCTGAAAAATTTTAAAACCTTTATTTATCTAAGCAACCAGGGCCAAGACTTTCAGTTTTCAGTCTCCTAATCTTATGAGCTGTCAAGGTATTTGGGTTATTCTTTTGTTAGCCAGCTGATAATGGTACATTCAGAAGACACACAGTACAGTGAAGTGCTATTCCTATGCCCTTATGGAGACTCTCAGCTGCCTGCAAGAGTTACACAAAGCAGCTGAGCATTTGGCCCCCAATCTTGCTGACCAGAGATGCAAAGGTTATTCAGGTAACACTTTCATTAACATTAGGGGCACAACATATACATGTGCAAACATGGAACAAGGATTTAATTACAAAATTTACACTGGGGGTCTGCAAAATTTGGGGGCAGAGTGCCAAAAACACCTGCACCCTTGACTTGTAAGATATTGGTGTGCCAGAGCCATAAAGGAGAAGCCATAAGGGAGCCAATCCTTGCTGTACTAGTGGAGCCCCAGCCCCTTCCCTGCCATCTGCCCCAAGGTACGTGTGCCAAGCAAAATGCCTTCGCGTGCCACACTCTGGCACCCATGTGAGGGGTTGCCTGCCCCTGCTTTATGTATACTGGTACTCTCTATGGAAGAAGCAAAACCATAGCATTTCTTGAAAACCTGGAAGCCCTGTAGTTCCATATACACTTCGCCCTCCAAACTTATGCAAGTTTAAAATCCCAGTAAACGCTGAGAATGTGATTAACCTTCCCACCCACTCCTTGCTCATTTCTTTCTTTACAAGAGGTGTTCCCATGCCAGGTGGGACCAGCTTCTTCAAATGCGGAGCTACACAAAGGCAGACTAAGACGGTTCTGTTGAAATTACAAAACACTATACTTTTAAATAGATGCTGAATTATTTAGTGCCTTCACACTGTCCAAATGCTGTGTTCTTTTGGTAGACGATGGCTTGGTTTCCCTCCCAGCTCTTTTGTTATGACAGTCGGTAAATAGAGAGATATTGCACTCCTCAATAATTTACAAATAATAATCCATAAGGATCATGCTCAACCCCTGAGTTTGGGTTACAAACCAAGCACTGTGGGAGATGAAGAGTTGTTAGCTTGCTTCCGGTCCTGGAGGAAACAACTGGCTCTGGACTCCTCATGGCTGTTTAAAATGGAACGCTAGATTTGATTCATTACCACTCACTTCCTGGATGTTCACTATTCATCATCTGGCAGGGGTCTAGGAGATATAAATTACATTGCTTTGGATCAGCTCTTCATTCTCGAATTGACACCTTCAAAAAATAATAATAAAAATACTTACTATACAACAGGAACGTACATAAAGCGAGATGGTCTGAAGAAATGGTCCCAGAGCTGGGCAATTATAATTTTAGCACATTAATCCTAGCTTTGGCACACAGCCTGCTGTCAGTCTCCCCATCTATCTGGGATTTAGCATTCCCCTGCATCACAAGGTTGTTGTGGAGACACATTCATAGAATAGTTTGAACATGCAAAGAGCAGCACACGTGCTAAAGATTATTAAGTATTAGCATTGTTATGATTAATTATTTCTACTGTCTAGAGGTACTTAAAAACTTTTAATGAATTACCACTCAACTGCCTAGCAGGAAATATTTTGAAGACAGAATTTTTTAATAGATTTAGTTATTGTTAAACTTTGATGATACACTACAACCAGAATTATACAACTTGGGTACATAAAGTTGTACATGCCCAAATCTATGTCCAATAAATAAAAGCAGTCTGATTTCAAGCTATGCTGAACATCTATACATCCAACTGAATTCAGTGGAGGAGACAGGTGTTCAGCACCGTGAAAATCCCATTACATTTATGATGGGGTCTAAATGCAATTTAGAAGGTTAATTTTAGACACACAGGTTAGAAAAGTTTAGCTTATGTCAATACTGTCCCAAAATGGTTGTTCTGAGTTCTCTAGCACTATTACAGCTTTAAAATTCTCCAGTCATTTTAAAATAGTAAAATTCTTTCATTCCCTTCTATTATCCCCATGTAAAATCCCAGTTATAATACACAGTTCTACATTTGCTTTACAGAACAAAATCCAGATTTCATTGGATTTGAAAAGAAAAATTATATCTAACACTCTACAGGCACGGAAAACTGGAAGTCCCAATTAGTGCAATTAAAAGACTTTAAAATGTAGTTAGCTGAAAACAGCTAGTAAAAGTGCATGACTGCAAAAAAAATCCTTTCACTTTATACCAGTCTGGTATAATATTTCCTTTTCGAGTCACTGCATTCCTGCACTCATATCCCTCTGCTGTTTGCTCTAAATGCCCAAGTGAAGCCCATGGCAAAATGTACTTAGTATCCCAAGACTGATTAAGTTGAAACAACAGGTGGAATGAAAAGAGAGTCCCATTTTCCCTTGCGGAGCTAACTGTTCAGTTCATTTTAATAAGGATGAGCTCACAGCATTACATTCCCATGCCTGGTGATGCTCCTTCATGTATGGGTCTGCCAGCATAAATCTTCATTTGCAAGTTCAGCCATTCACACCAGGATGGCTGGCCTAGAAAAGAAAGATGATTGTTGCTATTCTTGAAAGAAATCTGTGCATGGCAAGTTCTCTGTTCTGAGTCCAGGCTGAGTAGCTGGCATGGGCACTGGTGACCTCTTACAGCTAGCGAGAAAGAGCTCTTCTTCCCAAGGCTGTAGTATAGCTTTGTGTGAGGGAGTGGGGCCTAGGAGCGGCCGTGAACTCCCTAGCGCCCCCTACCGTCACGTTAGGGTGGACTGGGCACCCTCAGAATCTCGCCCGCCACAACTTTGATGACAAATAAGTTGTATGGGAGGCTACCTCTGTTCCCCTAGTTGACGGTACCGATGTTCCTGCCCCTACTCCGAAATGGGGTATTTCTATGCGCCCCGCCTTAAGGGCTGTGCGTGCCTCCAACCTCCCCTTCAGCACACCCCAAGCCTCGCAGCTGTTTTGTGGGACATTTGTACGATCCCTCGCCCCTCTGGTGCCCTCCTTCTCTCTCTCGGGCACCCTGGGCTCCTCGCCCACCTGGCGCCCCCTTGGGCCGGGCTCCTATCTTCCAGCCCGCTCCCTGCGCCCTGGGCCTGTCTCGCCGGTATCTGACTATGGCTGGCGTCCCCTGGGTCCAGCTCACTACCGCCACCCTAATCCCGGCGCCCTTGGGCCTAGCTCGCTCTCTCTCTTGTTCTGCCCCATTCTGGGGCCTGGCCCTCCCTGGGGCCGCCACCGAGCGCTCCTTCTCTGCCCCGCTCTGGGGCCTTGCCCTCCGTGGGGCCACCACCGAGCACCGAGCGCTCCTTCTCTGCCCCGCTCTGGGGCCTTGCCCTCCCTGGGGCC
>NW_017728914.1:22955104-22968106 GCF_001723895.1 Crocodylus porosus
CGCACGCTAGGGGCACAGGCGATCGCCGCCGTGCCTGTCCCCTTGACCCTTCTCTGGGTCCGGTTGCCCCACTGGGCAAAACACCGCCCCTATGGGCTGGTGTCTGCAACCCCGCACACCGCGCCTCCCTGGCGCAATACGGTGCCTCTCCAGCACCAACAATAGTGCCCCGCTGGCACTGTGCCCCTACTGGGCACCGGGAACCCCCAAGCTGCTGGGGAGCCCCCGTGAGGCCTCCTCACTCCCCTACAGCATCACCCGGTCCTCCAGGGCAAACTGTAACATAAGCTCAAGCCACCCGGCTGTAACATAAACCACACAGAGTCTCCCTGCTCCGAACATAACACAAGCCCCCACCAGGGCTCTCAATCCAACCTCCCTTCAGGGCGTTCTTGTTCCCCGCATCATCGCAGCCGGTTAGCATGGTAAGGCTGCGACCACTAACTCAGGCCACTCAGCTCAGCCGCAGAGCTCCTGCTCCTGCCGCAGCCAGAAGGGAACTGTGAGGCAGGCTCTGGCCTAAGCTGTTTATAAAGGCCCGGCCCTGCCCCCTTCTGGCCATGTGACCCGCCTGGTCGCCCTGGTAACTGGCACCTGAGCTGCCCTGGTCATTGGCAGCTCTGCCAATCACACTCACAGTCAGGGGGCACTTAGTGACTCCGTGACACTTTGTATCCATTCCATGGTTGCTAATAATGTCATCTCAGGGCTGGATTAGCTCCCACATGCCTTGTGCATCTGCTCCTTGGGGGAAAGTGTCTACGTCATAGTTTCTCAACCTGTGGTACGAGTACCCCTGGGGCTACGCAAGACACAGGCAGGGGGTAAACGGGTATCCCAACACTCTCTCTCTCTCGCCCTCTTTTCCTTTCAAAACTATGGCAAAAAAATTTTGTGTTCTGCACATTAAAATTCCCCAGTAATAATTTGGCATGCCTGGGTTCGGCCCTCCTAACTTTGGATAACATCACTTCTAGCCCAGGTACATACTTGAGTTGTACACCCCTGGTGTAAAAGGTGGCAACCCTATCCACACCAGATCAGACATCTGTCATATCATGGCCTTATATACACAGCCCTTCTTCCAACATATAGCACGCATTAGTCTGTAAATATAAAATCCCCTGGAAAATTGAGTGTTGGGGTACTTATTAAAGTTTTCAGAAGTTAGGGGGTACTTGCTACTTAAAAGGTTGAGAAACACTGATCTACGTGACCCTCCTCACTAACATCTGATGAAGAGGCTGGGGGGATGCATGCGGTAGGGCATTCACAGGTTCTGCCCCTCCCTTGCCATTGAGACCTGCTGCATGTAGCTTGTAGGGAATACCTGCAAAGCTATATTCCAGCGCCTTCTGTGGACTCCCAAAATTTTGCCAGCCATGCAATAAACTTTGCTGGAACCAGCACCTCTGGACTTTCTGCACCTATACATTGAGTGCCCTCAGAAAACACCAGTTGGCACATGCAGACTGTGTACTGCTCAGTTATCCACTCCACCTGCATAAATAGAATAAAAAGTGGTTGATTATGGACAAATGCTGGCAATAACTCCAGATGGCTTACTAGACCAGAGTGATTTAGATTAGACATTAGGAAGAATTTTTTTACAAAAAGGGTGGCCAGAGTCTGGAATGGGCTTCCAAGAGAGGTGGTGCTATCACCTAACTTGGAGGTCTTCAAGAAGAGGCTTGACAATCACCTAGCTGGGGTCGTCTGACCTCAGTCCACTTTCCTGCCAGGGGCAGGGGGTCGGACACGATGATCCATTGGGTCCCTTCCAACTCTATAATCTATTAATCTAGACAGACTAAGACCCAGGTTTGGAAATTTTACTTCTCAGGTATTTGCATTATAAGTTGGTGTTATACCTTTGGAAGCATTTTGCCTATGATGCACTGCTGTACCTCTACTATATATGTAAGTTAACTAACATGGAAATAATAATTTTTACTTTGAAATTTATAGACTGAAAATGACATATCCTAAAGCTCGTTGAACATTATCTGTTGAACATTTTTCCAACATCAAACTGGATTTTCAGTCAAAAACAGAAGACCTCACTGGCCAAGTTCGCGGACAACACCAAGTTATGGGGAAGCGTGATCATGCCTGAAGATAGGCTGCAGATACAGGCGGACATAGACAGGCTGGCAAGTTGGAGAGATCAGAATCTGATGAAGTTCAATGTTGAGAAATGTAAAGTGCTCCACCTCAGGACGAGCAACCCCCAACACACCTGCAGGCTTGGTGGCACCAAACTGACTAGCACCACGAATGCTGGAGGTAATAATAGACCGCAGTATGAGAATGAGCCAGCAGTGCAATGCTGTTGCCAATAGGGGAAAAATACTCAGGCATGCATCAATTGATGCATCTCCAGCAAAACCAAGGAGGTGATTCTTCCGCTGTTCTCAGCACTGGTGAGGCTGCAGCTGGAGTACTGTGTCCAGTTCTGGGCACCGCACTTCAGCACGGAGATAGATAAGCTTGAGAGAGTCCAAAGAAGAGCCACCCGCATGATCAGAGTCTTACATGGCAAGCCATACAAGGAAAGGCTGAGGGAGCTGGGACTCTTCAGCCTGACAAAAAGAAGGCTGAGAGGGGACCTGGTAGCAGCTTACCGCTACACTAGGGGAGTACATCAAGGGCTCGGTGAGCAACTGTTCACCAGGGCACCCGAGGGCAAAACCAGGAGTAATGGCCACAAATTCCTGGAAGACTGATTCAGGCTCAACATTAGGAAAAACTCCTTCACAGTCAGGGTGTCCAGACCATGGAATAAGCTCCCTCCACAGGTGGTGCAATCACCTACCCTGGAAATCTTCAAAAAGAGACTTGCTGGGGCCACCTGACTCCGGTTATCTTTCCTGCTTGGTGCAGGGGGCTGGACCCAATGTTCTTCCAGGGTCCCTTCTGGCCTTACAATCTATGAATCTCTTGTTATGAAACGTATATAATATTGTTCAGATAGGTCTTCTTCAGATAGGGGTGTGATTTGTTACCACGGCACACAACATCTGGTGTGGACCCAGGTTTTCCTACATAAAGGTGCCTCACACCTTAGTTCCCTTCCCTGAAACTAATCAAACAAAGCCCTTTTGAAGTGGTATAATTGTATTCTTTAATTAGACCAACATGGTTGAAGGACTGACTTGTGTATTTAACTATACTATCCTTTCCTTTTATATCTTCACTTGCAGACATGAATGAAGACAGGAAGCTCGGAGGCACTCGGGGAAAATGAAAACACCAAAAAGTTAACTGAATGTTTCCAATCCCTGGCAAGGTCTCCTTTGAGTTTCACATGCCGATTCAGACCAGCTCAAACCATTCATCCCTGCCTTCCCCCGCACTTCCGCCCTAAACTTCCTGGCATGCTGTGCAAATGAAGTGCTGGCTGGCGAAGTGGACAGCACCGCCTGTTGTACCACGCCAGGTCCCCTTGGGCATATCCCTGACAGGTGTAACACAGAGAAACAGCATCCTCTCAAGCACCCGGCCTCTGTATTATGTAGCAGCCATACATTGCTGTGTTGCTAGGTTTGGTTTTGTTGCTTTTTTTTTCCCCCTACCCCCTCCTCATCTCCCTATGATATCAAATGTGCTTCTATTGATTTCCTCCCTGCATTTGTTTTTGTTATTCATTATTAATGGGATCATTTTTCCATCCTTCGTGCATGAAGGCAAATTTTGTGTAAAAATCAATTGAGTGAGCGCCGCCGATGGCTTGTTTGGTTTTCTTTGCTTTCATCTCCTGTGCGCCATCCCCGGGAGACGGAGAGCAGGATATTAGGGAACAAGCACAGAATGGAAAAAAAAAAGTCAATTGTTAGTGGTTCAGAAACCATGTAAAGGGACCTGTCTTGCTGAATCTCTTTCTGTGCCTCATATGCATGCATTTTATTGAGCTTTTTTTTTTTAATCTTCCAGCCCAGGTTGGATTTTACCTCCTCCTTCCCCCTCCCTCACCGCAATCATTAAAAGGGAACTCCCTTTCCCATAATGATGGCAGCCACAGAAAGAGTTGGCTTCGTTTTTTAGAGGAATCAATTATTGCAGGATGATTCAACAGAATGATTGAGCACGAATAGGATTTGACCCAGCCCAGTCCCTCCAGTGTATGAAAAACCAAATGGTTCAGGGCCCAGACTTAGGAGATGCTGAGCTCTGCATCATTTATTGAGACTGATGGCAGCATACAGCATAAGCTATTGGTCCCTGTAGTTTTACAGGATCAGATCCCTCAAGAGGAGCTTGTACCTGGTGGGAAATTTTCCCACTGTATTGTATTTTTTTGTGCAATGCAACTCACCATTAAATTTTTCCCCCTAGAATTTTGATGGAGTTACCGTAGAGGTAAATTTGTTCCAGGGCTCTGGGGCAAGGGCATGAAGGGAACAAAGATGGATACTGGACAGGCCAGTGGAGAAAAGAAACAGAAAAGGAAAGGCAAGAAGCTGGTTCTTCTAGACCTTGAGGGTTTTTTTTTTTTGCTTGTTTGTCTGTTTTTTGTGAATAGAACATCTTCCCCAACCCAACCTGGAAGCAAGCCTCTGTACTAACTCATGGTGGGGCATATTTTCACACTAGGACTATTCCTGACAGTGAGGAAGATCGTACAAATTCACTGCCACCATATTACAACTTCACGTTCTTAGTGCTAAAGCATAAGAAAGCTGTCTTAGCTCCTGTTCATAAAGAGCTTCTGACAGTTGCATTGCAGACTACCATCTCAGTTTAGGTCTAGCTTTCCCTGCATGGCTACAGGGTCTGAAAAATTCAACAACACATCATCTCTTTATAATTTTCATTTGGTCTCCAGGGTTTAAAGAAATATAATCATCTCCTGCTGCATGTCAGAGTCTATTTAATGTAGTATATAATCTTAAAGTAGGGCTATAGGAGGTTACATTTATTTTAAAAAATCCCCAGGAAACCTACAGTGCAACAACCTTTTTAATACCACAAACATGGAAACCACAAGGGACTAGGCTAGCATGTCTGACTCAGGAGCTCCATTCAGCCCCGTGAAACAGTAATGAACAACTCAAGGCCCCAAACCTACTCATGACTGTATATATATTTTTGCATCACGTAGTCCCATCGAAACTTTTGATAGTATTCCCTTGCTGTGTAAGACATTCCAGCTGTACAGCCCAGCATTTGGTATATGTTACCGGTAGTTTGCAAATTACCTTCTCTTGATTATAATATTGACAGATCCTGCCCAAATGCGTTACCTTTTTAGAATTTGCCATTTCAATGTGTTTGCAGATCCTCAACAGTTCTTGCTCTGTAGGGAAAAAATAAAGAGAAACATGAAAAGATATATGATTGTAACATAGGTCAAATAATAATGATGGTACAGAACTCTTTCCTGCCATGGCAGGGGGTCAGACTAGATGATCTACTCAGGTCCCTTCCGACCCTAGAAATTATGAAACTATGAAACTATGAAATATTCCCAACTACTTGGAGCACATGAAAAGTCGGGCATTTTGGCTCCTGTATCTCAGTGAGTTATTTTGGAAGCCCATGGGAATGTGGATGTGGAATTCCTTGGAAGCTGGAATATCAGCTCTGTGTGACTGAACTGGAGTTGTATAGAAGTGAAATGGAGGCAGGCAGGTCTCATCTAAACTTCCCTTAAGCACCTTCCAAATTACAAGTCTGCAGTATTAGGTGCCATTAACTAAATAAGTGAGTGGTGTTGATGGGCAGGACTGAAGGTTCTTGGATGAAAAGAGAAGCGTCTCAGCAGTTAGGTGGATTGTAAAGAGTGGTGTGCTATGGAGTGGCTAGAAATAACAGTCACAAGCTGGCAGAGGGTAAATTCAGATTAGACATCAGGAGACGCTACTTCAGTGTCAGGGCAGCTAGGATCTGGAGCCAACTTCCAAGAGAAGTGGTGCTGGCTCCTACCCTGGGGGTCTTTAAGACAAGGCTAGACAATCACCTCGCTGGGGTCGTTTGACCTCAGTACTCTTTCCTGCCATGACAGGGGGTCGGACTTGATGATCTGCTCAGGTCCCTTCTGACCCTACTAACTATGAAGCTATGAGTATAACCAGCATGAATTGATCGTGATCAGGGTATGGTATAAGAATGGCAGCTGGACATAGCTCCAGGGGTATGAGTTTGAGCCCTGCTCTGAGGCTGCCCTAGTTGACCCAGCAGTAAATAAGTAGCTGATCATTTAGGCTATGGGGTTAAAGGCAGGTGAGTGTGATGCTAGCAACATCACTGCCCTGTCTGTACCCACTGGCTACAGATACTGGCATGTCTTGTCCACACTAAGTCTTTGAGACGTAAGGTTTTGGGTGAAGTGTTATCTGTTCTCTTTACCTCGGTTTTTTGTTGTTGTTGTTTTTTGTTTCATTCGGCAGGATTGGCTAGAGTGGTGAGGAAGAAATTCATGTGACACATGCCAGCACTGTGCTTGTGCTAATCAATTCTTTTAGACCTGCACTTTAATAGCCCTTAATTCTATTGCAAATTATATCTCAAAATGATCAGAGACAATAGTTAGGGGAAAAGTTCTGTGTCAAATCTGTTTGTCCTCTTGATTTAAGGGAGTAAGTTGGAGCTTTGCAAAGTCTCAAACAGATGAGTCCTATATATTTCACATCTCTGGTGCAGAGAAAGGCACATTTTAACTCTATAAGCAGTAGCCCAGCTGCTCATTCATTCAAACATGCTTAAAAAACAATTAAAGTGAATATTGTAAGGTTCTGAGACAGGCCATCATCACACCATCTGGAGAAGTGATTTGTCCACCACAGAGACTCTCTTATCTCGGAGTAAGTGCGCTCACAGAGAAACACTAAGCAAAGTCAGAAGCAAAGTAAAACTGAAGCTGAAGTTAGAGTCTCCTTTTTTATATCTGGAATAGATATATCTGGTAGATGGGTCAATTCAGAGAGAGGACACAGCCTGAACAAAACAGATTGTTTTAATCAGCCTTTTATCTTCAGATACAGAACTGCATGATAAATACTGCTGCTATCTGATAATTAAAAACAAGGATTTAAGGCAGTGATTTAACTTTTCCTGGTTGTGATCCCACTTACTGACAGACAGTTTCATGTGACCACCCATTTAGTGTCGCGTGCCTGCCATGAACAGGGAGCATGGACTTACTATACCCCCACTGCTTCACAGTAATGGTCCCTGTATCCTCTCTTATCTTGTGGTGAGAGCTAAACTACTGGGGGGCCAATTTACCCCAGAATAAAACCTGGGTAAATTGCACAAATTTAGCTTTTAGCTGCCACAGCATAATTGCAGGCACTTGGGCACAGAGATACAACATGACAGTCTTGCACCATAGGCATGAGTGGCACAACCATCCACCAGCTGTGATGGCTTTGATTTTTCTTCTGAAGTGAAAACGCAGGACTGCTGGGTCCCACACCCCTGCCTTCCCCATTCATAATTATGCACTGGGCAGTTATTGTAGAGCAGGTAATTTCCCATCCACTGTTATTTGCAGGCATGTTGGGTAACTGTCAGCTGGGGGAATTAGCAGCACATGGCACCACTCACAGCTAATTTTTTGCTAATTTTTGTTGCTGTCTGCTGGACTCCCTCCAATTGATCCACATCCTTTTTGTAGTGGGGGTCCAAAACTGCACACAGGACTCCAGATGTGGCCTTGCCAGTGCTTAATAGAGGGGAATAATCACTTCCCTCTATCTGCTGGCAACGCTTCTACTAATGGAGCCCAGGATGCCATTAGCCTTCTTTCTTTGCAACAACGGCCACACTGTTGGCTCATTTTCAGCTTATTGTCCACTATAACCCCCAGGTCCTTTTCTGCAGACCTGCTGCTAGCCAGTTGGTCCCCAACCCATACGGGTGCATGGGATTGTTTCATCCCAAGTGCAGGACTTTTCACTTGTCCTTACTGAGCCTCATGAGATTTCTTTTGGTCCAGTCCTCTAGTTTAGTCCAGTACTCCAGTTTGTCCAGTCTGTGTGTCTGAATCCTATCCTTACCCTACAGTGTATCTACTAATCCCCCCCAGGTTGGTGTCATCTGCAGACTTGCTGAGGGTGCACTCTTATGCTATCTTCTAGGTCGTTGATGAAGATATTGAACAAAACTGACCCTAGGACTGACCCCTGGAGCACTCCACTTGATACCAGCTGCCAACTAGATGTCGATTTAGTGATTCAGCCTGGTGATCCAGCCAGTACTTCCTTAGCTTGCCTGCGAGAATGTTGTGGGAGACCATATCAAAAGCCTTGCTAATATCAAGGTATATCATGTCCACTGCTCTCCCCACATCCACAGAGCCAGTCATCTCATCCTAGAAGGCAATCAGGTTGGTCAGGCATGACTTGCCCCTGGTGAATCCATGCTGACTGTTCTTAATCACCTTCTCCTCCAAGTGCTTAGAAATGGATCCCTTGAGGATCTGCTCCATGATTTTTCCAGGGGCTGAGGTGAGACTGACTAGTCTGTAGTTCTCCAGATCCTCCTTCTTCGCGGTCTTAAAGATGGGCACTATGTTTGCTCTTTTCCAAACATCTGGGACTCCTCCTTATCACCATGAGTTTTCAAAGATAATGACCAGCAGCTCTGCAATCACATCGGCCAACTCCCTCAGCACCCTCAGGTGCATTGCATCTGGCCCCAGTCTTACATTCAGTTTTTCTAGATTGTCCCTAACGTGTTCTTTCACCACTGTTGCTGCTCACTTCCTCCACAAACTGTGTTGCCCGGTGCAGTAGTCTGGGAGCTGACCTTTCCTGTGAAGGCTAACGTAAAAAAACCACTGAGTACTTCAGCCTTTTCTGTATTGTTCAGGCAAGGCTGGTGAACTCAAACTGGCGGGCTGTAGAGCGTCCTACGGGAGCAGGGGTGCAGGGAGGGTTTGCAGCTGGCTGGGAGTGTGTGTGGGGGGGTTGGGTTTTGCAGCCTCCCTGCTACTGACTGGAGTGCCTGGCCAGCTGCAAACCCCACCAGTCTGAGTTCACCAGCCATGTCTGGCATTGTCTGTCACTAGGTTGCCTCCCCCATTCAGTAAGGAACCCACGCTTTCCCTGATCTCCCTCTTGCTGCTGACATACTTATAGAAACCCTTCTTGTTACCCTTCACACCCCTTGCTAGCTGCAACTCCAGTAGTGCTTTGGCCTTTCTGAGTTCAGCCCTGCATGCCTGAGCAATGCTTTTATACTCCTCTCTAGTTGTTTGTTCAAGTTGTAAGCGTCCTTTTTGTGTTTTAGCTCCCTGAGGAGTTCTCTGCTGCGCCAGTCATTATATCTAAGGGACAGAGGGCATGTCTACATGTCCATTAATGTACAGTAGTTACTTCAGATTTAATTTAGCACTTAATGAAGCTCTAACTAAATGCATGGTAACTAGAATTACTCCAGAGTAGCACCAGCACTTGAATTTTTAGTGATGCTTACTACGCAGTAGCCTAATACTACTGCACAATAGCGTATTAGCACAGTTTTTGCCTGGCACGCTACTGTGCAGTGTTATTAGGCTACTGCGCATTAAGCATCTCGTGTAGATGCGCCCAGAATGACTTGAAGGATTGGTAATAATCCTTTTTCATTTAGTTTCCATATTTGAATCCAGCCTGGATCAATAGTGACTGAAAGTAATTATCTAGTAATTATTTGACATTCCAGAAGAAGCAAGTTGGAGGTCTTAGTGTAAGCTGTCTTCTTTCCTCAAAGTGACTCATCAAGGAGAGGTTGAGAGAGGTAATGATGGGACATTTCTATCTGTGCAATATTTGAGAATAGGGGACTTCACTTCTCAAGACTAGTGTCTTTATCCTTTCAATAGAACTAAATGCACTGAAAAATATCATATTATATATCCACTGATCTAGTTTCCCATTTTGTAAAGTGTCAGACACTATTGTTATAATTATTACTTAACTAAGAATTTTAAAACGTTTGAAGTAATAGTTCAATTAAAGATGAAAATACAGCAATTTATGTGTAATGTATCCCAGCAAAGGCAACAAAGCTGCATCAAAGATTATTTTGATCCAGTGCACCCCATCCTAAAACCAGCACAAAACCTAGCTGTAACAATAATCAGTAGCCAAATGTAGACCTGAAATAAGCATCTACAAAGCTCATTGACTTAAAAGAGCTGTTTGTTTATTGGAATTCCAAATTAAATATCATGGGGAAAAAAGAAAAGGTTCTGTGTTATTATATTCAAGGTGCATTAATGAAGCTGTATGGGAGAACTGTATACAGAATCTACTGTGGGCCTAAGGCTTTTCTCACTTGAGCTAATAAACCCAGCAGTAATGTTCTTTAAGGGGAGCAGTATGTGAGGTCAGAATTTGGCATGAGGTCACATTACTTCCAATATTATAGCTATCCTTAATGTATTGTTTTGTGCCACAGTTTATAGTTTCAGAAGCATTACATGTTTTATACATCAAAAGAAACATGCATATCGTTTCTCCCTCCTAAGCAAGAAACAGAGGCTCTGATACTATGGCTTCAGTGGGATACTGTTAGCAGTGCTCTAAAGGACTAATGCACAGAAGTGTACCAGTCTAGACATGGAAACAAACTAAAACTACTTTCCCATCCTTTGTCCAGTTGAGGATGAGAATGAAAGTCAAATATATTTTACCATTGCATTAAAAACAACTTCCTTACCCAAGATGCATGGCCAAAAACAGTATTTCAGTGCTGAGGTAATGTAATCAGAAAGTATCTTAACACATAGCACCCCCCCGGGACTAATGCCCATGTTATAATTTGTACTGGCTGGAGAATGACAATTTCATTTCAAGACACAGAGGTTTGGTTTGGTTTGGTGCTGGAAGAAAGACAAAACCTTTCAATTGTTTTTTGTGAAATGGAATTGTGCCAGAAATGTCCATTTTTGGATCATAGAGGTCAGGGTTTCAATTTGGGTCTCTCTCTCTGATGCTGAATGGAAAGTTCACCCTGGACTTCGGAAGCCTTACAGTTGAAAACATAATTGAAATGTTGACATTAGTGTCAAAATGGACATCTTGGCTTTGACGAGAGCACATTTCAACATAAATAATATTCCCGTCAGCTCTAGTTAGAGGTAAAAGGGGACTTTATAATAGATTACAAATGGAATGAAGAAACAAGTGCAAGAACCTTGTATGTGGGTAGAAGTCCTGGCCCTCTTGAATCATGACATTGACTTCAGTTATACTAGCAGTTTCCAGTTGTAGTAACAGATTTCAGGTTGTGTTGGACTCAGGAGCACAGACTAAATGACTGCAGCAACAGCTTCAGTATTTGTCACGCTCCCGTGTGTTCCTACTGGTAAGAGAAATCTGTATTTGCTACAATCCGCTAAACAAAAACCCAGAAAGCATAAACTTTTAAAATTCTGAGAGGAGTACAAGGCTTTGGTATTTGCTATGACTACCCCGCATCACATCTTTTTTGTCCTTTGTACTAATAATTGTATTTTTTATTCATTCAATTACAAGGAAATTGACACGAGACATTTATATTAGCCAGCTTAAAGCCCAGCTAATGGAGGAGCCTAATGACTAATTGATCAGATCCCAAGCACAACTACAGTGCAGAGTGGCCTAGAGGAATTTATGCAATTAGTTTGGGTTTGGTAGCAATTGAGTGCATATAAAAGTAAGCTTTTTATAGCCTTGATTTATGAGGCTTGGACATTGAATATATCTGCCAAGGAGGTGAGGAGGCAAGAAGGACCCCAGGCACCATCCAGCCCCAATAACAAGCCTTATTGTTTTAGCCAACTGAAGCTGAAATGGGTGAAGGGGGGAGTATAGAGGTAAGTGTTCAGGCCTGGAGGCAGGAACTTTCAAGTCCAGTTTGCAGAGGATCATATTCACAGGGCTTCATTACAGAGTGCAGGTCTCCTCCAGGCAGAACAACAGGAGTAGATATGGGTGTAGAACAGGAGGGGAGGGTGCTGACAAGCCCTTTTCATTAACAGCAAAAAAGGCTGTCTCTCTGGAGGCTGGGAGCCCAAGCCAGCTGCCACTTCCCCCCATTTTAGGAGACAAGGGGCATGATGCTGCTTCTCTTTGAATCCAAGGGGGGGTTTATGTTGTTCTGAATAGAAGCAGGATCAGGCCCAAGCTGATCAAGTAAACTGTTTTCTTTTCTTACTGTTTCCACAACGTTCCTAGGCAGGCTCACAAGCTGCTCAGGCATTTTGTGTTAGCATCCTCTGTGTGTATGTCTACATCAAGTATTACTGCCTCCTTATTTACAGAATCACAGGGTTGGAAGGATCCCGAAGAAGACTCGTTTAGTCTGAGGCCCTGCAGTAATGAAGGTTAAACTGGAAAAAAGAAGGGGTGGGGAATGAATCCCTTGAACCTTCTATTACTTGACCCGCTTTTACTTTCCAGTATGCAAAAGGCACCTGCAGGGCCAAAACCTTTGCATTTGGGGGACGATTTGAAGAAAATACCCCTGGAACCACTGGCCTTTCTACAAGCCAACCCAACCGCCACAATTTGTTTTGTCTCTCCTTTTTTTTTTTTAAGTCTCATTTTTAAGAAGAACGGAATGATCCCCCTCCCCCAGCTTTACAGGGCCAAAGATTCTTGGTTAAAATCTGAGTACTTCCAGGAAAATAAAAGCCAATAGTCTGGATTTTCACTGGTGAAACCCAGATCAGTTTCTGGCCCTTTCCCTACTCAGGGAAGAGTTCTCCTGTCTAAGAAAGGGGGAGGTGATAGTTATTCTAATGGATAAAAACAGCCTTGAGAGGACCCAGGGCGAGGACCGCAGGACACAGACTGGCAGAGGATGGAAGGGGAGCGGCGGCATGGCGGGGCTGGAGGGAGGGGGCTGTTTTTTGGAGCCGGATAGAAATCAAAGCAGCAAGCAAGCCAAGGGCCGCAGCAGGCACCAGCCCCGGGCCGGCTCCCAGGCGCCTCCCGCGATGCGGCGCCGGGCCCCCGCACAGTGATGTGCTTTTACGGTGTCCGAGAGCCCGGGGGGGGGGCACAGGCGGCCGGCGCGGGCCGGCGCGGG
>NW_017728914.1:22968206-22976298 GCF_001723895.1 Crocodylus porosus
AGGCGGGAGGCGGAGGTCCCGCTCCCGGGCGCAGGGCCGGCCCAGCAGCCGCCCCGTGCGGCCCGGCGTCGCACGTCTTCAGGATCGGGCCGGGTGCCGAGCCTTGCTCCGAGGAAGGCCTCCCGCCCCGGCGGCGTCGGGGGGAACGCGGGAAGGACGGCAACAGCCCGGGGACGGGGAAAAGCGCGAGCCGGAAACCCCCGCTTCCCCCCCTCGCCCTTCAAATGTCTTCTTTGGTGTTTTTTTAAGTTGCCGTGGGTTTTTTGTTGTTTGCTCGTTTTTTGCCCCGGTTGGTGTATTTGTCCGAATGAAACCAATTATTCCCTAGAAGGAAAATGCAAGGAGGACCGTCCGGCTTGCCCCCGCCCAGTCTCCGGGCTCACTTGTAAGCGGGGGTATTTGTCGTGGTCACGCGCAGGTCACCTCGGATTTAGAAAAGGTTTTCTCCACTGGACGCTTCAAAAGCAACTTGGACGTCCGCTAAGAGCCCTTTGATCTGGACGCCACTCCTGCGCAGGAAAAGCCAGCAGACCCCAGACCCAAGCCAGCAGTGGCATGCAAGACACGAAGCTGAAAGAAATTCACAGGCTTGAAGAAAATGCGAAAAAAATATATCTTACCTGGGGGTTTTGGGGGGTGGGAATCCTACCCAGGCCCGTACGGCGTATCTGCTGAAATCCTAGTGGACAGCTGCGAAAGGCTGCAGCCGGGATTGCTTTCTGCCCTTTTTATACCGCGATGGCCAATTAATATTGCATCACCCTTATTTTAAATTTTCAAAACCCACAATATAATGTAATGGCATAAGGCTATTTATTATTAAAGGACATTTGATTGGGGGCAAAAAAAATCGTTGGGGCTGATCGGAAAAAAACCCAAAAGATCTAGGAAACGAAGAGGTGCTGTATTCTGGTTTCTTAGGAGTCCTAAACTTGAAAGGCTGAATTTTGTAAGGTGCTTCCCGGGGGTGGAGGGGAAAGACCCCCAATTTAAGGTCTCTCATTGAAGTGCTACGGTGAAATATTCAGAAGATACTTGGGCGTCCATCATTAATTTTTAATCGTTAAGGTGCTTCTGGGAATCATAAATAAAAAGCCCTCTCCCCCCCCCCTTTTAAACAGCATTAGAAATGAACCTGCGATGGAGTTGTTTGAGGGAATTTTTTAATGCCATTTTCGAGAGGGAAATTTCGTTTGGGCCAGTGACGTTCCCGCACAAGAAAGCGGCTTTCCCTTCCAAAACCTAACTAAACTTTGGTTTTACAGAGGGAACCCCGGTCCGAGTCCTCCCTGGCTTGCAGCAACCCTTGGGCTGCTCGGGAGCTAGGTAACAAACACGGCAGATTATTCCCGCACAATGATCTAGAGGAAAGTGAACATTTCCGCCGTCCAGGGGGACAGAATAGATTTCATATGTGTATAAATATAAAGATACATCTTTCTGGGACAGAGACATCATGATCACGCTGAAAAACAGTATCGAGGCAAATCAATACATGGAAAATACAGCAGCAACGAGACAAGCGGATGAAACTTTCCAACTCCTCCACCCAATCCTAGCATCAGGGTAACCGAAAAGGAAAATGTCATCGTCATCCAAGCGGCTAGTCAAAATGTAGAGCAAGAAAACAGCCAAAGCAGCAGTGCAACTGGTAAAGTTGATATCCAGTATGACTTTTAAGCCCCTTTCCACTCTCCAGTAGAAAAGCGCGAGCTCCAGCTCACCATTCGTGATACTTTCCCCCCCACTTCCCGCTGTGAAAAAAGGCTCCATTCGGGTTGAAAAATAAAGCATTTATTTCAGAAATGAATCCAAGGGGAGGGGCGGTCGGACAACACGTATTTCTGGGGGGATTCCGAGGGCAATAATAAATAACTAAAGGAGGAAGAGGAAGAGGAAGAGGAGGCCACACAAGCACTCAAACTATCTGGGATAAAAACTAAAAGTCTGAAACGGGCAGGGCGAGAGGGCGAGAAAGCTCATTGCAAATGCTCAATCCAAAAGAGCCCCGGTCAGCTTTGTGCATTACACAAACGGAGAGCCGGGCTCGCGCGGGAGAATGAGCTCGGACTGAGGACGAGGCGGGGCGGGGTGGAGGGACACTTGCCCGGGTCCGTGGAGGCGCGGGCGGCTCGCCCCTGCCCGGGGCGCTGCGCACGTCCGTGGTGGGAGCCGCAAGACACGGAGCCGCCTGGGAACAAGCCCCGACCCTTCCCGCAGCTTCGTCTCTTTCCCTTCCTTCCTTATTATTTTTTCCTAGCAAGGGAACAACTCAAGAAGTGGCTTGAAAAAATCCCTACAAACCTAGCTAGTGAGGGAGTGGTGGTGTGTGTGTGTGCTTGGAAGAAAAATCATAGAAAGAGCAGCCCAAGAACGTCGCTGAGTAAAAACAGGTTTCGTTCGCTTTCCCTGGACCAGCGGCCGGAGTAGAAAAGGAAAGGACTGGCGTCGGAGCCCGGGCGGCAGGCGGCCGCGGCCGGGGGAGCCGGAGCGGGCAGACGGCGGAGCCGGGTTAACCGGGGCGCAACCGGGACTTTCCGAAAACAGCCTCTCTCCTTTCCAAATATCATTCGCACATTTCCATACCCCCCCCCCAAAACTTTCCCCTTCAAATCTAGCCTTTCATTTCTTATTGCGATGCAGTTGGAGAAACCAAACGACCCCCCCCCGCCCCGAAAGTGACACCCTAGTGCACAAGAGACACCGCCACCAACCGCGGGGCGGCCAGACGCGGGTCTTTGGAGGTTGCTTTTTTCTGTTTGTTAGTTTTGCAAGAAACGAGGAGCACGGGGGGGCCGCCGGAGGCGAAGCCGCTGGGGCGGGGCGGAGAGCCCTGCTCCCGCCGAGTCCGGCCCGGCCCCGGCCCCGGCCCCGGCCCGGGCAGTCAGTGCACCGCCGAGTACTTCATGCGCTTCTGTTTCTGTCTCTGGTTGCAGAACCAAACCCGCACCACGTTTTTTTTCAGGTCCAGTTTCTCCGCGATGGCCGCGATCTTCTCGGACGAGGGCCGGGGCTGGATGGCGAAGTAGGCTTCCAGGGAGCGCTTCTCCGGGGCGGCGATGGAGGTCCGCTTGCGCTTCCTCTCGCTGCCGTTGAACAGCTCGGGCTTGGTGTTCTTCTCGCGGTAGGCAGCTTCAGCCTCCTCCAGCCAGGCTTGCAGCACGGGCTTCAGGGCGATCATGTTGTTGTGGGACAGCGTGAGGGACTCGAAGCGGCAGATCGTGCTCTGGCTCAGCGAGCCCACGCCCGGGATCTTGAGGTTGGCCAGGGCCGCCCCCACGTCCGCCTGGGTCACCCCCAGCTTGATCCGCCGCTGCTTGAACCTCTCGGCGAAAGCCTCCAGCTCCCTGGGATCCGACTCCACGTCGCTGATGCAGGGCATGCCGTTGTGGGTGGAGACGGGGTGGGGGTGCCCCATGCCCATGGCTTGGTGCAGGTGCCCCATGGCGCCCAGGTGGTGCGGGTGAAGCTGGGCGGGCATCACCGTGTGGTCGGGGGCCCCCATGCCGCTCACGCTCAGCGAGGGGGAGATGTGGTCCAGGAGGTCTCCATCCAAGCCTTGGTGCACGGCGTGGTGCGGGTGCGAGGTCAGGGCCGAGGGGTGCGAGATGGGCACTGTGGAGGAGGTAGACGTGCATGGGACACTGCTCATGGTATGGTAGGTCGCGTCGGGCTTGAAAGGATGGCTCTTGCCGTGGGAGACAATATCAACAGCCGCCAGAGCTTCTGCGCGGGCCAGCAGACTCTCATCAAAGCTTCCAAATATATTGCCCTGGAGCTGCAAGCAAGAATGCGCATATCGGAGTCAGTGGGGAATACTGTCAACTCAGGATTAAAAAACATTTCCAAGCACAGAGATTCCTCCTCAAAGCTCAGGTCATAAAAATTAATATGAAGGCAGAAGCTTTGCTTGACTAGACATGTGGATCAGAGACAAGAGTGAGAGAGGGGAGAGGGGGAGAGGGGGAGAGAGGTTCAGAGATCCGCGATTGTTCTGGCGACATGAAAAAAACATTAAGCGAGTGCCTGTCAAAAAATGTGCCTTAAAGCAGTAATTATGCTTAATCTACATACCTGCGGGGCTGGAAGGCAAACTCTGCGCATCGCCTCTGAACTGGAGTGCAAGCTGGAGTACTTGGGCTCCTGGAGGGCGGCGTGCATAGTGAACGGCTGCTTGGCGTTCATGGCCATCATCTTTGCACACCTTGCAGGTAGGCAGCCCCTGACATAGATTCAGGGTTGTCTCTCTGGCTTGCTCCTGTCAAAGTGAGCTATTTTCAATGACAGAGCTTCCCTCTCCCTCTCTCTCCCTCTCCCTCTCCCGCTCTCGTTCCCCCCACCTGCTTCTTCACTCATCTTACAAGCAGCCTGCCAGGGACGGGACGAGCGCGCTGTGCGCAGGCGCCGCACGGGAAGGAGCCGAGGAAAGTAGCCCGGGCAGTCCAAGGCACGTCGGAGCCCAGATGCCAGTGCCAGAGCCCGGCCATGGGAAGGAGGGAGGCATCGGGGCTGGGCTTGAAGGCAGGTGTCGCCTGAAGCCCCCCCCCCCCCGCCCACATGCGTTGCTCGTATTTTTAATGCGAAGTAAAATGGAGCGCACCAGAACATGCCCATTCCGATGCTCTTTGGGCTGGGGGGCCCTGGCCAGGCCGGCGGCAGAGGCCTCAGGGCGAAGGGACTTCGCCTTCCCGGCCATTGCAAGGACTCCTGCAAAACCTGGGAGAGACAAGACAGCCTGGTGGGGCCACGTCCCGGTCCCACGCAGCCCTCACGCCCTGCCCGCGGGCACGGCGGGCAAGCACGCCATCCAGCGGCCGGACTGGTCACGGCTGGATGGCAGGAGTGAAGTGCAGGGCCTGGCCTTGTCCCCACGGGACCCAGGGGCCAATCGCTTGCCTTGGCTTCAACCACGCTTCGCACATGGGCGCGGCGACCCGCCCTAGCACCTCTCTGCCCCGCTCCCGGCACCCGCGCGAGGAAGGGCACTGCTAAGTGGAGCGTCCTGCCATGTCAAGTCAGCGGTTTCCAACCTGACTTTTCCAATCCTAGAAGCACTGCAACACAAGGAGAGACATCAATAATGGATGTGATACCAGGTACAGCAGCAGCCTGGCTAGAAGCTCCGGCGAGGTGCAGTGCGCGTGCAGGGCCGGAGCCAGCAGCCGAGCAAGGGGGGCTCAGGAGGGCGCAGACGGGCCCAGCCCGGGCTCCTGCCCACGTGTGCCGCCTGCCATCGCCCGGGTGGCACAAGACAAGAAGTGGCCCCAGGGGCAAGCCGCGTTATTTCTTGTCCTCTCAGAATGGACTTCACCAGTGCATGGGCTGGGGCTTTCTTTTGCCACCAGGGCAAATCAGGTCACTGTCACCTTGGCGGTCCATGGCCAAGTCCCTGGAAGGACAAGCTGCTGAAGTTCACGCTGCTTGTCCAGCCAGAGATTTCCAAGGAAGGAAGGGCTGTCACCCTGGACCTCGCCATGTCTGCGCTCCCCTTGAGGGGAGCTGAGGTGCCAGCCCTGGCGCAGTGGCCTGGCCTCACGCCCACGGAAATGTCCCCTTCCTTTCAGCTCTCGGGGCAAGTCTTGGGGGTGACTCTGCTCCTAGGGCGGGGGCAGGAGTGGGCTAGATAGGGAGGAGGAGATTAAATGTATTTCAGGGGGGAACCGGAGTGAGTGTTTTTTGTGGGTCCGGGCCTGTGGTCTCACAAAACCCGAGGACTCTCCGAAGCCTTCAAGTGGGAGACATCTGCCCCGCGAGCCGGGACAAACCCAGCACGGCCTGATCCGTGTTAGCAAGAGGGCTCCCTGGGGCAATGACCAGAAAGGCCTTGAACACTTGGCGCTTGTGCCATTTCCCCCACGGTTCAGTCGGACCCTCCATGGGACCAGCTGGGAAGAGCAGGGCCGGCCCTGGGAGCCTGCCCTCAGTGAGCCCTTGCCGGCCGCTGCCTGCTCTCCGTCCAGTTCAGGGATCTGCTTTTATGCCCCTGCCCAGAGAAGGCAGAGTAGGCCTTACTATCATTCCTGGCCTTTGGGGTCCAGACCCCTCTTCGCTTCCGACTCGTAATCTCAAGCGCTGTCCTATTCCGAGCAGCCTCCTTGGACGAGGTGGCACTGAGGTTGCAGCGGGGGGCAGGGTTTTCCAGCAGGAAGCACGGCCTCCCTATTAACAGTGTTTTGATCCTGCCAAATCCTCCTTCCACCCCCAGTGCCATGCAAGACAAAAGAAAAAACAAAACAAAACAAGGCTACAGCAAGTTTAATAGATTTGTCCAGAGGGCATCAAAGCGACTCAGTTGCAAGGAGCAACGTCTCACTGCAAGGACTAGCTTGCTCCCACCCAAATGGTTTGGACTGCAGGCCGCTGGCTGGAGGCATGAGGCCTGGGCTTTATGGACGCATGTAGGAACCGACCCTTCGCCGAGGGAACTAATCGGGCAAACGCCAGTCGTCTTCGATGAAAGCAGGTATTCATTCCCTCAGTCTGCAGTGGTCTGAGCATCTGGACACTGCACCATCCTGGACCCGCTTTAAGATAAAATAGGTCCTTCTTCATATGGGCTGCGGCCCTGCCCAATGGGGACTAGTCACTCTTAAAACGGGTCAATAGACAACATCTATCCGCTGGCTTTGTACGATGTATTTTGTCTCCAAGCAGCTCTCCACGCCTTCCATAAGCATCCCACATTCATTTACGGGCGGCTCCGGCAGTTCGTGCTCAGGCAAGTGTCCCACTGAAACCAGAGCCGCGAGCTCCGGCCCCCGGTGCGCGACACTCGCCACGCGGCTCCCAGGTCCCCAAGGGCAGGAAGCAAGCGAGAGGAGCAGCTCGGCACACCCGCGGCTAAGAGCAGGGCGCTGAGGACTCCCCCTGAAAGAGGCGGCACTTGGACGAACTCATGTTAAGCCGAGCACGACGAGAAACCTCCTCTCTCCAAATGTAGACCAGGCAGACACCGCAGCCCAACCTGCTAGCCCAGACATGCGGGCTCAGGACCACAAGGCCAGCTGAAGTCAGCCCAGTATTACTGCTGGCACTGCCTGGCTCCGGGGAGCTGGGATGACTTGGCGAGCAGACACTCGCCCAGGGGCCTCTCCAAGACCGTCTTGGCAGCACACACTACAGGTGTCCGGCACAGGAGGATAAACCCAAGCCCAGAGACGTTAAGTGATTTAAACTCCTACAAGCTAGACAGTAAATATTAATTGTGCCATGGGCACATATATATTTAATAGGGTGGAAATACCTGTTCCTTGAGTCTTCATTTATTTTTAATAGTACAGTAAGGAAAAGAAGAGTCTTGATGTAAACATAATTTTGCTATTCACTGGTTGGTGCCATGCTTCAACCCTCTGGCTGTCTCGACAGATTTCTAGACTTTGGCCGACTTGTACTTTTTGGTAGTTCGGAGGTGGCGATATCTCGACGGCTGTGGGATAGCTCCGGGCTGTCTCGGGCTCAGCCCCTCAGTGCAGGGCAGCCAGAAGTGGGAAGCGGTGTTAAAAAGAAGCGTTTTGTCGGCCTCTTGACAACACTACTCAGCCTCCCTGAGTGATCAGAGACAGCAGGAGGTCTGGCTTTGTCTCTAAAGGGTTTCCCCCCACCCCAGACACTAGCAGCTCCATGACTTTGAGTTTTCCTGCCTTGAAACCCACTCAGTGCAGCGAGCGATGCGTGTTGTAGTCCAGTCCACACTGAGAAAGCAAGGGGGGGAGCTTCCCGCACACCTCGACACCTCTCAGCGCTCATGTGGAGAGAAAAAAAAGGGGGGGGGGGGGCCAAAAGCTGAATGAGAGACTCCAGAAAAGCTACCAGAGGCTTTGCACCGCGCGGGGGTTCACGGCGCCAAGCCTGCCTAAAGCCTCAGGGGTTTCGTTTCCCAACCCAGCTCTCCCCCTGCCAGCAGGGGCATTTACGTTTCAGCGGAACGAAGTGGGTAAGACGCTGTCCACGCGGCGCTCAGCCTCCTCCCGAAGCGCTTGGAGGGAGCGGCCCGAGGGCCGGATGCAAAGCCTGCGCGGGCCGCGCCGGGCTCGGAGACCAGCCGGGGGGTGCGAAGTTACCGCGGGACCAGCGGGAAGTAAACTCCGGCCAC
>NW_017728914.1:22976398-23030293 GCF_001723895.1 Crocodylus porosus
TTAAAGGAAATCATTTATATTTCAAAGGGCCTAAATAGCGGCATGAAAGTTTTATCTAAAGCGGCACCGTATTTCTAGGCGGCCCCGGCGCGTTGGAGGTAATTAATAGAGGGATGAATTGCACGCCTTTGTCTACTTATTAGCCGGCCTTTCTTTGGCACCGTCTAGTCACGGTAAATAAATAAAAGGAGGGAGGGGAAAGGGAAAAAAAAAAAAAAGGCAAAATCGTGGCTGGGCTGCTTGCGCATCAGCGAGCTGCTCTGCCCCGCTCCCCTCCCCGCACACCGGCCCGGCGGGTCTGCGGGGTGCAAGGCAGCCCCTGGCATCGCGGCAGCCCGGCCCCCGCCCCGCAACGCCGTCGGGTCTGAAACCACCCGGACTGGTTAGGCTAGCTGCTGAGCTGGCTTTAATGAAAGCTGTAAAATATTGATGGCCCTGGCCCTGGCTGCTGCCGTGACACCTTACGACCAGAGGGAAGAAGTCCAAAGGAGAAACAATAACGAGTTAAAAGAGCCCAGATGCTTTGCCATCAGAAAGGATCTACACACCAAAACGTGGCGCTGCAGTAGGTGGGAGAGAGCATTCCCCTCCTTGCCAATTATTATGAATATTTCGGGGTGGGATGGGGATAAAACACCAGGGCCAGGCTCATTCAAAAGTGCCTGTGCCACCCCGTGCACTAGTTTTGTCTCCGTCACAAGTCTGAGACTGGGGAGAGGTCCAGCAGGGAAAAGGCTCCATTCAGAGGCAGGGCCTAAGCCAAAGCCCAGTGGGCTGCATCCAGACAAGCGCGGAGCTTCGGCTTCCTGGGGACAAGTAGCAGCAGCACCCGTTGTGCCACTGCTGGTTACCCCTGGGGAACATTTGTGCCACGCACACTCTGGTGCATGGCAGGTGACCCTCGCTGGGGGAGGGGAAGCTGTGGCCAGCAAGTGTGCTGGCCCCAGCAGCATTACCTGGGGTCCTGGGTGCTGGGGCAGTGCTCCTGCGGCTGGGAGTCTGGCTGGCAGCCAGTGTGTGGGTCCAGCCAGCCAGGCTCCGGTTTGGGGCAACACGCACTGCTGCCACGCATGCCACCCTGCTTTTTTTCCGAGCAGGTTTTTTTGACCCCGGCATCATCCAGGATTAACCTCTACCCCTCCCCCTCATTGCAAGGTGTGCTGGTAATGCCTGAATTTTTTGGTATGGTGCCACAGATGTGCCTGCATCACCACATACCACATGACTGTGCTCGTCTGGACATGGCCTTGGAGTCCAAGGCCTGGCATTTCACTGTTACACAATTTGCTTGGGAAAGAGTGCATTGAATACATAGAAATAAATGAAGTGAACTTTTGCAGTATAATACAACATGCTACTGAATATATACCAACCCCTTCTACTTTTCAGTGGACAATAGTCTGGTAGGAACTTTTATAACTGCAAAACCAAAAATTTGAGGGATTTTAATAATATTGGGTGTTTTAATTAAATTGCCAGGTGCATCAAATTCTACAGCAATTTTTTTTACTGGTGTTGCTCTTTTGCTAAAAAAATCATATTTAGAGATGCATAGAAAATAAGTCGTCCCCCCACTTCTTTTTGCAGGCTCTAAAACACAATAGCATCCTACTTGCTTCTGAGTCCAGATAATTTGATCAGATGCAATTCCACGTCCTTGAAGAGGGAGGGTTTCTTGTTTTATTCCCTGGCTTTTTTTCCCCTCTGCTCTGGAGCTGACCAAGAGCTTAGTCTTCAGGCCTAATTTAAGACTTAGAGACTAAGTTGGTCACATTACAACTGGGATTTTCAGTCTCAGTGATTGATTACAAAACATACTACTTCTTGAAGGAAGGATTAAGGGCTCCCTGTGCTTTGGGTTTTGAATGCAGATTTCTGACACCATAAAAGAGCAAGAAACTCTGCACATGGTATGATATGGCCGTTCCACTGCACAATCTGATCAAGGAAATATCTAGGGTTACCCAGACAGTCAATTATTCATCAGCTAAACGGCCAAGCATCAATTACCTTGGCTTGATTCTCTTATTCATTAAGGAGATTGAACAGCCCAACTTAACAAAGCAAAAAGAAAGTTGCTAAGTTACCGGAGCTACCTGGCATCGTCACAAGGCTGGCTGACTGCAGTGTCAGAGTTTCAAAGCAAACAGGTCCCACAGAGGGGAAGTTTGATAGGCTATAAAGTAACATGCAGGGCTCAATTTTATAGCAGTCAATGTCAATGCAGGTTGAAGACAGCCGAAGGGAAGAGGGTTAAACAGGGATATAAGGGCTTTGCTCACTTTTAACCAGATGAAAGTTATCTGAGGAGCTGACCCATAATAGTGTATACCAGCAGAAGGTCCTTGAAAATGCAATATATAAATAAGGCACCTGAAATTAATTTAGACTGAGATGCAGACTTGCCAAGAGACAACCCTCTCAATAAGGAGAGATAGGAATTGAATGGGACCTTCTTAGTGCAGCAAGGGCAGCTTTATGCAAAACCAGCACCAATGATTTCTTTGGGCCCTTGACACTGACCCAGCAATTCACAAAGCAATGGGACCTCATGTGAAAAATTTCTGTTTAACCCTGACCATCAACTCCTGTAGTGGACACGCGATGTGATCCACCCCATTTTGCCCCCTCTCACTAGCCACTTGAGCTGTGACTGTGTAGGGAAAGGAGATAGGTTTCTTAAACAGGTCTTGATTGCTGCAAGAGGGGGAGAAGAGGACAGAGAGCTGCTTGGAAAAGGGGATCTGATTTCTTGGTAAAGGAGCTATAGCATGTGTTGATAGCAATGGAGATGGTTAGAGGAGGTGTACCATTAAAGTGCAGTTGTGTCCTGAAAAATGACTTAGGAGTCTGAGGAAAGGTCAGCTGCCCTATGACTACAAAATTACAAGAACAGTAGCACTAAGTGGAAAATGTCCAAGTGGTCAGCAATTATAGATTGAATTCCACCAAAGTTCAGAGGTGAATATTTTTACATTGTGGGATTGGGCAAAGGATACACCTTGAAATACTACTACAAAGTTCTCAACCATATTCCAAACGTATACCAAATGTTTTCATGTAATCCTTGGGTTTGTACAGATAAAAACTCACTGATTTTACACCTGTGCACTGCACAGAGAGACCTGCTTGTATAATAAACCCAGTTTTGTACAGAGGATTTATTCTAGTTAGCGGTATTGCAGAAACAGATCGAGAATCTACAATAAAAATGTTAATGTCACATCTTTTATCTACATCCCTAAAATACTTCACAAACTTCAGTTAAGCCTCCAGCTACTTACAAGAATGTTATCTCTGGTTCCTAAGTGAAGAAGCACACAGGTGCCAAGATGCTAAATAACTTGTCAAAAGTTCATATAGCAGCAAGTCTCTAAAGTTTTCAGCATACATTTCTGCAAAAAGGTGTTAGATGAAGGCCCTGAAGTTCAGGTTCCGCCAAGGTGTAGATGGTAAAGACAAAGGTAGATTTATGCTCTCCTTTGTGCAGTCTTGGTCCTGATCCCTGGGTCTGCTATGAAGTGTACAAAAGTAAGAGCCCTTTCAGATCCCCTTCATTGCTTGGGAATTCCTGGAACACAGCAACATAAATCCAGTATGTCTATCAGATCAAAAACGGATCATTTAAACCCTGCTCTACCAGCGCCTAGGGACTCTCATCTTCCCAAATAGAGCAACTCAGTACAAGAGCAATGTGGAAGGCTCATATCAGGGCCTCCTACAGTAAGTTATGTGCAATACAGCTAACTGGCAAGATACTGCCATCATTTGCAATGGCTTCATTAAAAACCTGTTAGGCACTTGTAGGCTTCAACCCTTTTATTTACACACCTCAAGGCATGTTCTCCAAGCTATTCTGAGGATTGTCATACAATTCTGTTCAATGATTGCTGAGAGGACTTAAGAAAATAAAAAGACCTAGAGCTTTTCATTGAGACAAAGTAGAAAGACTTTTATTAAGCAGAAGTTTCCAGTAAGTACCCATCTCATCAGCAGTATTGATCTGTTCTGCAAAACAATCATTCCTGGGCCATATAATAATTCAGCAGTCATTATCAAAATGGATCAATGGACTGTGCACAAAAGAACAGGCAACAGTTGAGAGTTGCTTTATTCTCTGACACCGTTTGATGTTGCCTGGCCATAATTTACTTCCCTGTAAATGGGAGATCACCAGAGTTTGGTGACAGCATAGGTATATATCAGCCCATGAGAAGTCATGGTTCAGGCTGCTGATTAGGCAAGAGCGCTGCACACATCTAGTCCGTGCTTTAACAATTTTTTGCTCGTGATTTCAGTCACTCTTGCCTCTGCCTGTTCCTCCTGGTCTTTCAGACTGTAAACTCTGTAGAGCAGGGACCATCCTTGATTAATTTTTGTGCAGTGCCTGCACAAGAGGATGCTGACTTAGCCCAAGTCTCCAGGTACAACTAGAGCAATATAAATTCTTTGTTGCCTTGTTCTTGATTTAAATCTGTGCATATGTCAATTTTGTGGCCATGGAAGAGGTAACGACAGCTCTGGAGTCTTCTTCACAGCACAACTAGGACAATGCACATACTGCCCCACGTCCGCTCCACTTCAGTAGCTCAGTCCTGATGAGGACAGATTCCCGCTGTCGATATGAGAATTCGATCCTTGGGCTCTCTGCAGAGACTGACCAAGTGACCAGTGGCAGTGGTAGCAGAAAAGACTTAGATTTATAGTTCCCAAAGTGGAGGTCACAAGCCCTACTGAAAAGCAGTTTGAAGTGAGGCTTAAATGGGAAGTGGGGTCAAGAACCCAGAAAAGATTGAGAAGTAGGGTCAAAAGCTCAGAAAGATTGGGTAGTGCTGGGTTAGATGAAAATCCTTCACCACTAGAAACTGGGCTGGGAGCATCCAACTCATTTTTAACCTAAAATGCTATTTATCAGTGGTAACTGTGTTATTAAACGACCTGGGCTGAACCAATAGTCAGTCAGAAACCCTTATCCCCCCACCTCAGGATAGGACTGAAATAAGACATCAATTAAACTGCTTAGTTTTATGGAGTTTGTCCAGAAGTACTGATAAATTATGAAAATAGCACTCCGGGGTCCAGGAAATATAGCTTAATGAGTTGTATGAATGCATGTGTATATTATATATCCATACACACACACACACAACTCATCAAGCTGCATTTCCTAAATTAGTGTGCAAGTATGTATAAAATATAGCACCTTCCAGGAAATTAAAGTAATGATGCTTGTAGCTTATGCAGCTAAACCCATCTTAAATGAGCACTCAAGGCAAGCCACTTGTTACCAGGCCATCACCATTTAACAAGAGCAGAAGAACGGTACAGAAGGTTTGGGCACATAAGGACTCATTTCGCAGCAGGAATCTTCTCATAAGGACGGGCGATTTGAACAGGTTTCAGTGTACAAGGAGGACACTTTTTATAAGAGAAGCATCTTCTAAATGAAGAGCTTTATTAGTGAAAAACAATGTTAAAAGTAATAAGCAACTGGATTTCACTTGAGGCTCACTTTATTTCACTTCTGTGTACAGCAAGACCTATATTGTTCACACATACCATGAGCTTATGGACATTTATAAAAAAGGATGTGGGAAGCAGAAGATGAGATTTTTTTTGATGTAGTCAGTATGTTAGAGGCACAAATTGGGGTCAGACACCCAAAGTGGAAAGAAAAAAAGAATCCATTAAATTGATGCCAGCGTGTCCTGTGTTTGAAAATCACATCCCGAACTCAGGGTGGAAAACCCCCACATCATTAGGATTTAAGTGCCGTGACTCAAAAACTGGACATTTACCAAAAAGTAACAGAGAAGTGCTTTACCATCTGGAGACTAGGACTAGCACTGCACATATTGATAAACTTTTAAAAACAGCCTAAAAAAAAAAGCTTGATGATGTTACCACTGAGTAACTATGATGGTCTGAGCAATGGTAAAACTTACTGAGGTTTGAATATTTATTTATTTCTGCCTGTGTTAATTTGACCAAGATGACAGTATTTTCCAAGGGGGAAAAAGGCAAGTTTCTTAATAGTTCGACAGCTCGATAGTTATGTTTGTTCTTAATTCTAGAAATATATCTAAATGTAGTCCTAACAAGACTCTGTTTCACTAGAAATTAATGAGGAACAAACATTAATTATTCATGTCCTGAAACAGTAGGCCTGCTAATGTTTCTGCTAATCACCAAAGCTAAACAGATGTATCTTTATGAAGGCAATCTTGGAGAATATGGATAGGATGAGAGAACAACAGTGAAGCATTTCATCAATTGTAACAAAGTCGGCTTTTCAGTGCTGCAAAAGTTGTGTCTACACAATTTACAATATTACAATGTTAAAATGTTACTATAAGATTCCTTCCTAGTCAAAAGACATGTTTTGTTTTTAAAACTTAATCTAGGTATCAGACTGAAATATTGTAGCGATAGCAATGTACCAGAATCCAATGGAGTCAATCTCCATTGATGTCAACAGGAATTAGAAAAGGGCATTTTGAGAAAAACTGAAAGGATCAGCTTTTAGTATATGTTCAAAGACTGAGAACCAAAATAAATACCAGAGTTACTCTGCAGTGGGAGTTTCTAATGTGTTGAACCACAATCCTAAACCAGAAAAGCCATTGCTTCTCTTCAAAGACACAGCCATACACACAAAGAATAGTCAAAACAATGAACAATTAAAGATGCAAACAGATTTTAGAGCCTGGTTTTTAAGTTCTCTCACCATTTCTGTGAATATGATTTTAGGTCTACAATAAATTGAACCTGCAAATGCCAATATTTGGATATTTGCCTACAAGAACACACTTAAAAAATAGTGGTCTGGTCTAAAGAAAACTATCAAACCATGATTAGAAAAGAGAGGCCAAGGCTACTTCTAACACACATGCAACGTTGCACAGAATTATGTAGAACTGGGCTTCTCAGAAAGAGCAAGAGATCATGTAGTTACAGGAGGGCTGACAACCTATTCTGTCAGAACTTGATAAGTTAACACTGTTTTCAATTTCTGTGACGCTGTTTCCTCCTTGAAAACAGCAATCAGAACGTAGGCTATGCATTATGAGTTAACATATTTTCCCTTACACACTCTGTTTTTAAAACCTCCCATCTAACTCCATGAAGCCAGACTACATCCTTCCAACTATCAACCAAAGGGGATCACTGGAGTGTGTAATATGAGACCATGCTTCCATTCACACCCTCCAGGGATCAAATATTTGTTCAGGTTGGGAGCAAAATTCATGGTAATAACATTGTGGAAAGCAAGTTCATGTCTTCACACATTCATGCCAAAGTGCCCCATTCACATCATATTTAATACACATTTGTCACAGTCAGGAAGGCAGCAAGGAGATAATGGTTTTTCACTTCATTAAAATGCCAGCCATGGTGATTAAGGTTGAGATTTCAAACTTTCTTCTCCAGTTAACCCATATCCAGGCATCTTGAGATAATACTTTGGCCTTCTCTCCTCAGATGGTTTCGGAGGGGTGTGGCGGGGGAGGGAGTGGGAAACACTGTACAAAACATTTATCTAGTCCTACAAACTTAAAATCCCACCCATCTTTCAGGGTTAGCACTGCTGAGTTCTTGGAAGACGGGAAGACTTGCTAATTTGCCTACACTAGCAAATGTTTCTGATGCCTCCAACCTGACTTCAAACTAGTTAGTCACCGTAGTTTCAGAACAGATTCATTAAGAATGGGCTGAGACATCTTAAACCCAGACATACCTTGCAGCTGAACCTGCAAGAGATTAAATGGTTCGCCCAAGGCCCCAGAGCACGCTTCTTCCTACCCACTCTGAGGACCCTTTCAATTTGTTCCTATTGCATACAGAAGTCAGCATGGAGAATTACAGGATGCTTCCAGATAGAGCAACCCCCCTCACCCAGAAAAAAAAAAAAAATCACTGATGCTCTTCAAGCTGAGCGTCACAGGGAAAGAGGAGGATTTTAAACTGGTGCGTGCATGCATGCCCTGTAGCTCTATAAAATTATTCAGCTTTGTGCCACCTTCACATCCCTTTTACGTTAATGCTCCCTGAAATCTTCATTAAAATTTGAAATTAAAATGTAATAATCAAAGGGGAAGGGGAGAAATCCTGTCACCTGACATTACACTCAAACCTTCCACATTTACATTCTTAGGGGTTTTAATTATAAAAATCACACCGTCTCCTACGTCAGAGTTTGGGGAAAAGAAGCTGTGCGCCTTGTTAGCTGTACTTCCCCAGCAAGTCCCTTGCATGGTATCAGTGTTGACAAGACAAAGCTTCCTGTGCCACTTAACTATGTTTTATTAAGGAACAGAATCTGTTGGGCTGTGTAGTTGGCACTGGCGGCTGCATACACACCAGCTGAATTCCCTGTGCTGCTACAGCGCTCTCCAGTCTTATGCATTACACTGTATTTTTAGAAACTCTGCATCTCCTCTCTAATGTCTCTCAGAGTCTTGCATAGTTTTTCACCCAAACATACCTGCCATAACAGGAGGGTTGATACGCTCAGGAAAAGAAAGTGTAACATTCTTCAACTACATTGGATAGAAGGCTGCATTAAGACAATGGAAGCTTTCCAAGGGAACACAAGATATACAACTCAAAAGTTATAGCAAAACCTGGGAGAGTTTTTTCCTCGAGCACCTAGGAGATTTAGGAGCACTAGTCCCTTGCATGCTCCTGCATAAAAGTGGGTGAATTTTTTTCTGCACATAGTAAATTAATTGACAATAGACCTGGTTCTCCCACATGTGTTTATGAAAGGGGATCAAATTTGCAAGATTTGTTTTTTGTGCAAAAGTCACAAAAACTGCTGCCAGTGCAATTATTCCCCTTTTCCTCTAATACACAAAGGTTAGATCACTTGCATAGGATGTGGAAGACCCAGATTCAATTTCCTCCTGTGTTTCATAGGACAGAGCCCACATCTTCCTTCCCAGATTGCCTAACCATCAGGCTACAAGGTGTTTTGGGGTGAGAACTTTCATTCTTTATGCTGTTTCACTCAAACATTTCTCTGGAGCAGAGACCAGAAAATGGGTGTTCCTCCTCCCTGGTGAGTGCCCTTTTTACCTACTTGGTCTCCCTAGGGATTAGGCACTCACCTGAGAGGTGGCAGACCAGAGTTCAAGGACCCCCTCAAATTCAGGGCATGGGTTTCAGTCAAGATCTCTTCTCTCTCAGGGCAATCAATACCTCAACTAGTCGCCTGTGGGGCAGTGGCTCTTGACTTCTTAGATTCAAGGAACCCCTCCGAAAATGCCAGCTCTGATTTTTCTGCAAGTAAAAAGTGAGTGGGAAGTATTACAGTGTTTGTTGGAAAGAACTCAGAAAAACCACAAGTCAAGGGGTTTTTGACATTATGGATTCATATTTAAAATCTCTGGGTTTATGTTGCGAGTCATGTTTGCACACCTATCAGTGCTAACATTGCATGGCACTCCCATAGCACCTTTAGAAGGATCTCAAATCACCTTGGTTAAAATTACTGTTACAGGGTGCCGAGATGGGCCTTCCTCAGTTTCTCCTCTTGGATCAAGAGAAAACACTCTGGCCTGCTGGCTGCTGACATCTGTTTTACAGTCCCTCCTCTCCGGGGAGTTTGTCCTAATCACCAGTGTAGAGAGTAGTTGCTTATTCTTGCTCTGTCACGTGAACATTTCATTATTCTGTACAACATGAAACAGTGTCAATGATAAGGCGGTGAGCCTTTGTGCCAGAATACCAGGTAGTCTGGTGGTTAGGGTACTCTCCTGGGAGGTGGCAGGCATGGATTCAACCCCCCACAGGGCATTGGGTGACATGAATTCTGGGTGCATGGTCTAAACCCTGAGCTATTAACTGACTGATGGTGACATTGCCATCTCCTCCACCAGCACTTTTGTAGGTCTTACCACTCTTTTTTTTTTTTTGGGGGGGGGAGTAAACATCTAAAACAAAATATTTCAGGTTTTCACTTTAACAAGCAAAACAGAAACATTGGAAGTTTGGTCCTCTCCAATTTCTTAACGTTTAGGTCAGTCACTGAGACAAAAAAACCCAAATACCTTGCATAATCTTACCACTAAATTTTTAAGTACTTTCAGAAATCCTTTCCCCCACATTAAAACAGTCCCTCTTCTTCCTTTTAACGGAGTATTTTATTCAGTCAGATAGAGTTCCTGTCCCTTCTGAGGCTATTTTAGCTGAGGCTGCTCTATTGCACCTTTTTTCTAGCCCTGACCTTCAGCTCACCTTTCCATTTGATTATTTTCCTCTTAGTAGTAGTAATTTTTACCTCCCTTTCTTTACTTCCTACCAGACCTATTCCTTTCCATTATTTTTGTCAAACTATAAACTCAAATGTTAGCTTTCAAGAGAGCCCAGATGCCGTCAATCACATCAGCTCCGCTGGATCAGTTTGACACTATATCCAAGGTTAATACAAGTATTACTAGGTATGATTGTCCCCATGTTACATATAAGGAGACTCTCTCACCCTATCTACGAGTCAAAACTCCTGTGTACAGCTCAGAGCGCGCAGATGTTCCCAATGCCTTCCTTCTATGCTTCTTTCATACATTATTTTCCATTTCCCTAAATTTACTTATTTGCTGTCAGTAGTTATAGCATATCAGTTTCGTGGCATTATTCCTTTAATGTTCTTTAATAGTGTTTGGCCTCTATCTTGTACAGAGAAGGAGGTGTAAGTGAAAATTACATTCAGGAGAGGGAAGTGTAGAGATCTCGTTCTGCTTTAGGGCATACTTAACACTGCCTAGTGAACTAAATAGGGCCTAAAAGGTAACACATCAATAACCTGTTAAGCATGGGGCTTTGGTTTATGTATTAGATGCAGCTGTTTTTTATGCAAGCCTTTTTCTGTCATTCAGATTGTACCATTCAGTGCAGAACCTTCTGTTTATAACCTCTGTTTGCACCTCTGTCTTCTTCACCCCCACAATGTTATCCAAGAGTTAAGGGTAGCAGTCAGTTAAGACAGACAATTCTGACTAGATTGGGACCAGGTATAGGGATTAGGCAACAGCCCACTACAAGCACATCTGTCCAGATATCTCGGCAGTTAACATAGGCACAAGGAAAGCCCAGAAGACCGGCTGCGCTCCAGTGACTGTCCTCAGTGACCCTGCTGAAGTAGACTACTACCTCACATTCATTTGGTTCCATGGGTATACCAGCCTCTCTCCAGCCTTCCCCAATTTCCATACATTTTTATATGAAACAATAGAACCCTAACATGTAACCCCCCTGCAAACCTCCCCCCTAATAAAAAACGGATATTTAAACTAAATCAGTGATAGGCTCTTATTTGCTATTTCCCCCATTCTCTCTTCCCATTGCTGTCAGCAAAGTTCTAAGGTATGGGTCCTGATTTTGATAATCTTACCCATAATAGCTCCTCAGAAGCCTCACTGCTATCTGAATAAGGATGACTGTGAGGTCTGAGATTCTGTAAGCTAAGAGACTGAGTTTTGTCTGGCCAGACGCTTACAGCAGAGCATAAATAAAAAGTACTATTTAAAAAGAATTTAAATTTGCAGAAAGTGTCTCTCTATATAAGAACGCACCCATCACAGATTCCAAGAATACATCCAGGGTCGAATTCTGCCTGCACGCTGACTGCGGCTTTTGCTGACTTTTGAGTCTGTCCTCACAACCTTGGGAATGAGGTTTTTAAAAACCAAAACGAGTTGTAGCATTTGGAACCATATTTACCCATCCATGTGGACCAGTAGCAGGCTACTAGAGAAGGATGAGACCCTTTGCTGGTTGACTTCAGTGATGTGCCACTAGACAAGGGACATTTTTAGATTAAAAAATGCTGGGTGATAGTGGTTCTGAACAGGTCTCACCATCAAATTCCTGTTGTCACCCCACCTTCATCCCATTATCTCCTACGCAAATCTTTTTCTTGCCTAACCTGTCCTCACCTCTGCATTTGAGTCAAGATACTTAGTAGTTGCTCATGCAAGGGGTAACAAGGTATCCCAGTAAGGGAAACATTGGGAGTGCAAGAAAGTCTGCCTGCCCTCTGTTGTGATGTGTGTGAAACTCTTACACATTCAAAAGCAAGCCTGAGGTAAACACTTGGCATAGAAAATTTTGCCTGAATGGTTTAGTTTGGCAGAGTTAAGAGAACCAGGCTTTCGAATGGAAAGTGTTTGGTAACTACAGGCAGGCAAGGCTCTTTGAGTAGATGTGATCTCTTTTATTAGAACGACTGAGTAGTTGGAAAAAAGTTCTTAGCAAGCTTTCGGGCAATCACCCATCTTCAGGCATAGGCAGTCTCTGCTGTTCGTGGACTCCAAGGAAACTACAGGCATTGTAACTAGCTCCACCTATAGTAGTGCTCTTTCGTTTTGGTTTCATTTTTTTCTGGCAAAGAGATAGATGCATACAGTGCACAAGGAGAGCTTGCTTCCATTCACTGCATTTGCCAAGTGGCCAACTAAAAAAGAAAAAAAAAAAAAAAAATCACATGAACTGAACCAAACATTTCATTTTCCTGAGTAAAAATCAGATTGTGATGTTCTGATTGTATACTTAACAGCACAAGCAAATTTGACAATTAGTGCCACTTAAAGACCACCTTTTCCTCCTAGCCCCACCACATAAAAATTGATTGAATTTCCTGGCAAACAATTTTCCTTCTAGCCAAGTCAATTGTGCAGCCCATTAACTAAATAAGAACATCTGAACAAGAAAATGTTCTAAGTCAGGACCTGCAAATACAAGTCACAGTCAAATCGTGGGCCCAAAGTTTACTCAAATGTAACTTCATAGACATCTTGATGGAACTTAGCCAGGAATGGCTATAACTAGTGCCCACACTTATATTAAGTACTCTATTATCCCAAATAAGTCCAACCAAAACTCAAAATACTTGGGAGTAAAATCACATTCCTAATATAGCATGTGGCAGGCTGACAGCATTTATTCAACAGCATTCAAAATGTGGTTCCTACTGTAAAAAAAGAACAAACTAAGAATGGCATAGATTTTGATGGCAGTCTTGTGTCAGCAGCATTCAAATTAAGTTTGCTCATCTTATTAGAATATTTTTACCGTCAAGTCAGCCAAGTAGACATTTTCCACATCAAGCTGCATCAAGTGTTAGAGTCTGTAGTTAGAACATGGTTAATACTTTTGATAATATCCCCATAATTCACTCATCCACAAAATTCACTCGTATCGGACTGGAGATACAGTATGTCACTAAATTAAACAGGTAGGACTAAGAACAAACTTGTAAGAAGCAGGCCTCTTGACCAAAGAAGAACTATTTTTTTCAGTAGGACCAGACTTAATTACTAGACTACACACCATTAATGATTTTCTAATGTTGTTTTGGGTGAGAGAGAGAAAAATATACTGAAGTCCTATCAGTACATTATTAGATACCTTTAATGGAGGATCTTGAATCAGCTTTCACAGCACAGCTTACTCCTAGCTCTTAAGTTAATTGAAACAGCTGATCCCAAGAGTAGTGAACACTATGAAACCTTTCAGGATGTGGTATCAAACCAAGTCTAAATAAGATGCAATTCAAGTTATCTTGAGACTCAACTCCTTCCATAATTTGTGTTTAGAAATGCTGACAGGTAACAAATTGCAACACGCAGATAAGGACTGAAGTGAATGCTAGTCCCAATAATGAAGATTTAATTACTATCCCTTACAACAGAAATAGTGAAGTTATGACCACTGTTTATTCACATGGTCCCTGTTGCGTATGTCCAGCATGAAGCAGTTCACAAAACACAAAATAAACCTGTTTCGAGAAGACATTTCCTAACTGTAGACTCTACCTTTAGTTGGATAAAGTAATTTGCATGAATCTTTATTTTTAAATAAATATTTTAAAATAAATATACAAGGTTTTGTCATTCGCTCTTTGCCAACAGTACCAATTAGGTCACATTCTCTTAGCTCAGATATTTGTAAGCTCTAGCCCAAAAGACTTCACTTCCGAACTTAAAAGCTGCAGCTAGTAATGCTCTCAGGTTATGAAAGCAGCATAGCCTACATCCTGTCCAGGAAATAAATAGGGCATGTCTAACTGCTGTTAGCAGTGAAGACATGGCCACAGAATAGCTGGAACAAAGAAACAACAGAATATATTTGAAAGTTTACCGGTGCTTAATGCGTCTTCCAGAAGACAAACAACAATGCTGCACTTGCCATCAGCTAAAATACCTATGTAAATCTAATCCCATTTACTGGATATACGCAAAATTATGAAGCACATATCCAGTGGCAACCAAGTACAGCACAACATTGGACTAAGCACAGCAGCACAGGCATACTAGATAGAGCTAAGGATTCAAGTGATACTTCCTGACATTGCCTACCCACACCTTGACCAGAGCAGCTGGCCAAAATTCAGGCTCTTTTGTTACTCAAGTTAAAAAACAAAGCTGGTTTATGAGTAAGGATCTGACTGCATTTGTTTACACAATGTTTTTACTGTCTTCAACATCAGAGGAATTCATACAACCAGACAACCCTGCTTACAGCACTGCTTTTTCTACCATGAAGCTTGACCCAAAAGCCTTCCCTAATCTCCTTCCACAGCCGCAATCACCGGGTTCCTACCTCCTCCATCTTTACCAGAGTGCTAAGCTCTCACAAACATGCAGCTGCTTCTCCACCAAATCATTCAAATTCATAAAGTGTTGCACTTGACTTTGGGATCATAAAGTTTGTTCAACTATCTAATGTAGTCTCTAATGAAGAGCAGTGGTTATTTGGTTTTAATGAAATTAACTCTTCCCATATTATTATTGTTATGAGTTTCAAGCCATAGAAGCAGCTCGTCACTAAATTGATATTATTGGAACCCTAAATAGTCTACTCAGAGGGTAAGTACTGCTATCTAGTAGCTTCAAATCCTGGTTTCTACTCCTGCTTTTGCCACTGCCTTGTTGGAAGATCCTCTCAGCAAGTGATTTAATGTATCCCTCAATTTACCTGCTGTGCAGATTGTACAATGAAGCCCAACTTTCCTAGGTAGGTAATGTCAGCACACCATATGTAACTCCATTAAAACAGTTTAAAAAGAGCAATTAAAAGCAAGCATACACTCTGGCAGAAAGCCAGTTGCATATGCAATAAATTAAATGCAACATAAATTTAGATTTAGTATTAGCATTTACCCTGATATGTCTAACACATCAGAAAGAGGCTATCCAGAGATGACTTCACAAAACATAGGAACGGCTGTACTGGAGCAGGCCACAGGACCTATCCACTTGGGTATCTTGGCTATAGCAGTCAGCTGATGCTGAATTAGTAGACACTTGATATTACAGAAATGACCCACTCCCTCTTAGTTTGGCCCTAAAAAAACAGCCAATTGTACAGTACTATTATACTACCAGACCCCACAGACATCTCAGTTATCCAACAAATTTTGCTTCTGGGCAGCCTGAAACAGATTTCTGGGTTAATGGAGCTATTGCACCATCTGTTCAGCAAATTAAGCTTCATGCACAATGCTCTTGGGCATTCCTTGTTTTGGGTTACTTATATTTGGGTCTTGCTAGAGACATAGTGGTTAGAGACCATTCAGATAAATTGGCCCTTTCCAACCTGCTATATTCAGATGACCAAGTGAACTATTACAAGCTTACTGAACTGAAGCAGGGGAAACTGTACATATAAAACACTGTGCAAGCTTTGATTTAAAAAAGAAGTATCGTTATCTGGAAGTTGCAGGGCAGAAGGCCCCTGACTGAATACAGATGAAATACAAGCAATTACTGGCTTGGCTTTCCATAGAAAGTCCTATTACTGTTGCAGCTGCAATTAGCCTCCTCTGCCCAAGGCTGGACTGAAAGGACCAGAGGTTGGGAGCTCTATCCCTCACCCTTGAGCTGGGTGCAGCAAAAGCACACACCACGTTCTCCTGAAACTGGGCTTATTCAAGAGGCCTATTCCCTGGGAAATTGCGTTTACATCCAGTGACATGTTCTGTCTACACAAATGGTTTCAATGGACACCTCCAGATGACTCAGTAAGTTAAAGAATGCTTCTCTTGCTGCTACTGTTCAGGCATCTGTAATTCTGGTTTCAAGGCAGCTAGAGAGTCTCCCTTTCAACTCTGTGACCACTTTTTACTGGATTGGGTCTTTGTACTGGATCTGCCTTCCATTGGAAATTTCTCCTACCAGGAACAGACGCAAGAATCCTCATTATTTGCATCACTTTTCGCTCCTTTAAAAGGAGCACCTTCCATCTGAAAAGAAGTGCTGGTGGTGATATCTGGCAAGATTAAGGCTTGAGGCCAACTGAATTAGCAAGTTCCACAGCATACAAGACACAGCTTGTCACCAACAGTGACAGCCATAGAGTTGCACTCAGGAAAAGCAATCCGTACCCTGCCTGCATCAATACAGAGATGGCGCAAATCTAGAATCAAAGCTTTTGCTACTGTTGATCAGTACTTCTCCTCATCTTTCATACAGTAATGAAACAATGCATACATTCCCTGTTAGTGCTGCTTCTTTAGGGTGACCATATGTCCCAGTTTGCCTGGAGCAGTCCTGGTTTTCAGAGGCTGATCCCAGCCAGTTGGGGAAAATTAAGGGTCCTGGATGTGGGGCACAGTCCAGCAGGGTGGCAAGGTGTGCCAGGCAGCTCCACCTCCCCACCACTGTGCCCACCCCCCTGCCACTGCCTGCAGCAGTGCCACAGACTGGGGGGGGAGGGGGAGGAGGGACAATGTTCCAGATTTCCTTATGGTCACCTTATGCAAGTTAGAACTGTTATGTGCCAAACCCACATTAAGATTTTTTATAAAGTTTCTGATTGTTTGGTCAATCTTTTGCACTGCTGTTAAAGTGTTCATTATATTACATACACATGCTTCACGTACATATTACATTACGCACTAACAAGGCCCCCTACCTCCTTGTTAGGGAGGCTGGGTGGTTTAGGGTTGGGTCTCACTGCTATGTTCCCCCTCCTCCACTTCGCAAATCCCAAACCGACACTGCTCATCTACACTGGGAGAAGGATGTGGACAGCTTGGACAGAGTCCAGTGCAGAGCACCAAAAACAATTCAGAGCCTGGGAGGCAAGACTGATGAGGGCAGGCTGAAAGAGCAAGGTCTATTTAGTCTGGAGAAGAGGAGACCGAATGGGGGGATTTGATCACAGTTCTCAAATCCCTGAAGGGTGATGACAGAGGAGATGGAGGTGAGCGTTGCACTATGGCTGTAGTGGACAGAATAAAGCAGTGGCCTCAAGCTACAGCAGGGGAAACTGTGGTTGAGAGGAGGAGTCTGAGGGTGGTTGAGCACTGGAAGAGAGGCAGCCAGAGAACTTGTGGCATCTCCGTCCTTGGAAGTTTTCAAGCGAAGATTGGACAGACACTTGTCTGGGATGATTTAGTCAGGGATGACCCTGCCTTGAGCAGGGGGCTGGACTAGATGTGGCGACTATCACAAGTTTTGGACCCGGGGTCATAAAGCGTGACCAAAGCTGAAGCCAGGAGCTGGCAGCCCTGAAGAGCAGGCCTTGAGCTAGAAGTCTCAGCTAGAGTAAAATTGGGATGGGGCTGGGGAATTCCAGCACCACATATGGATTTGTTCCTTTAAGTGTGCCTTACACTTTGGGCAGCTTTATTGAGTTTACATCAAGATGTGGCAGGGGACAACATTGAAAGGGAGGCAAGGACAGAGGGTATGTACGAGTACTGGGAAGTCTCTAAAAGGTAGAAACCCTGTAGTGGCACCCATCGAGTGCACACACACAGCACCAAAGAAGCATTCATGTATACTCAGACCTGCAAAAAGTAGTATACATTTCTAAGCAGAACAATGTGAAAGTTCTGTCCCTTTAATGAAATGGATTTTAATGTTTGAGATCTGTTCACTTAAAAAGTGTTTCTGTTTTTTGCTGATCTACAGATAACCCAAAGTCACTTTAAAAATGTGAAAATGAAGAGTGGATGAAATTGTTGTTTGACATATTTTTGGCCACAAGAGACCACACAGCAGTACATTATATTGAGTTGACTCCAAATAATTTTCACATGAATTACTAAAGTGCCATAAATGTATAATTTATTAACATTTAAATAAATCACAGAGTAGAAGTGCTTTAAGGTTATCAGTATAAAATGCACAGAATACCAAATTACAATTACCTGAAAAGGTTATCATGTACAATCATCCCAACTGTAGCATATTTTACATGACCAAGACAAGACAAAATGCAAGAGGGATTTGACTCAAAATGCATTGAAAAATCACAAGTAACTAGCTTTAAAAAATATTGCACTAATAAAAAAACCCTGCCATTTGAATTGTCCCATTTATTTGGATCTACTCTTCTTCCTGATGCTTCAGCTGGCTTTGTGATGTCTAAAGCAATTTTTTTCTTTTCATTCCCGTACATAAGAAATGTTTGAAACCTTCATGTCTATCAATTAGCAGCCAGCTTACAGGTGTCACACTAAATTAACCTCTTTATTCATGTCTTGATAGAATTTCTCATATTCATCTTATTACTTAACCTGCTGTCCTCAATTGTGTATACCACAAACAAATAAAGCTTACAATGGGCGGGCCACCACAAATTGAGCTGGGGTCATTCCATAATGAAACTGTTGCCATTACTCATTTCAGTAGGGGCATACTAGGAACTATATCAACACTTACAATAAATTTCCTTTGGTTACTGGTTAAGCATTTCTAACAAATCACATGCCTTTAAATTCAGCAGGGAAAAAGCTACATGTTTTAAAGATGGAATACCCTCAAAAACAAATGCACAGGACACAGGGATGAAGGAAATAGGAAGGGCAGGAGTGTAAGGCGACAGAATCACTGAGAACGCTTAGTAAGTTTTAGACAATTTGTGGTAGTGTGTGTGATTTCACCACGGTAAAACATTTGAAGGCCTAAGAAAGTACTAGCAAATCATTAAAAAGCAGGTCTTTTGTCATTTAAGTTTGCAAAATGTGAAGTTAGAAAAATCAAGATCCCTGGTAATGTTTAAAAATTGCAGATACTCTGATAAAATATCACAAGTTCTCTGATGCAGAATACACACACATATGTATTTTATATCAGTTGAACACAATGTTTTATTGATATACTTAAAACTTTAAAGCAATTTGGAAGCTTATCAGTGCTTCAATTCCTATAATAAAATTAATTCTCCATACCTATACATTTTGGTGTTTGAGTTGGGGTTTTTATCATTGGGGGGGGGAGAAATCAGAGCTTCCCCTGCCCCCTTTACTCACTGGGACGCAGATTCAGGTGCAGCTGTCCCTCACCCCACTGCTTTGTGGCACTAAGCAGCCCTAATATGCTGGTGCCCTGCCCTTGTCATTGCCCCTCAACTCCTGATCCACAGCCCCCCAGCACTGCTGGTGCCCCTCACTCCCCAGCCACAGTCCCTCAGCCCTGCTGGGGGAGGGAGGGAGCAGTGTCAGCTGCCGAATCTATGGGGCTGGGGACCCGGGTCCACAGCTCCCTGGCCCTTGCAGCAATGCCTGAGTCCTGGCTGCCACTCGTGGGAAGCGGCGACTGCTGTGGCAAAGCAGAGCGGAGCGCAGAGCCTTCCCCTCCCCTATGGGCAGCATGGCTGAAGCAAAGCCCAGGGGAGAGGGCACAGATAGGGCCAGAACCTACTGCGGGGAGGAGGGGGCAGGGGTAGATGTGGGCTGCCTGCTGCTGTTCTCTGTCCAGGACCTCTGCAGCCCAGCAGGGGGGAGCCAGCACAGTTGGGCAGAGTGGGGAAGCTCGATGCCGCCATGGCAAGGCACCCCCTACTCACCTGGCAGATGGGCACGACTCTGTGCTGTTGCCCCTGCTGCTGGCAGGTGGGCAGGGGGCACCTTGCTATCACAGCACATGGCTTGCGGCAGTGGCAACAAGCTGCCCTGCCAAGCCCTGCCATCCCAGGTCCCACCCGCTGGGCTAGAGGCCTCAGGGTTGGGCAGTAGGATGGGGCCCAAGCCCACAGGCTGCCCCTGCCCCACGCACAAATATGGGGGGGCACATGCCTGGTTGCCCTCCTCCCACTCCCCGCACCCTCTTGCAGGCTGTAACCCTGCTAGCCTGCAAGGGGAAAGCCACTGTTTCTCATGTTTTTCTCCTCAAAATGAGAAAATCCCAGTTTTACCACATTTTTCTGTGGCTAGTAGAAATCCCGGATCCCTGGTTATTACAGAGTAAGCATTAACAACCTCCTCCTGGTAAGACTACCTGCCAGAAGCAACCAGAGGACTCCACTGACAAAATATTTTTCATTTTACCTTTTTAAATGGAGGAAATCCTATTGGCAAGATACTTGCAGCATGAACTCTGTTACAGGTTAAGCCAAAACAGCATTCAACAACATATTTACCAACACGTACTGCATATTTTGTATACTGTATCCTCCTCTGCCCCCACCCCACCATGTAGTCATATCAATCATGCAGATTCCTGGGTAGATACAGGATTTTGAAAAGTGGGGTACAGCTGATATGATGCATCACTGCATACTTAATGATAATGATCCCTCAATCAAACTCTCTCTAAAATACTCCTACACTAACATCAGCTTTCTAGATACCACAGTTCATACCCAGGATGTCACCCTATATACTGCTACGTATAGAAAACCCAGGGACCACCATACTATGTCCACAAGACCAGCAGTCCAAAGCACACCAAAAAAGCTGTTATCTACAGCCAGGCCAGGGCCTCAGATACCACTGCATCGGCTCAGAGCAGAACCCCTCACGATGTCTACCTGACCTGCCTAAAATCTGCCTTCGTACAAGGAGGACACTCCAGATGGTACAGAAACAGACTATACACCTGGAAGTGCTGTCCAAATACCCTGTAGTAACTTGCTGCAACACAAAAAGAACCCCTCCCCGCCCCCCAAACCACACAGCCCTAGTGGTAACCTACCAGCCCGCACCAAAGGGGGTCAGAAGAATTGCCAAATTACATCAGTCTATACCCAACAAAGATCAGACCTCAACAGGAATATTCTTAGCCCTTTTGCTCCTGCCTTTCAAACAGCCCCCTAACCTTGTCCAACTCATGATCAAAAGCAAACTCTCCAATGCCCACCGGACATCAAGTGGGACACAACCTTGTCTCAGCAAGAAGTGCCTTCTTCGTTAGCATATCTCCACTGCCACTACTATCAACACCCCAATAAAAACCATCAGAATCCATGGTCCCTATACGAGCCTTTGCCAAAATGTGATACACCCAATTCAATACAAGTCCCCTCCTGACAACTACGTGGGTGAAATTAAACAGCAATTACACAGCACAATAAAACAGTCACAGAAAAAAACGTGAAAGGACAGAGACACGCACACCATGAGGAGCACATTTCTCACAGAACAACCACTCCCTTTCTGCCCTCAATGTCCTCCTATTCAATCACATCATGAAGGGTGATTCAAGGGAAATCTGCCCAACCCCTTTATAAGGTGAACTTGGGAACAAAAATGCGTAAGCTGGCTGGACACTAAGAACAACAGACTAAGCACTGATATTGGGTTTATGGGACATTATAATTTATCCAACTCCTAAATTCTATACAAGGAAAGTGAGAATGACCCTCACTCTTTTGATAGGCCTTGATCTCCCAGTAATCAACTTATTTTCTCCTGCTAATTGTGGCTGCTTCAGACATTAAAAAACAAAAACAGAAATCCCCCAACCCCTCCCATGCTTTACTGGAAGAAGTGGAGTATTACTTCTCTGCAAAGATTGGGTGCTTCAGAAAGGCTTTTTGGCACTTTTACCTAAAGCCGATTCAATCAGCTATTAGATAAGAGTGCCAAAAAAAGCCCCACTAAAGCATTCACACCATATACCCCCTCTAGATCCACCTGTATGCAGATTTAAAAAAAATAAAAAAAAATAATAATAATTTTTACTATTTTGACCTTCTCAAGTGTCATCTGCCCCAGAAGAAATCTAATTATATAGGGACAGTTGTAAACATTTTTATTCTATCAGTCTCATACCACTATTTGATACAACTGCAAATGCAAGATGTTTCTTTCTTCTTACTCCAGGGAAGTGTTTATTCTAGAATGGTTGAGGAAATACCCATGCAAAATGCCAGTCTTGCATCACATCATGAAGGGCGATTCTGGCTAATCCAGATGAAGTTCCACAAATAAGGCCCGGGGCCACACAGACTGCCTCTAAACTTGCACTGTGAGCTGTCATCTTCAATGCTTCTGTGAACTGCAGCTGTTGAAATAAGCTTCTATGAGGCAGTTGGACAAAAATTATGTTCTCGGTTCAAAGATGAGATGAAGCACCATGGCCAGATGCGGATCCATTATAGGAGGGAATAAGGCAGTGGGAATCACCATGGTGTGCTCATCTGGCCTGCTCAGGTCTACAGGCTGCCACACGTTAGGGAAGCTTCCATGACCATCACCTTGTAGTCTAAGAAGAGCGAAATCAGATGGAAAAAGCATGTATTGTCTTGGCTGGACATGCAGCTGGTACATGGTGATGCCTCAGCACCTGGATCAGATAAAAGCAGAAACTGGAACTTAAGGGTGATCTGTTGCAGTCAGATAAGCCAGTGCCAAAAAAACCCAAACCCCCAAAAAACAAATCAAAACACTGATATTGTAGGACAGGGCTGTCCAACTGGTAGCCTGCAAGGGACCAGCACATGGCCCATAGGCCCTTGCAGCCACTTTTCCCACTGCTGTATGGCAGGGGATGGTTCAGGAGGCTGCTGTGCACCAACCATGTGACAAGAGAAGGGATTGTAGGGGTTTGCTTACCACTGCTGATGCTAACTGTGTGGTGGCAGGGGTCCCAGGGGCTGCCCTCACAGCACATGGTCTTCATGGCGTGCAGTCCCCCACTCCGCCACTACTGAAGTTGAACAGCTCTGCTGTAGGGGAACAGCACAAAGGCTATATCTACAAATTTGGTAGATATCCAAATGTGTTATGAGAGAATTTCTTCACTTCAAAAAGCAGGAGAGGAAAGAACAGAAAATCCAGTTTTGCTGGGGCTATAAAATAGCTGTGTTTCATTTTGTAGCAATCCAATAGTACTAACCTTTTCACCCTGTAATGATTGTATTCCGAGAGAAAGAACAGCAATCCAAAGTAGCAAGATACAGCTATTCCACAAGAGCCCTGCCATACCATACCCATGTACTGAGGGTTCATTTGCATTTTGAGAGGCCGTCTACAATTTGCAGAGGCAGCCTTGAGTAGCAGTCATGTCAAATGCTTGTCAGTTAGATCACATATCCCTCCATCTGGAATGTAATGCCCAAATCTCTCAGTCGAAATATGGCATTAAAGTGAAAAGTGTAAAAATCATACAAATGCACACTGTCAAAAGTACAACAGGAGCGTGTGTACCACCGGTGGAAGGAGAATCATTATTTCTTGTAAAGTCATAAGACAGTCCTGCTTTATGCATGCAGTATTCACGCAATCTAAACTAAAAATACTACATCAGCTCTTTCTATCAATACAATTTTACAGGACATATGAAAACTGCAAGAACACAGCTAAATAAGTTTATAAACTTTCATTTTATGCTAAGGTTAAAAGAAAAAGAATCAACACAGGAAAATATTGAAAAAAACATACTGAGACAGTGTATAAAAACCTGTAAGATCATCATAACCTAATTTACTGTTGTGAAGGCACATTTAAGATTAAATTGAAAATAAAATAAGCAGCCAAATTATTGTAAAGTGCATCAGATTTCCTGGATGAACATTGCTAGGGTCACAGAAGATATTGCTTTAAAATATATTTATCTAGAGATTAACATAAATCGTGTTCTATATGGTTTCCAATAAACTTTTCTATGCTTCTCCTCCTCCCAAGGGATACAAGCTCAAATCCAACTTGCAGATGGGGATAGATGAAGCTAGGATAGTGACATTTGACAGACACAAATAAAATGGCCCGCTGACAATGACACTATACTTACCTACACATAAGCCTGCAATAAACCAAGCAGAAGCAAAGCAAATGCAGCAGTGAACATTTTAAAGACATATTCCTACAATGCTGTGCTGGTCAGTACACTAGATTAACATGAGGTGCACACGCAAAGGAGAAATTTAGATAGTCTGAATCATAATGGAAAAATAGCCATCCAATTCACAGGCAGAGCCTCACAGCCTTTGTACTTCCATTTAAAAGTAATGTAAGAAATCACTCAGTTTTTTTTTGTTTTTTTTTTGAAGACTAATAGTAGACTGGCTGAGGGTCACAAACAGTGCCAAGGTATCATGACAACCCTGTCCCTCTGACATTGCTTAAGAGGAAAAGGTAGACCCAACTAAAAACCTTGTTAAAGTGTTGAGCATTATTGGTTCTAAAAGACCAAAATCTCACTTATTCGTAAATTATATAAATCAGAATTATGGTCTTCACAAACTCAACTGCAATTTGTTTTGGCTATTATTGCTGGTCCATGACCTAGAGCTTAGGGAGCGGGGTGGGGAGGAAGAATTCTAGCGGTCCTTGCCAACCTGACCTGGAAGAACATGCATTCCTAACCCCAAATTTGAAAAATCTGTTTAACCATGAACAAGACCCACCGACGTGGCACTTCAGGAGTACAACTGGGAGCCAGCATCAGCTTACCGGACTTCATCTCCTGCCTTTAACCAGGATCTACAGATGAATCCTTCAGAAGATTGTAGAAGCCAAAGAGTGAATTAAAAACAGGGGTTGGGCATTTTTTCTGGACACTTCAGGTGTCCAGAAGTCATGAAACTTAGGCTCACCAGACACCTCCAATACAAGCAAGCAACCCACAAAATGAAAGAATATTTTCTTTCAGTCCCTCATGGGCTACCAAACACTTGGAGGCTCATGTCATGTGCTCTCATTACTACTCATTAAAAAAAACAAAACAAAACAAAACACAAACCAACCATATTCAATCCCTTTCACAAGTTATCAAGCTCCATCCTGAAGCCATTTAGAAAACTTTATTTAGATAAATGTTCCAGAACTTCACTTATATAATGGTTAGACACCTTCAATAAACTAATCCAAGTGTCTTTATGATTAGTTGTTACTCATCTGATCCCACACTATCGTTGTCCTTTAAGCTAAACAGCTCTTCTGCCCGTTTTTACCTTGCCCCTAAATGTACTTACAAAGAATAATCACTTTCTCTCTCAACTGTGATTCTGTTAACATAAAACAGGCCAAGCTCTTTTAATATGGCCTTGAGCATAAAGTATCCTTCAGAGGAGTTTGACCAGCCTGCGATGCTAAAGAAACACAAAAACAGGATTATGCAGACAGTCACAATCTAAGTTTGCTGTGCAAGTGAGAGCTGTGTTCTCATGCCCTCTACAGGGTAACTTCTCCAACTGCCTGCTAACTTCCCTATCTGAATAGCTCACCAAATTTTATTTAGCCTACAATTCTTATTTCGGCCTACAAAACTGAATTAAATGAAAATGTGATGAATGAAGTATCACCACAAGTTGCAGATACCAATAAAAATGTAATACCAAAAGACAGGATTAAAACCCAACATCCTCCAGATAATCTGGCATAACCACACACCTCTCCGGAGGCTGGCCTTACATTGCAATATAATTATGTGCACTGTGGTAGCACCCAAAACTTGCTAAGTGCTTTCTAAGTACAATTACTCCTTGCAAAGATCCAATACATCTGCACACCTTATCACCCGTCCCTGCTAGTGAGGTTTGGCTGAACACTAGCTTTGGTAGGCTTACATAACTGACTACAGTATTTTGAGGTAACACTTAACCTAGTCCTGTACAAATATTTTCCTTAAACAGAAAACTGACAAGAATTAACTGGGAAACATGATTGTGCTGAAGAAAACAAGAAACCCAGCCCAGACCAAACACGGGGGCTGCAACTTTTAAGCATCTGATCTCCAAAGGGGATTCCAAACCCCGGAGGTCAGGCACCTGGACTCCCCGTACAATGCGAAGGTACTTTAGAAGGGTAAGCCATACAGCTTATGTGCCGACAGAAAGCTGCCTAGGATCAATGAATAAGAAGTTAAGTGTCTGCACTCCCATCAGAACTGGGCTGCGGGCAGGCTGGCACCTCTGTCCACTCCGGATCCAGAGCAGAGTTCTCACTTACGAGTGGAAAACTACAATTGTTCTTTCAAAGGAGAAAGCAAGGCTTGCTGTCTTTCTTTTCAAATTTAGGTGGTGATGTTCACCTCTGTCACCTAGCAGCCGAGTGGAGAGAATACTTGGCTGGAAAGTGAGAAACAAGTTAAAATTCCTTCTTCAGCTCAGGATTGACGCTGGGGCAGATGGAGCAGCCCACAGGAGTGCGGGGGAGGGGCGGGGGGGATGCCCTCCGTGTGCCTGGTGGCGAACGTGGAAGTGGACTGGACGTACTGTCATTCCACTTCCGGGTCTACCAAGGAGTGTGCTAGGCCTGCCCCCCCGGCTTGATGACTGGCCATAGGGGGACCCTGGGTGACCCCCCAAACCCAGGAGGTACCAGGTCACTGAGCCAGGAGCACACAGGGGAGTCAGGAGGGCCCCCCATGCGCTCCCAGAAGTGGACCGGAAGTGCTTCTGGTCCATTTCCGGGTCTGCTGCTGAGCGTGCTGGGGACCCCCCTGTGCTCCTGTGGGACACTCCATGTGCCCCAGCATCGCAGCATTCATGAGCCCCTGCTACCTTGAGGTATGTAGAAAAAACATTTAAAAGCTGAGTCTACATCCAAAAATCGCCAAATCTTTCTGAATCGATTTGGAGGGTTTGGATTCAATTTGGAGAGATTAAAAAGGTTCTCTTATTTGATTTGGATTCAGAGATTCAGCCACTGAATCAGGCCGAATTGAATCCGGGACCAAAGCTTTGCACAGTCCTAACTGCTCAGCCCAGTAGCCAGACTGGGTCCACAGCAAAGAAGGCATTGTCCTAACTACTTTCTGGATCCCAGCTGGATGCAGGCAGAAGTGGAGCACATGGATAATCCTGATGGGGCAGTTTAATGCATGTCCAGGAGCAGAACTTCCAGGTCAAACAGGGACCATCTAGCAAGTCTTCTAGGGTTATGCAGCTACTAAACAAAAGTTTTCAAAGACTGCAATTTTGGATTTAGCTTCTTCAACTCTGTAAATATTAAGTGCCTGAGACTTTCTGAATCTGGCCCCAAATACCATATTTCATGGTGTACAAGTCAAGTTTTGAAGCCCAATTTTTAACTCATAAAATTCAACCTTGACCTATATACCATATCACCATCCCCTGTGAGACTCAGCGCTTAGCTGGCATGGCCCAGGCAGCACCACTTGCAGAAGATGGGGCTACAGCAGCCAAGCACCGAGCCCATTCTTGTCCCCATCCCTGCCCCCTGCAAGTGGCACTGGGCTCAGTGCTCAGCTGGCACAGCCCAGGCAGTGCTGCTTGCAGGGGATAGGGGTGCACCAGCTGAGTGCTGAGCCTGGCAATGCTTGCAGGCAACAGGGTGCGGGCCGGGCTCAGCACTCAGCTGGCGCGGCTCCACTCCTTACGAGTGGTGCTGGGCTTGGCTGGCACAGACCAGGCAGTGCCGCTCACAGGGGAAGGCTGCACCAGGCGAGCACCAAGCCTGGCCCTGTCCCCCATGAGCGGCACTGCAGTACATGTCCACCCCCCAGGTGCCTGACCCACAGTAAGGGCATGCAGGGGCCAGTATAAAAAATAAAAAAAAAAAAAATCAACCCCCTATTTCTGATCCAAAAGCATTAGGAGTTTTGTAGATCCAGTGTGCACGTCAACCCGTTTGAAAAATAGGGTCAACTTATCCCCTGCATTGACCTATACACTGTGAAATACAGTAATCGTCTCTTCTATACAAAATTCTTTCAGTTCAGACTGGTCTCATAAAGTAAATGATAAAAGGCATTTCATTATTAGCTACAGTTGTTAAATACCCCCACCTCCCCCTTAACATATTTTTTGTGTTTTTAAAATAGCTATAACTTGTTATTTTCTATTACCATTCTGGTCTATAATACACCAAGACCTCTATAAACCTACCACAATTCCAAATGAGAGATCCAGGAATGATTAATTCACCTTAAGTGGACAGCAGCAATAGGTACCAATAGAAAGTCCTGTAAAAAAGAAAGACACAGATTAATCCATGCATTCTATCCAAAGTGAATTAGTACCCAACTTCTTTGTGCAAAAAAAGCAGCATAGCCATACATATAAAGACTTTAGTGAGAAAAGGACTACCAGTACACACAATTCAGCTGTTTGCTTTCCATAACAAAAAACCCCCTTACAATGGCCAGTATTTTTTTAACATGTTATTATTTTATACAATAGAACATATTTCAACAGGAACTGTCATAATGCACAAAAGCTCTAATCTGTAAAGTTAAAGATCCTGTCTAACAGCAACTAGCACCAGATGTAAAACAATGCACAAGACATATTCTGGAATTAGAGACTGACTTCACTGAAAGCAAGATGTTTAACACTACAAAATTCAGAAAAGATGCTAATCATAACACAATTATCTACAGTTAACCACGCAATGCACCATCCCTTTTTTGACATGCTAATGGTAACTTGTGGGAATGCATACCAGTCTAGTTGAAGTATGTGAAACATTGGTTTGAAGTTACCACCTTTGACTTTCACTGAAGTCCCCTAATTCCTGTTAAGAGAGAGGAAGAACAGCAGCTCCTGGTTCTGCCTTCCAACACCATTTTTATATACAAATTCTAAGGCTCTCTCGTTTTCCTCTTTTCTAACAAGCTGTCTTCTCAAAAGTTTTAACAAATTGGGACAGTTTATCCAGAGTCTCCAGTTGCGTCAATTCCTACTTTTTGTCAACCTCCCATTCCAATTTTGAAATATCCTTGAGACGAGATGACCAATACTACAAGTTTCTACATGGAGGTTGTACCACTGACCTGTAATGCTATAATTAGGGACCTTTTTAAATTGCAGTTCTGCGTTTCCCTGCGATCACCATGAAGAATGGCATTTCTCCCAATTTTGTGTGAAATCTCCTATGCCGTCTTCTAAGTAGCTGGGTGCAATGCTACAGCCTGAAGATGAGTGACTGATCTCTGCCAATCAGTAGCAGGGGGAGCTTGCTGCAAAAAGACCACAAAAAAACCCAACAAACTGGCTTTTTGTGCCACAAGCAGCACATGAAAATCCATTCATCTCGCCACAATTTAGGTAGATCCCTAGCTATAATGCTCTTCATTCCATTTCTTATGCAGACTGACACTTTGTTTGCAAGACAAATATAAGCCTACCCAAATAGAGGTACCCACAGTACAGTTCCTAGCAAACAAATTCTTCCCATGTAATTACAATTTTCTGTGAACTAAGAAAAATAAATCAATTTTGCTTTTGAAAATATTTCGTTTATAGTTTTGATAATCAGCTGAATGGATTCAAAATTCAAGTATCTATAAAAAGTTTCATAAGATTGTTTAAAAATCTGTCATAAACACATTTAAAATGAAGCGTTTTTTCTCTTTTTTTATAAAAAAAAGAGAGTTGTGGAGTTCTGGCTTTCCATCAAGGTATACCATAACATTCCTAATTGTAAGCTGTCACGTCCACACAAAATCTACTTCCTCATTATTATACCACATGCTGGGCAAAGGATTTGACCAGCTCTATTTCCTTAATTACTCAATATGACTATCTTACATAATTCAAAGGGGGGAGTGTGGGGGGAAAAGGGTGGAGAAGAGAAAAGAAAACAAAACCACAAACCAGCAAGCTTATTAGTATTTTCTTTCTCCATCTTTGGGGAAAGTCTCAGCATAAAAATCCCATTCAGCTCAAAAAGAGCTTTGCACATAGAACTACAAAAAGGGTATTGGGTTCAATAATTAGCAATTGTTCAAGTACGTTAAAAAAATTCCATTTACCTTTCTAGATGTGTTAATACTTTTAATACATTCCTCATAACATCTTGCTTTCTTCATAAATGTTTTAAAAGGACATCCTCCTCTCCAATCACAGGCATAACTAGGTACCAATATATGAACACTTTTATATCAATCCAGGGGCAAGCCAGCAATATGTTATAAGAGAACTGCAAAAAACAGAGCCCTAAAAGTATTTCTACTCCCTGTTCCTGCTTAGAAGACACCAAGTTTCATGTTGGTGACATATATATTTTTGGCAATAGAAACATATTTCACAGAACTGAACTTCTGGAATTCATTCTCCACTTTTAACAACTCAGATTTCTCCTTCCCTCTGAAGTTCTTCCTCCATTTTGTAAAACAAGAGGAATACTCGCATATTTTAAGCAAAGGAACGATGCAACAAATTTTATTTTTTAAACTCAGATTTTTTAAAAATATATATTATAGTAGGACCCAAAGACCACCACTAAGGTTCTGCCCCATTTCGCAGGGTGTTGGAAAAATAAAAAAGGTAAGATTGTCACTTAAGTGTTTACAGATAAAGGGGAGGACGACTAATACCAACATATGAGAAAATATGTTTTGAAATAAAATGATACTGCTGCTCGAATATATTCAGACTCTGCAATTTATTTTTGGGGTTTTTTTTACCTCTTTGCCATTAAAACAAGGGGTAGATGAAAAGGTCAGAGCTTGTCTCCTGCCCACCTATGATCAGTAGGAAGGATTTTGAATGGCAGTGCCAGGTTCTAAGAAAGGACTAGAAAAATAATACTAAAGAGACAGCCTGGATCTTAACAAGGGATATTTCTCCTTTGCATAATGGAAAACAAAGAAAGCATAGCTTTTAAAGAAACTCACTGGTAGAGACCAAAATTATGATTTCTGGGATCAGTTTGATTGTCAGGCTAAATTGTGGAGAGCTTAACCTTGTATCTATGCCATATCTGTGCTCGGAAATCACCCTCCTCCTGAAAGAGAACCGTCCTACTTTAGGATTTATCATAAAACACTGTTGATTTCATTGACCTCTCTCTGCATTAATCCCCATTAATCTGGTTTTACATATGGAAAGTTTTAGTTTTTATTTAGATGAAATAATTCTCACCTATTTCAGAAGGTTGATACACTTTAAACCCTTTGGCTCAGCAAATTGTCAAGTAATTAGCTTGTTTTAAAAGAAGTTATAAAATGCTTTGTAGTTCCCTTCATGATATACTTACGGATGGCTTGCTGTATTATTTCCACACTGATTCTTAAAAATTCAGTGCAGGTAACAGTTCTGTAAGTTTTCCAAACGCTTCAGTAAGATCCATGAACATCTACTATAAGCCAAGCAAAAAACCTGCATATGCAGGTGGACGTTGTGCACATATGTGCATGCACACACACTCACACACACTCTCACTTTCTGAATGAGTGATACAGCTCTTTTTGTGATGGTTATACTTTTTTGGAATGGTTCTTTAGTTTTCCAATTTTTTTTAATTTAGAATTATTTTCATCCTTTTCAATTTTTTTTTTTAAATCTTGAACCATTCCGCGTTATATCTTTATTGCAAAAAGTCAACATGCATCTTAGAAATTCCGATTGTAATCAATAAAACAAACATTACATATATGAATTTAAATGTATAAACAGTTAGAAATTCAACAATATCTCCTATTATACTATTACACAAGCTCACAATTTTGTAAAAACTATAGTACAAGTTTACTATACATCAAGAGGAACTAGTATTCCTTTTCACATGATTTTGTTAAAAACCACTGTAATATTTTTCGTAAGTGGGCAAGTACTTTCAAACTGATTTTTTCTTCAGTTGTTGGTCTTCTTGTTTCGTGTCAGAGCTTAATTTAATGATGAAAAATAAATATACACCATGGTTCAATTTTTAGTATCTACAGTTGTAATATTTGTCAACTAGGCTTTTGCTTGGTAACATTGTACTTTAAATTCCCCATAAATAGCCTGGTTAACATGTATCTAGTTATGGTAGTGATTATGAATTAAGTGTAATGTAATGTACTTTTCAAAAGTTCACATTGAAAATAAAAATAAAATAAGTTGCATTCTCAACTACCAACTTAAAAATAAAGGATTCAGTAATATTACCTAGTAAATCCTAAGAATACAACAGAAAGGTTCTCTACACCTTTGAAAAACCAAGGTCACTTTCAAAAGGCTTCCCCATTCCTTAAACACCACGAGTCAGTTACTGCTATGCTGCCCATCACTTAGATTCCCAATAATATAATAGCAGGCTTTCAATACACAATCTAAGTTCACAGTCACAACTCATTTTGTGCTTCAGTGCTTAAAAATTGTATTTTGGATGTCACCTGGGGATTTCTGTAAGCCTGCCAATGCGTACTACAAAGAAAAATGTATATACACCTCTCCAAAGCTCATTAAATAAAGCTTCCCCTCTTCCTTTGCCACTTAACTCACGCAACTAGAAAAGCCAACATATCTGAGTAAGGGCAAAAAATCAAGTCTCTGAACACAGCGTGCCAGTCAGGTGTCATTTTAGAGTTCAAAATCATATGAAAAGGAATCCCACTCTGTTTAATCATGTCAAAGGCTACTGAGTTTTTCTTTTACAGGTTCATTTACTCACTGTAATCTTCAGTTTCCAAATACGAAAATACAACAATTCTTATTGAAATCTATACGCTGGTAGTTTTAGTACACAAAAACAAAATATTTACAAAATTATACAATTTTAAGAAAAACTCTGTACAAAAAAATATATAAATCCTTTGTTCCCTCTATCATTTTGTTAAACTGTCAGGACTCAAACATTTGCTGCAATGGATCTTTCAAAATATACACTGACTGAGTCTAGACATTAAGAAAATATTAGAGGTGATGGGAGAAGAGCAAGGCTTATTCTTCAGGTACATGGTATTAGCATTTTTCCTCACTCCTTCATCAGTTGAATTTCAGCCTCCATATTGGGAGAACAGCAGTTCTGTAGAAAGGGGAGGCCTTAACAATACTGAAGGAAGTGCTCCCTTTAACTCACACAAACCGAAAGGGATAGTGTTTTGGCTTCCTGTACATACAGCCACAGCAGAACGGATAGTTAAATGATGGGGAACAATACAAATCGGCAAACTGAAAACATGTAACTAAGTTTAGAGACCTTTTGATTTAAAAGACTCTAGTATAAAGTTTTTCCCCCTTTCATTCTGAATCAGGAACAGGATGTGAAATGGCCCAGTGTGCTAGTTAATTTGAAAAGATGAACGCTTACTTGAAAAAAAAAAAAAAAAATGTTGTGTTTGGTGTGTGGAGAACAAAAGCCGTTTCCTATCTTAGTGCTGACAAAGTAAGTTTATGCTCCTCCACACTGATATTCAGAATGCAAAGGTTTTTTTTCCCCCCAGGTCTCTCATGTAAGATACCTCGGATGTAGTACACAAAAGGTGCACAGACAGAGCTTACAAGATAATGTATTGCTGTTCATGAACAGCACATAACAGAATTATGAAGATCTATGGCTCTTGGACAGTATAAACTCATTATCCCCATTTCTACCACAATACACACCATGTATTTTGGGTGCTTTTTAGTGATATAAAGACAACGGCAACTGAATTTTATGATATTCAGCCTATCTGCTTTTAAACTAAATTGTGTTTTTAAGACAAATGTATTAGCTTACTTAAAGCAAGTTTTAAACACTATGTTTAAGAATTTCATCACTTAGTGGTTTCATATATGCTTCTCAGAGTAGAAGACCTTACATGCCCTAAAACCATAAAATTTACTCTGAACACTGTACAAGTTTGGCCTGAACATTAATAAAAGTGAGATTTGATCACTTGGGGGTGGGGGGGGAAGACAGGAAGAGAGAAAGGGAACAAAAAGCCCAAGGCCTACCATGCTCACAGACAAGGATTCTAATGGTTGGTTATCAAAAAACCCAAGAAAAACCTCTACAAAATTAATTTTAACAATACTGACAATGCAATAAAGTAACAGCCTAGATCAATTTTGAACCTTGCATTCAAAGTGTATGAGGAAACAGACACTTGAAGTGGAAGCATGGAAACGATATTTCAATTACTCAAATCTCAGTGTCATTGCTGACATTTCAGCGAAACAAGATCTAAAATGATATACAGTGAACTAATATTGAGCAGTGGTGTATGAATACCCTTGTGAAAACATGCATAAACAGAAGACAAACTATAGAAAAGTTGAGCTTTCTGGACTGAAATTACACATGACCCTTCAAGACAGATCTTGAATCAAGTGAATTCCAACAAAATATTTCTGATAACTGACTCAACATGTAATAAAATACTACCCCTTTCAGGTGAGCAAATGAGGCAATTTTGACATTTAATGAAAACTTTTTTTTTTCTATGTAGCTCTCTTCTGACCCCATAATATTCTAAATAAAACCTATTCTTCCTTTCAGTTATATACTAATAAATCAATCACATAAAAAACTAAGAAATACAGGTGGCTTGAAAAGAAGAATTGAAAATATTGTTTTTAAAGGAGGACAAACACCAATGGTAATCTTTTTAACTCTAAAAAGTCATTGGGCCTTTGGCTAACTTAGTATCACAGCGAAGTATGACGTTTATATAGCAAGCTTGCTCTCACTTTAAATCTACTGTATTTTGAAAAGAAATGAACATAAAATTTTTTGGCTCATCAACTTTCTTAAATAAATTTTAAAAAGTTGTAGTTTAAACTATATTCCTAAAAATATACAATTCCAACACCAAGTTTCATCTTCTCCAAGAACGGGATTCGTCTTCATCTTCATCGTCGTCATCATCATCTTCATGCAAAAATAAATCTGAGGTTTCGGTCTCCTGAATGAAGATAAAAAGCAGTCTCATTTTAGAGGTAGCAATGCACTGCTATCTGCAAGAGGCAAATCTATGCAAAGCAGTATCTTATTTTAGGTGCTGGTCTTCCAGTTGCTACTGAATAGTCTCTTTTGCAGGCATGCACAAAAAATGAACACTTTCTCTTACAGAAGAGTTCAAGAACATTGCAAAGATAAACTAAAACATTTAAAATTAATGCTAATTAAGACAACCTATTGAAACGGGCCCTACCTAAATAAGGTGTAAAGCATGGTGCAGCAACATCTTTACTCTCGCTCTTTTTATTGAGCCTTCCCTCCGACCCCCCAAACAGCTGAGTGGCCAAGAGATTTTTTTTTTGCCTCTAAGCCACTCAGCAGCATTGGGGAAGGGGGGGCACAACAAAAAGAAAAAGATTAAAGGTATCGCTGTGAGCTTTCGCTGTGATTTAGATGGATCCCTACATTTTGACAATATCCCTTTTAAGTTCTACTTAATAATAGCTCAATATTTCCCTCTCTCACAAACTTTGGTCAAGAAGCAAAAAAAAAAGCAGGCAACGCAGACACTGCTTTGTTCAGGATATGCTATTTTGAGGAAGCACGTGTGGTTTATGAAGTACTTCATGCAGTTTCACTGCCCAAGAGATGTTCTCCGGTTTGCCTGATACTTGATACATTGTATATTCATCCCAAAAATGAAAGCTCAGGAGTGCACATAAAGTGTTCTTGTTTAACTGTTACACTAGCATTGAAATGCTGATATAAGTGAGCTAAGTCATTATAAAAACTTTAAATATGAGCAAAATAGATTTAAAAGTTACAGCTGTTTAACTCCACTTACATTAATACAGAAGGAAAACAGTTATATAGGAACAGCTTATAAATTTAGTATCAGTATAATGGTTATATTTGCCCGCACCTTGAAAGAAATGAATTCTTTTATCCCACTGTTCCAGTCTAACATTTAAAGTGGAATTTTGGTAACTTCAAACATCTAGTTATTTAAAATGTCAAAATAATAATATTTGAGGCAACACAATTTTTAATCAAAACAACAAAACACACAACACTTTGCCACATCATAAAGACAAGAAGGGAATGGACAGTAGAAAAAAAAATTCTGAAAATAAAGCAAGATTTAAGGTTTGGAGTGCTTTCCATCAAAAAACATAAGCATTTGGTAAAAAAACAGAACAAGATGACAAGCATCTAAAATTCAGACGCTAGAAAATGTACCAATTCATTCTCATCAGAACTTTTGATATGGTAACAATAAATGTTTAATGAGTATAATGAGAACCCAAAATGATTTTTTATTCATCATTTACATAAGCATGCACACTGTCTGATTAAAGACCAATACCGCTCTCTTCAGGATGTATATGCATGCATGTATTTGCATGTACGCACAGTTTCAGAATGACTGAATTCTGCCAAGAAGATTGATCTTTATAAGGTTCCCTCAAAAACAGAAGAAAATCCCTAAACGTTTTGTATATTATCAAAACCCACTTTCCCCCCTTTCCTTCAATTATCACTGTACTATGAAAAGGGGAGAAAAGGTATTATTGCAGTACCTCTTCCTTGGATTCCTCTTCCTCAATTTCTGTGGACACAGAAGGTACCTTGGGTTTGTGCCACGATATCTGTAGCCTTCGGTCTTTGAACTTTGATCCTTGGTTAGCAGCCTAAATTATATTTTATGCACGTTTTTTGTGAGTGAATTAACACAGGATTATTGAGAGTAAGAGCAAAAACAAATCAACCAACAGCATACTATCTTACATGCATTGGAAAGGAGAACCCTTTTAAAAGCACCAAACACCTCAAGGATTACACTACAGCCACCTCCCACTTAAAAGTAATTTTAAGCAGCATCTTCACTCAGTCCCTAACTTGCTGGATTATTATATGAATGCAGGACAACCTAGAGAGCGCAATAGGGCTCAAAATGCACTTGGCTGGAACCCCGTCGTGCTGGAGATTTGCACCTTCACACTGTTAAAACTACTGTATTATTAGTAGCAACAAAAACCCATCTGAACTAGACTGCATGAATATGGTACACAGCATTTCTCTGAAGAAAATTTAACAGGAATGTTTAGTGATCATGCTAAGTTTTTAAAACCACAGAAGTTTCTAATACTCTACTTACATTTTCAGCTTCTGAGCGGGACTTGAAAGTTAGAACAACGCTTAAAGGAGACTCCTCTTCTTGGAGGTCTTCTATATCTCCAAATTTCTGTGAAATATACACGTACACAGTGTGAACATGAATTTTACGGATCCAAATCATTATAATTAAGAGCTAGTAAGACATAGCACAGCAGCATTTCTTAGCATGGTCCTATTCAAAGGCATATTAAATATGGCTTTTTGTTGGAAGAGGATACACTGCCTTTATCATTCAACAATGCCACATAATCCCAAGCTTTGCTATCAAGAGACAAATGTGAATATTTGTAAGCAGCTTTATCCACATCCATCATGTCATTTTCCTCTTTAGTACTGCAAAGCAATTCCTTCTGAAGCTCATTAAATAAACTTATTAATCTCCCAAGAGAAGCACACCTTTCCTAACTATACATGCTCCACAGTATTCTACTGGAAAGCAGAAGATTGATCAATTCAGATGTCAGATGTTTGCAGCATATAACTAACCTTCTCCCTGAATGACTGATAGCAATACTGGTTTGAAATATTAAAAATCAAAGTGGATTTTTACATACAGTCCCACTGCTGTAAGAGCAATTTAGAACTGTCCCTATTGTATCAATCCTCAAAACCAAAAGTATATATAGTCAGTGAAAGCATTTTCTGAATCTTAGCCTAAGTAGTAGTTGTAGGCAAAGAATACGTTTTCTTTAAAAGCCACCAAGGGTCTTGGAAATAATTGTAACAACTTGAATAGCGAAGCCAAAGCTCAACTGTCAATAAGAGCAGTAAAATGATAAAAATTGTAGGTACAGATAAAGTTGCCAGTAGCTCTTAAGTCTTCTATATAATCTTTCTCTGTGATGATGCCAAGGCTGCTATTATTGGATCAGTTACTCAAAATGTAAGGAATTACTGCTTTGCATGACAAAACATCTTGGGCAAGAAAAGGCTAACAGATCACACACCAGCCACAAATGATAATAGCCTGGTACAAATTTTTCATCTTTCTAAATCTGTTTCCAAAGATCCTAAAACAAGGTAGACAGCACCGTATCTAGTAAACAGAAAAAGAACAAAATTCGTTTCCCTACCTGCTTTGTTTCATGTCAACACCCCCCCCCATAATTCTGAAACATTTGAAGTAACACCAATAGTAACGTTTTTTATTTAGAAATAGCAGGCCGTAAATAAAAGCATGAATTTGAGAGATGTATTAGTTATAACGCATGTACTGAACCAAAGCAGTTAAACTCCAGGGCAGAAGACTTAGTAGTAGTGTTAAATTTAGTCATCCAAAGAAGCCAAAGCCACATATTGTTTCATTAACTCGTAACTTCAAAATGGTAAGAAATGGTGGGGAGGGATGATTACTTGTTCCATTAAGAGAAGAACCCACATACAGCAAGTCTTGCACTTGATTTTAAAGTTTCTAACGACACGACACACTTACAGAAAAGTGTTGTAACAACTCATCTTTCTCTTCTTCAACAAAGCCCCCAACAGTTAGTGCTTTGGGACGGTGATCCACTACCATGTGATTCAACATGCCCCTTCCTCTCCCACCACGACCTCGTCCTCTTCCTCTACCCTGAGCGGACATCACTTTTCCTCGACCTACAGGCAAGATACCTAAACGGGCAGCCTGTTAAAGAGAAAGTCATATAATGAGCAAAGCTATTTTCAGCTTCCATGGTAGTTAAAAGCTTCATGTTACACAAACATGAAGTTAGCAACTCTGAAGCAGCACACTCCTTTCAGACTTACTTCAACCTGGAGTTGACTGAGCTTTTTTCTCAACTCTGTCGTGTCTTCTCCAGATGACAATCTTTTGTGCAAGTCTAGTTCTGCATCTAAAATTTCCTTCTGTGCCTAAAAAACAACAAGGAGAGGAGGCAGCATTTATATCCCATTTTTAAATGCCTTAATCCACTGATTTTAGCAATAATCTTAAGAAATGAATGCGCAGTAAATCCAATAGTATCTATATTCCTCTCCAAACCCAATGATAATGGTTAATAGAGGAACGTGATGAACGTTTGGAAGTAGAGAAATCTCTGCTTTTCAAAATGGAATAAGAACACTCATGTGGGGTATGTTTATATGTATTTGGTAAGAACCAGGGTCAAGTAACACATGTGGCTTACATATGTATAATACATGCTTGAAGGAAGCATTTACTGTTTGTGGGAGTGCCACTACAGGAGATCTCTCACTAGTGATCTGGCCTTGTACTGATAAGACATACTTTGTCCCTGCTAATAGAGCTTTTGTTCATTATATATCCAACATACAAAGTTCTGCAAGATATTCAACCATTGGATATTATTAAAAAGATTTCTCTTAGTTTGTTTTTTTTTTTCTTAAACAGGATCCAACTATATAATAAGTTACTGAACTCAAGAAGCCTGACATCACTGCCGTTCATGCAGGGCAGACAAGCACGTACTAGCTGACAGAGCCTTGCTCACATTCAGGAGCCAAAGAATAAAATTAAAAAGAACAATTAAACAATTTAGAGCCATTTACTTTGTCAGCTTTCTGAAGGAGCTTTACTAAAGCAATCTTTTACTCAAAAATGGAGGGGAGAAAGCCAACGTGATGACTGCTTTTTCCCAATCCAGTTTACCAAATAAAATGTTTTTCTTTCAGAAATCAATTAGGCATTAGAAATCAGTACAGGGGCAGGATAGGACAGCATTTCCTGCAACACATACCTCTGTTTTGCTCTTTAGTTTTGATGGTGTGGAGGCAGTAGATGAAGTTTTTAATTCATCTTTTAACTGAGAGATCTTTTCTGTTAGTTCATTTAAGGTCTTCATTATCTCTGCCCTCTCCTCTGGTTTCATAGCTTTGTTCTTTTCCAGTTTGGATATCAACATCTACATATTAAAAGAACACTAGAGTAAGGATGCAATTCAGATGAGAAAAGAAACCACTGAAAAAATTTTGGTGCCTCCTAGAATCAGAATCCAACAGTTGGAATACATCCAGACTTACCTTCTGGTATTCTATTTGCTTCTCCAACATCTCCTGCTTCTTTTTCCTCATATCTTGTTGTAACTTCATTGCCTCCTAAATGAGACAGAGATGCTTTCAGTACAGCAAGCACACATTATTTATGAATTGGAAGAATAAATCAAACCATACCACTTATTCTTGCGTGAGATCATGTCTAGTATCAGTTTAATACCAGGCACTTCTTGCAGAGGGAGACAATATTGCAATGGACAGGGGAACAGATTTGTCTTATCTTGAAATTACTATAATCCTAGATATAGCCAAGGTGGGTCAAGTACAGTAATCTAACACCAGCTCTTTTAAAATGTTCAGATATTTCATACTGTGTTTTTAAAAATACAGATGTAGAAGCTGTAGGAGATGAATTAAGATCTATGTGATAAATCAGTATGCTGTCTCATATGCTCTTTACAGTAAAGAGTAAGTTGGAAGGAAAGTTAGTAGGGAATGAGGAATACTCCTACACTTTCCCTTGCTCAACTACATTCTTCCACTACAAGACATCCATTTGAAAAACTGATGGGAGGGAGTGGGGGGAGGGAAGAAGACTACATCAAAAGACATGCTGTTTCCGCTACACGTTACTAAACAGAAAAAAACTCAGAGTTGAATGATACCATAGGTGGTTTATTTAAAAAGGACCTCTGTTAGCTCAGTTGAACAAACATATGTAGTTACCTGCTTCTTTTTGAGAGCCTCTTGCACATCATGAGATTTTGATCCTGCACCAGGTTTCATAGAGGTCTTCAAATTTGAAGAACTATAAATCATCTTTGTATGGCTAGCAGAAGTAGGAAATGTCTGAAATAAACATTGAAGTGAACAAGATAAGGCCAAAATCAGGTTTTAAAGAGTATGTTACTTTAAAAAGTGTTCTCATTTAAGTTTGCAACTGACAAACCCTTTTAAGTATCTGAAGCTTTGTGTGATGTGACAATTTTTAAAAGACTGACATTTAATATATTTGCATGTATACAGCCATCACTATAAAAGGGTTGCTCTGCTCACAAGCACAGGACTTGAATTCCTATTAAAATTCATTTGACAACAAGTGCCCTTCTCTGGCACAGCCAAAATTCTTACTTGGGTCCTAGTTCCTTTGATATTATTCTCCTACTAGCTAGACTTGCAGCTAAACACAGTATTACCAACTCTCATGATTTTTGGCATTGTTCTTTAACGGTACGCTTTCGGAGTGGGGGTATGTGTGCATGTGGGGGTGATATATATATATATAAAAAGACAGAGCTAAGTTTTTCACATTCCCCAAGCATAGACTTTAAGAACAATGCCAAAATTCATGAGACGTGGCAACACTGTAATTACGTTACTTTAGCATTTGAATACTATGCTCTCTACTCAGAAATTTAAAAAGGCAATAGCTTGCAGTTCCTTCCCCACAAATTGTATATCTTGTTTGCCAGGAGCGTATACTGCACCACAATGTAAGTGCAACTCAACTGGATAAAAATTTCTTCAGAGCCATAAGAAGCACTTACATATTTTTGTTACACAAATACGTTCCCAAAATGCTACAGATCAACATAGCCAATGAGCAAACAGGGAAATCCCATCACTAAAAAGCAGGGAAATCCCATCTCTAAAAACCAATAGAATATATAAATGGGTATTTGTTAAGCAAATACTGAAGAGGCCTTCCAATAGCTAGCTTTATCAGACCTCCATTTAAACTAAGATCTGACAATTATTTCTCAAAAAAATTAACCCAATTTTCTAGATAACCTCTGTTCTTCCAGCTTAAGTAACTGTGATGCCACACAGAGTATTAATGGAAGAAATAAAAAGCCAGGAATAAAAACCCACAAGTCCAACCTTCTGGTTCATGGCTCTAACCCAGTAGTGACAAATATGTGGCTTGTGGGACTTTTGATGAGCATAGGAATTTGGGGATGGGACTTGCCTCAATTTGGGGCTATAGGCCCACTGGAGATGGGCTCTGGTAGCAGGGGAAAGAGTGTCGAGTGTCTTTTGACATAGCACTGCTTGTACCACCACTGCTTTCCGTCACCTGCCCTGATGCCACTGGGTCTGGATGTGGACTTTGAGGAACCTTAAGTCTGTATCTGGGTCAAACGGCAGGGTGAGTTTAACAGCTCTCTTCTACCCAGTAGGCCAAAGTCACCAGTCTAATGCTAGTCTGTCTCACATACCTGAGAATCTTCTGCAATAGAACTTGACTGGTTCAGGTCAGTCTGGTTTCCACCAACTACTCCAAGGCGACGTTTAACTGAAACTTTATTAAGGACATAGGCACCAGATGCCAGTGGTTTAGTCATCACCTACATATCAGCAGACATTAAAAAAAAAAAAAAAAAAGGAAAAGAACAAATAGTCTGCATTTTAGAAGCACATACTACTGATCTTGACTGCTTCCTTTATCAAACTAGTCACAAAGCACTGATTTGGTGTGAAAGCACAATACCTTTGAAACATTGCTATGTACCGTCACAGCTGGAGGCTGTGCAGTCAAATTCTGAGGGTGAGGATGAAGCTGGTGATGAAGAGACTGTGGTGGCTGCTGCTGCTGCTGCAACGATGGCTGCTGCTCATTTTCCCTATGCCACAGCACTCTTATAAACCGATTGTTTAAAACTGCCTCTGTGCTAGAAATGGCCTTTCTGGCCTCATCATTGGTTAAGTACTGAATTAGAGCGGCTTCAGGATCGTTTTGGAAAGCAACCTGAGAAACACAAGTTCAGGATATACAATTGATTATCAAATCTATATTTCATAGGAAATGAGTCACCTGACACACTGCAAAACCCTTTTACATTATTCCAGAAGGGCGGGGGGGGGGGGGGGGGTAGAATTTCCAAGAGTCAACTACAGTCACCTGTGTCCAGTATGCTTTTAGAGTCAAAGCCAAGGTATCCTCTGACACAATTATGCAGAAAAACAAAACATGCATACAACAGGACCTTTCACTTAACGTACAAATATAGTACCACCAAGATGCAGAGGACAACAATAGCTGCAGGTAAAAGCAACAATGATAGCTCTATATCATGATAGCACTGTATAACAGGCACTCCCCCCAATACTATTCTAAACTTCTGTGGAACAGCAGTGTTTGCACGTGAGAAGTAAATATACAGTGTTGTAGACACTATTAAAGATTACAGAAATGGGAAGAATTCTGGCCAAAGACTCAAAGCAAGAAAAAGGTTTAGTCTATACTCAGAAAATGCCCTCCCATTTCTACTGGATAGATTGGGGGGTGAGGGAGAGAGGAAGAAAGAAATTCATTTCAAGTTATTTCATTTTCATATTCCAGTTTTGTTCAGATGGCAATGCGTTTTACACATGCTACTTTTGAAGGAAGGCAAATCCATACCAGGGTAAGCAAAACTTAACTGAGAAATCTAGAGTACCTTTTGAACCAAGTCTTACACACTTCAAACTCTAAAACAGTAGACATATTTTCAGAGGTCCTACATATTCAGTTTTCCAGATGAAGATGGTCTGAAGACCACATTTTCTTTTCCAGGCAAACAGCAGAAGACTTTAGTAAAAATTTAGCCATGCAACTAGGAATATTTCATTTACATGGTGCTTTTCACTCCTGATTATCCCACAGGACACTAGTTGCAGCTGCCTTTAGGGGACACAGCAATAAACTGGCACAAACTTTGGTGAAAGGTACTAGGATAAAATTTTTATCTTCAGGAACTGCCATGGATCATGGTACAAAACAGAAAGGATCTTTGTTTTTTAAAAAGTGATATACAAGGCAAAATAAGATATATAGCACTCAGGAAGATAAGATAGTTTAATTTTATTGCTCAACTCCCCCACTTGCCAAGACTTCCTCCCAGCTTTCTGTCTGGAGCTAGAAGCTAGTGCAATACTATAACAGAAGGGAGAAAGTAAAGCAGGGTATGCCAGACAACATTATTATGCTCATAGTACATCCATATAGCTGTCCTAATTTTTCCAGTATTACAGTCTAGCCATATGATCATTTTTAAAGGGATCTTTAAAAAGCCTTGTATTTACCTGAATGTTGACAATGGTTCCAAATTTACTGAAGTGCTCATTGAGTCGTGTAATATTATTTAACTCTGGAGGGATTTTACGAACTTCCAATTTGGTGTTTGTATACTGATTCTTTTTCAGAAATCCTGGTTTATTCTGGTTGTTATTGGTTTGCCTAGAGGAGACAAGGTAACATTTGAGGTGGGCTTACTTGCATCCATTCACATTTGCTAGTTAACAGTCTATTGATCATAACATTTACATGCCTTCCATAATAATGCTAGAAAACAAACTCAAAACACAATTTAACTGAAAAACTGAGACTAGAGATTAAATATTATATGCAATGTAAATGGCAGGAACTTGTCCACAAATTACCAACATCTAGTTTTACCTGTTTTGGGGACTCAAAGAAGTCCCCAGCTGCTGCTCCTGCTGTAGTATGATCTGCCCACTCGTGGTAGGGGTGTGTACCGGGTTAAAAAGGATCTGCAGCCATTCCGGAAGGGCCAGCCTGTTCCCCCCCCTCCACACCTTTTCCAAAATCCTAGATCAACCCATGGCTGTCCTTAACAATACTTACTTTCCAATCCAGGGTTTCTTTACAGATGGCCCTTCCATGCTACTTGGTGGTCTTTTCCTGCTATCTGGTTCAAGCACCACTCTTGTGACATTGCTGTTATTTATCATGGGAATTGGTGGCTCAGTCTGGATGATGATATTAGCAGCTGGAGGACAAAAGAGTGTGATCATTTTATACTAACACCAAAACACAAGCTTTTTTATGGAATTATTTCAGAGAATGCAAGTAACCAAAGTAGTAATCAGGATCTCATAACACTTGTTTTGGAGAAGCACCACAAGAAAAATTTACCAAAAGCTAGACATTACATTTTAGCTAGAAGGAATAAAGGGCGGGGGAGGCAGGGGGAAGGGAAATAACAACAAAAGTTATCCATCTCAATGCTGATTCTTAGGCCTGTGTGAATAGGGAAGTATTCAATTCAGATTTGGCTGACTTGGAGGACAGTGATTCTATTTGGATCACCGTCCCAATTTGATTCGGCTGAATAAGCTTTGGAAGATTCAGATCGGCCAGGTAGAGGCAGGCACGGCCAGGTGGCTGCAGGTTCTCTTGCAGCTCCTCCAGCTGTGCCTGCCTCTCCCCAGGTGGAGGGAGCTGCAGGAGAAACCCCCATGGCTGCTCTGCCTTGCCCCATCCCCCATCCAGCCCCAGCACTTAAAAAAGCCCCACACTTACTGGCTGCACAAGCAGCAACTGAGGCCTCTGGGCACTCGTGGCAGAGCCCCACTGCTGGGAGATGTGCACTGTCTGAGAGCTGGGGCTGAAGAGTGCTGGGCTCTGGCTGACACGTGAAGCCTCCCCAGCTCCCTGGGGAAACTGAACCAGGGGCTGGGGGAATGTTAAGGTCCCTGAATATTCCCCCAGTTCCTGCTTCAATTCCCCAGGTCCCTGATCTTGCCCTCAATTCTCCAGGACCCCGGATAATGCAGGATGACAGCAGACTGCTGCTGCCAGCTGGTGACGATGGTGGCTCTAGCCTATTTCTCCAGGTGGCAGCAGCAGCCTGCTGAAACCCTGCATGCAGATCTGGGGGCCATGTGCCCCGGGAAGAGCTAGGGGAAGTGATCAGAGAGCTGGGGAACTGGACCGGAAGCTCCAGCTGACACATGGAGCCACCCCAGCTCCAGGACAGTGCGTGGCACCCTGCCACGCCACACTGCACCTGCACACTGCCACGCAGATGCCTGGCAGGGGACAACCCCTGGTGCCCCGCACTACATGGGGGGACTCTGCTATGAGCACCCAGAGGCCCCAGTCGCTGCTCCTGCAGTGAGCATGGAACTTTTTTTTTTTTTTTTTAAATTAAAAAGGAGTGCCAGGAGGCTGTTTTCTGTACCATCTCACCTCACATATGAACTGTGCACTCACTGAACACACTTTGGGATTAAAAGGAAAACAGATTGGTAATATGCATTTGCCTACACAACAGCAAATCATCTGTTTTAAGCAACAGGACTACTTTGCTTTTTAAATGCTCAGGTTAATAAGCAAAACTATTTTCTACAATCATAAAGATCTGTATATTAAAATTTGTAGAAGTATTTCAGAATGTTAATTCAGTAGCTCACACTACAAGATTCAGCTGGGAACAAAGAAAAGGAAGTGATCACTGATTTGGCTCCGATAATGAAAAACACATTCATTCACAAGTGTCAATATACTCTCTTACCTCGTGGATTTGTATCCATCTCTCCAGACGTTAGGCCAATCAGATTTGGACGTTGTGTCTGTGTCCTTGTAAAGAACTGTCGGTACTGAGATCTACCTGCACCAGTAATACTAGGAGCTTCTGGGTTATAGCCATCTGGCTCATATGTATCTATAAAGAATCAAAAGATAGAAATAAAAGGGATTTCCAAGTAATTCAGAAGTTCTAGGTTGGTTGTATGGGCAATGTTCACAGCCTGACATCTAGAGTACTTGAATAATGCTACTGAACTTTTCTGTATCTGTTTGTTCATGTCATTTGTCACTGTGGCTGATAAACTGTATGCATTAATACTTCACGCATTTTTCTGGTTAACTGTTAGTCCAGAAATTAAAAGAAAATTTAAACCACAAGAGTTGTTTTTAATATAGAATAAAATGGCACTTCTGTATATATGTGGCACATTTCACCAAATTCGACTGTGTTCCACTGTCTCAAGGAAAACAAAAGGATATTAAGTCTCAGTACATGTTTGCAAGTAAAAATTGATACTGTTATACTCCAACAATGCTCGTACAGTCTTCTTTCCTAGGGGCAGCGATTTTGTTTCAGAGACGGCACATGGACCACATTAAAATAAGTCTGTCAAAGGAAGTTGAAATACTGGATGGTTTACTTTTTGTTTAAGGATATTTATCAGCTAAAGCAGCCAATAAAGATAATTTAACTCAAGATCAGCGGTTTGATTCCAGTAAGACATAAGGGGAGGGATAGACATGTTAGCAGGTAAGAAAAACTAAAGTTGGAGAAGTAATAAAGTCTATCCTAAAGCTCAACTCAAGGATATGTCCCCCTCTGCCAAATCTATAAAGGAAATACACACACGAAACTAGACCCGAGTAAACTACTGGAAAGCCTCCAGTCATCACTGTGCAGCCTGGAAGGCTAATTACTAAAGCGGAGGGATTAGTTCAACATTAAGTATGCTTATAAAGCCCATTTCTCATTTTGCTGAGAATACACCTCACTCTCACTATAAGCTCTAAAATATATTGTCACAGAATAAGCAAGAGTGACTTGGATGTTTGAAAAAGAAAGTTAGCTCTGGATTCTGCTGAGGGATGCCATTAACCACGTGTGAATTGTCCCACAGTTCATTTGATTTTTCACATATGACTGCAAGTGAATAAATCAGTGGCTGGTCTAATAACAGCAATAATTCAAGAGTATGACATGACGGTTTCCAAGAATGTCTTGGACAGCAGAATTATGTAGTGTCCCAGCGTCAATAATATCCTATGAATTAAGACAGACTCATCAATCATGAAAAGAAACCCTGTACCTGAAGGACATATCTTGTGGGGGGAGAGGGAGGGAGTGCGGGGCACAAGCCACAAGAATTTGCAGACAAATGAACAAAGGTTTCAACAAGGTAATCAAGTGAACTGGTCACTTATATGCCCTTCAGAACAAGGAGAATCACTTGCAAGCTGAACTGGAGAGACTTTGAACAAGATCCTAAAACAGTCGTATTAAATAAACAAAACAAAACACAAAACAAAAACCCTACGTTTGACTGTTAAAAAAAAAAAAAATTAAAAATGGATATAAAAAAGTTAGAAAGATTACAAAACGTGTGGAAATACCAACAGATTTTGTAGCTGATGCTAGCTTTAGCTTGATGGTTTGTGGTTATCCAATGACCAGATACCTGCTTTCAAGCATCCTACACAAGTAAGAGATGCATAGTAGACTGACACGTCCTCTGATCTTTTGTATAATAATGATTAAACAACATAACTTAAGTCTTTTCTTTCCATCCTGCTCAGCATTACCAATGTATTTGGTCTACTTGACTCGTGGTTTACAATGTATTGTAGTCTACTTTGATACCAGTATGCATTTTATACAGCACATTTTCATTTGTTATGTAATAAGGAGCACGGCCTTTCAAGGGAGCTTTGCAATAAGGAGACTGATCACTTTGTATTTCTCAATCTTAAATTTAAGCGTAGATTTAAGTAAAATCTATGAAAATAATATTAAGACCAACAAATTTAATCCCCTCACTCAGGTTATTCATACTCCTTGAAGGTGCAAAACTCACTTCCCATGGCTCAAACTATGGTTGCACTGGTACAAGTAGGCAATACCTAAATAAAACTCCCCTTAAATACTATTCTTTGAACAGTTATGTGATGCCGTCATCTTCTGCACAATGCATGGAAGTATGGTACACAAAAAGAAAAAAAAAAAAAAGTCAGACTGGCCACTTGCAGTTTGGATAATTATATCTCTACGCATTAGAAGGCATATTTTAATTTCACTTCATTCCAAGCATACTAAAATGTTGTTTTCTTACGTTCGGATACTGTGTACAGTAGGTTGTGGGGTAAAGGAGGAGGTAGTCTTGCTCCCACTGCTGCCAGATTGGGTACTGTACTTGTCCCAGGCTGGTCACGATTATTTATTAGACTTGACTGTGTTAAAGGTGGTCCTATAACACCAGAAGAGAAAGAAAGACGTACTAGGGATAGAATTACCTGCGTATACATTTATAAAGTTTAGATTTAAAAAAAAGCTGTAATCTGGTTTCAAGGTAAAAAAAAGCCCCAAACATTAAGCATATGATGCCACACTTTGGTTATTTCTCTCTCCCCACCCCCACCCGAAGAAAGCTTAATGCTAAAAGGTAATTTTCCCCCCTGGAAATAATCAGTTATTGTGAGGGCTTATATTTGGTACAGCAGCTTCTTCAATTTTACCAAGGGAATAAAATCTTGCTCAGTGCAAGACCACAATGGCAAGAAATCATAACTGAACTGTTTAGGACTACTGTTCTCAGACAAGAACTACATGGAAAAGAAACCTTTTGTGAACAAGTAAACATTTTTGTGTTTAAAGCATCCCATTTTCTTGGGTACTTTTCAGCTCACTTCAGTTCAAACTAGTACCATATATATATTTCTAAGTAATACAGAAAGACTTTCAAGCTTTAACTTACTTGGTACAGGGAGCACAACAGGAGGTGGAGGCTGTGGATGCGCTTGTGGAACTGGCATTCTCATATTGTGAGCAGGGCCTGGCATAGGAGGCATTAGCATGCCAGGAGGAGGAAGTCCGGGGGGTGGCGGTGGAAAAGGAATCATGCTTGGCAATGAAACTTCATCTACTACCAAAGGGTCATTTCCATGATCAAACTGGCAAAGGTCACCAAGGACACAAAATCCTCGCTCTGTAAAGACAGTAATTCCGTTACCCTTTGTCCAGTTGAACAGCGATTACTATAAGAATTGTCTAGGCATCAGTATGTTGTTACTAAACAAGAGATACATTAAGTTAATATATTTTGGAACCAATATTATAATCATGGAACAAAAGAAGTCCACACTAGAATTTAAAATGAAATAATTAGCACAGAGGCAAATAATCTCAACTCTTTTGACATGAACATTTTATATGCTCTGTGACAGAAAGCAGAGAAATACCACCTGGTTTGTGTCAAGCATACACTATATTCTTCAGTCAGAAGCAATTCTGCAGAAGTATTTGCCAAGACATGAACCCAGAATTGCAAGCAAACTTCATCCATCCCTGGCCAGTGCCAGAAAGTCAAATTTTAAGCAACGGTTTGCAGCAAAATTAAATCTTCCCCAATAGTAAGAATGCATTTATGAACCTGTATCTCATGAGCAAGATGCCCCATGTACCCCTAAAAACTTAATTTGCTGCCCACCTGCAGTGAAAAAAAATATTATATACATACAAACACACACACACACACCTGTCCCCAGTCACAAAATATTACACAGGAGAGGTAAGAAATAAGGCACTAGGAAGAAGGTGGAAGATATACTAAGAACCTTACCATCATAATCTCGACACCTTCTCTTAGGTGGAGGGTTTCTACCAAATGAATTAGGAGCATTATGATTGTTATAATAATTTGACCAGCTCTCTGTTGTGTTTTCAAGATGGTGGGCAGGTGCAATCACAGTAACAGCACTGGGAATAGACTGTGCAGATGAATACTGTTCAGTAGAGTTACTGGGCGACAAAGACACCGGGTTATATGAGCTCTCCACATCGTTCCTTTCACTCTTGAATTTTGATCTCTCTCTGTGCTCAGCTTTAACAACAACAATGAAGCAAAATAAATCAGGTTAGTTTTCATACTTTTGTTCAGTGCATCAGAGCCTTGCAAATAATGGACTGCCTAGATAGTTAATGAACCTCACACCATAATAAAAAGAAAAGAAAAACAGTCCTTCAATCTATGTTCTATATGGTAGCTGTCCTTGCAAGATTAGATTTCTTAATACTAGAAGTAGACCCACACCCAAGGCATCAGAGGTTTTCATTAAAGAAAAAAAGCCACAAACAATTCCCTTGCTACAGTTCCTTCCCCAACCTATTTCCCGTAACTGTAAAGTAAAGCATGTCTTTCCTCCAGCAACAACAACAACAAAAAGATACCATTATATGGAAAATTGCCCCAAAAGCCATTACTCTTCATTTGGTCAATCACTTCAGTTTCTGGATTCCCTGCCAGAGGCCAGTGGATCACAGGATACCAGTATTCCATTTAAGGAGAGAAAAATCTTCCCCCCAAAATGGGAACAATTTACAGGACCAAATCAAGGTTAATACATCTTCCCCAAAAGATACCAGCATCTCTGTTGACAAAGCTTACTATTGTTTATCCACAGCACAAAAATACCAAGGGCACATATCTACTGGAATACACCTGTGAATAAATTAAAATAGAGTTTAAAAAAAAATTAATTCCCTTAGCTATACAACTCTGAAGAGCAGCTCCTTAATTGCTTTATGCCTCTACACCTCCCAGACAGGTCTTTAGTGAGCAGCATGAAACATTTAAAAGATGTCCAATTTCTATTCATATTACAATAAATCACTGCAACAATACTTTTACTCCTTACCGATAGTTCGGTTTGCCTCTCGGTCTTTGCTTCTACCCCTGCTGCGACTGCGACTTCGACTTAACCCTCTGCTTTTACTACGACTCTTACTCCTGCCTCTTCGCCAATCATATTTGTCTCTGTATAAGTCATTCCGATCGTAGTATCGGTCATAATCCCTCCATTTACCATCATCTCTCTTCTTCTCTCTGGTTCTATACAATATGCATATGAAGAGGAAAAATAAGCCCTTGATCAAATTTGGAGTCATTAAAAGTCCATCATGTCTCTCCTCACACCCAACTTAGTGACAATCATATCTGAGACAGCATCCAGCCATACTATACAGAAAATAAGAGTTTTCAAAACGAGGCTATTTGTAAAAACTGAAGGGGGGAAATACAAGAAGAATTTGGGAGGGCAAAAGGAGAAATGGACAGCAATAAAAGCACAAAACAACAAACTTCTGGAAAAGCTGTTAATGGTGTATATAAAAATTAGCACACTACCCAAAAATAAAAAAAGAAAATAAGACTGACAAGACTTCTCTCTCTTCAGTCACTCGCACACCGTTATGTTCTCACAGAAAAACAAATTCCACCTTATGGCTACTCCGTGTCACAGATGAAGTACAGTAGTTCAATAGCAGGTAGAAAAGGGGAAGAAATACCCACGTTAAGTGTAATGGCTGTTCCAAGAGGTAAAAATCCAGCTTCAAAAACAGTCTGCTAACAAGCAAAAGGAAGATTTGAACTTCTCGTGACCAAATCAAATACTAACCTCTGTTCGTTAGATTCTGAACGGTTTTTCTGCGGGCTACAATGCTTCTTTTTCTTGCTCTCTCGCTCTTCTTCAAGTGACTCCTGAAAGGTCTATTTGACAGAGAAATCATTTTTAAAGATGAATGTCCAGAAGGTTTTGAAGATGGCCAAGAACTAAATTAAGGTTTAGTACAAACTAAAGTAACAGCTATTTGGGAAAATAGGACATTCAAGACAATCAGTTTATTTCCATTATTACCGCTTGCCAATGAAAGTTAAGAATATTCAAGGGTTAATGGTTTTCTATCTTCCAATTGACTGAAGGATTCCTTACTTTAACTAAGAAAGCTTCTAAATAAGATCAACCCCACAGAGCAAGTAGAGCTTTTCCTAAAAAGCTGATCTATAACTGATATAAATTCTAGAATTTACAGGTGATAAACAGTCCCTGTAAAACACAGGTCACATGTGTTACTGGTATTAACAAATCTCAAAGCTGCTTTTTAAAAAGTCATCTCTAACATCTTTTTAAGCCTCTTTGACATGAACTCCCTCAATACGTACTCTAAAAGTTTATTTGCACCCATTTTCTATAAACAATGAACCACTTATAAATTATTAATTTTGATAGCAGAATTAGAGCTGCAACGTAGGGCTGTGCGAAACAGAACCGTTCCACTTCGACTTCCATTTTGACGGAACAGCATTTCGTTTCAAGTTTTGTTTTGTTTCAAAAGCACTGTTTTGTTTCATTTAATCGAAACTGCTTTGACATTTCGCCCATAGACTACTCCGCACCCAGCGCCAGGAAGATCAGTGCTGCCACTGGTTCCAGCTGGCAGCACCAGCCTCCTGTGATCCGGCAGGCCGATCAGGGGCCGTGCCCCTGTGAGGAGTCCGGTACAGCCCCTGCAGCCCTCCTGGGGATGCGGGGGGCCATCCCTGATCGGCCTGCCAGATCCAGCCAGCAGCACCAGCCTCCTGTGGGCTGGCACTGGGCACAGCCCGTGCCAGGAAGATCGGTTCTGCCACTGGCCCCAGCCAGCAGCAGCAGCCTCCTGTGATCTGGCAGACAGATCGGGGGCTTGCCTGCACCCCTGGGAGTGCTGCAGGGGCTGTGCCAGACTTCCCCTGGGGGTGTGGGTCCCTGATCTGCCTGCCGGATGACAGGAGGCTCCTGCTGCTGGCTAGGGCCAGCAGAAGCACCGATCTTCTTAGTGCTGGGTGTGGGCCGGGCCCAGTGCTGGTCCCAGCTGGCAGCAGCAGCCTCCTGTCATCCAGCAGGCTGAATGGGGGCCTGTACCCCCGGGAGGAGTTCAGCACAGCTGTGCAGCCCTCCTGGGGGTGCGGGAGGGCCCCTGATTGGCCTACCAGATCACAGGAGGCTGCTGCTGCCAGCTGGGACCAGCACTGAAGCCAAGTAAGTCTGGTTTCAAAACCTGAAATGTTTTGAGTGCCTTTGTTTCATTTGAAAGCTGAAACAAAATAAAAGCCTTTGAAACAATTTCACTGTTTCAAGCTCAAAATGCATCAAAACAAAACACTGGGTGAAATTTTGCACAGCCCTACTGCAACAGCCTTTCAGAAAATTTTGTATTTATTTTTTTCTTATGAACCATGCTTACATCAAGATTACATCGAAGTAAATAATTTTGAAGATGTGGATAACGTCATCTACAGGAAACATGCAAGTCTGAGATGCATAGCAAGTCATCTTCTATAGTAATTTAAATTGTGGCCTTGGGTCCACCACAATCCGCTGGCTGGGAATTTTGCTGCAAACCGTTGCTTAAAATAGAGGGTACTAATTGATGAAGTCATTCATCATGGTGCCCTGTGACGAGTGGGGTCCCCCAAGGCTCTGTCCTTGGACCCATATTGTTCAACATCTTCATTAATGATGTCGACATTGGAGTCAGAAGCGGACTGGCTGAGTTCGCCGATGACACCAAACTTTGGGGCAAAGCATCCACACTAGAAGACAGGAGGGCGATCCAGGCTGACCTGGACAGGCTCAGCAAATGGGCGGACAAGAATCTGATGGTATTTAACACCGAAAAATGCAAGGTTCTCCA
>NW_017728914.1:23030619-23060711 GCF_001723895.1 Crocodylus porosus
GGGTGATCTGATGGCCACCTATAAGTTTATCGGGGTGACCACCAGGATCTGGGGGAACGTTTGTTCACCAGAGCGCACCAAGGGATGACGCGGTTGAACGGTTATAAACTCCTTCAAGACCATTTCAGGCTGGACATAAGGAAGAATTTCTTTACTGTCTAAGCCCCCAAGGCCTGGAACAGCCTGCCATCGGAGGTGGTTCAAACACCTACACTGAACACTTTCAAGAGTAAACTGGATGCTTATCTTGCTGGGATCCTATGACCCCAGCTGACTTCCTGACCTTCAGGCAGGGGCCTGGACTTGATCTTCTGAGGTCCCTTCCAGCCCTAAGGTCTATGAAATCTATGTAAAGATAACCCTTACGTAGGACTGGCTATTATACTATGTACTGGGGACCCACACTCCGTTCAGGAAAAAAAAAAAAAAGTCCCTAAATTAACTGAACAGAAGCCATTTTAAGATCTAGCTTCATATGAATTATTGTAATTAATGTTGTGGCACCAACAGAAAAAAATGCTACAAAGACAGTGAACTTTTCACCAAAAGTCAAAGAGCATTAAACAAGTGTAAATTTTGATGTGAAGAGAACGTCCTGAGACACTGTGATATCCTATCTATTGCAGAGCTAAGTTATGAGTCTAAAGTTTATTAAGTTATGCTTCTGACCTTTCTGAAACACTATAACACTACTCTGTTTAAGTGCAAAAAGACTATGCATTTACCCAAACTCAACATCAATAACACTCATTAGTTCAGGTGCAGACAATTATCTGAGGTGCTGTGGGTCAGGTCGGCACCCACTCCTCTCCATACAACAACTCACCAAAACTCTTGTGGGAATGAGGTTGCAGGCAGGCTGGCAGTGCTCAGGAGCAGGAGGGGCAGGCAAGGCCAGGGTCACAAGGCACATTCATGGGGTGGTGACAGCGTGTAGCTGGGGCCCGTGGCAGAGCTGCGATGTGTTGTCCACACATGCCTGTGACCGCACGCGGGTTCCAGGGACAAGGGCATGCAGGGAACCATGGTGGATTTGATTTAAAGCAAACCAATTTAAATCACGATTTAAGATCACAATTTAAAATCACTGGTCAGGAAGCCTCGATTTAACCATTGTTTTCTTCAAAAGGTGCACTCTTGTTTGAGATCCTTTATTCATTTAACTTCTTAGAAATTTTGAACTTTTAGAGAAAGGCAAGGGCTTGACCGTGTGTACACAAACTTGCAGAGACACAATATGGTTGATGGGTGGGTAATCAGCCTGTTATAGCTCATCTCCATATACTTCTGTTAGCAAGAATGTTCTCTCTGGAGACAACAAACTCTCCCTATGCCTAAAGAAGGGTGTTTGTGCCCAAAAGCTTGCAAAGAACAATTTTTCCAACTATTTAGTTGGTCAAATAAAAGATATCACATCTACCCAAAGAACTTTGTATACCTATGATCTTTGGAGACACAAATCAACAGTGTGAGAACTGAAACAAAGCATCACAGACATGCTTAATGGGATTTTCTGGACCAGTGCTTCTCAACCTTTTCCTATCAGGACCCACTTGCCAAGATCAATGGCTTGTCCTGACCAATACCCCCTGGCTATGCTGGTGCATGACCTTACACCCCTACTGCCCTGCCACAGCTGGTGCAGTCCCTCCACCCCTCGCTGCCCTGCCACAGCCTTGGCACCCAGCTACATTTCCCCTACCGTCATCCAACTGCTGGGGCTGCTCCCACAACCATGCCTGGCTGCATCCTGGCCATGCCCCCAGCAGCCACTTGCAGGCTGGAGCGCTGAGAAAATGCAGGAATGCTGCCAGCCTGCAAGGGGAAACCTACACTTTCACACACTTTTCTGGCACAGGCTCGTGACCCTTAGAAATGTTCTTGTGACCCACTTTTGGGTTGTGACCCACAGGTTGAGAAGCGCTGTTCTAGACTGAGCACTAAATCCCACTGGGTAGAGTGGTTTTCTTTAATCTTCACTAATCTATAGAGGAGCCTCTGGGAAACTCATAAGATTGGGCCCCTAATATAGTCTGTGGCCTGTTGTGACCTATTTATAAAACTTCCAAAAAGTTTACATGAATATATTGTCTCAAATAGTGTATAATTAGAAGTTATAAACCCTATTCCATGATGATATCTTTGAGCTTTAACATATCTTAAATTACAACTAAGTTTAAAAAAAAAAAAAAAAAAGCATCTTAACAAAAAACACCCCCAAAAATTGTATTAAATGAAAAAGCCAATTTTTTTGGCTTTTTTTAAAAAAAAAAAAGTCATTGATTTTTATCCACCCTGCAGGGAACAGATCGTGGCTTTGCTGTGGCCCGGCCCCACGCTGTCACTGCCCCAAGATCCAGGGGTCTCCCTAGAGACTGGCTAGAAGCTGTGCAGGCAGGGCACTCCGATCACATCTATCTGGCAGAATGTCCTGCCTACATGGCTCCTGACCAGTCTCCTTGGAGACCCTGGGACCTTGGGGTGGTGACAACATGGGGCCAGGGCAGAACTCTGGTTCTGTGGGTAGGGATATGCACTGAGCACATTGTGACTCTACCCTAGCCCCAGCCCCACGCTGTCACTACCCCAAGATCCCCAAGTCTCCCCAGCTCCGCCTGCCCATCCTGCTGCCCAACAGCCTGTGGCCCCATCCCAGCTACCTGGCCAACTGCCCTGTCTGTGCAGGTCCCGCCCCGATGTTGAGTGTGGGACAGATGGGCCAGGGTGCCCAGGCAGTGGGGCTGGGTCCAGTGCCAGCAGCAGCAGCCACTGGAAGGAGATGCCACCGCTACTGCGACTTGTGGGAAACGGAGTCTGGCAGCCCAACTGCCCCAGCCCTGCTGCACGCCTGGGCACACGCCATGGCCCAAGCAAAAATTGCTCTGTAGGCCAGATCCAGCCCACGGGCCATATTTTGCCCATGCCTGTATTAACTACAGAACAGCTGGCCTCAAGTTTTTACATTTCATGAAGGTTCTTTATCTTGTTTCACAGAATGCCGTACGTCTCCAACAGCAGCCTTGAAAGTGACAGGATCTTGTCAGTTCAAGGCTATTTTAGAAGCCTTGAAATTAAGGCTCCTATAAGTTTCATCAAGTATCCAGTTATAGAAAATTGGAGGGGGAGGGAAGGAAATAGTGGGACAAAGACTTCCAATGTATTAACAATATGCAAATAACTGTTCGTTATAAACTAGGGGTCTGAAACCTGTAGCTTGTGCTGAGGGGAGAAGTGCTGGCTGAGGATGGGTCCTAAGATGTGCCTTCCCAAGACTAGAGGTAGGCTGCATGAGCCCAGAGCTGGAAAAAATTGCCTACCGTGGTTGAAAGCAATGAGCAAAAAAAGTGAGCCAGCATCTTGTTATGCAATTAAATGAGCTATGTACTTATCAGATGTGCATTTGTGGAGTACACGGTATGTGACTTGTTTGGAGGTTGACTGAAAACAGCCAATCTACAGTTATTTGCTACAATCACTTAAATGTCACAGAGGTAATATTAAAAGGCATATCAAGATATTTCTATGATCTATGGATGGGCTCAGAAGCAAGAATACAAATTGTAGGGAAAAAAAGATCTATTCAGAAACACTTTTCTTCAGCATTGTTTCTGAACTGTTCACTCAAAGGACAAACTTTAGGAGAAAAAATACTAATAGTTAACAGTACCCAGTATACATGGATTTGGGGGTGAGGAAGGGCAGGGTGGGGGAGAAGAACCAGACTATCATATATCCTATTTGACTTTATCCAAGCATAACTAGCTCTTTTCTGTAGTAACCATGTTAGCTTGATTTGAAGTCAAGCATTTTAGCAAACCATGATAGTAGTCCATGGAAAGAGAGTTTGTGCGTTTCTACTGCATTCTCTCTCAAATACCCCAGTAAGAAGCACTGTGGGCTAATGAGCTTATATAGACACATAGGAAGACATTCTCCAACTTTGGGATTCATCAACATTAAGAGTCACAGATATAACAATGACCAGTTGAAAGAGTTAAAAATCCACATAGAAAATGACTGGGATAATTATAGGTATAATGTATCTATTTAAAAACCGAACCAAACCAAACTACTTGTTTTCATTAGAGAAAGAGTGAAGAACTGTAGAATGAAAAATAGCATGCAAACTGCCATGGAGAACACCCTGTTTTATATCAAGACTCTTCCTGAGAGAGAGAAGAGAAATGCTTGCTATTGAGTTACACTGATGGCAATTTTCCTACAGTTTTTAAGTATTTTTACTGCATGCACAATTTCTACATTTAAAACATTTGGCAATCTACACATTTATCTTTCCACTGTAGCTATTAAGAACATTGCAACCCATCTCTCAAACCTCTCCACACTACATTCAATCCTCCTTAGGAACGAGGAATGATCTACCATGCCATTGATTGAAGAGGATCTCTACTGAGATAAAATTGTTGTACTGTGTAAAAAAGAAAGTTGTACTGTGTAAAAAAGAAAGTTGTACTGTGTTTCAGCTACTACTAAACACTTGAACCTGGAAATGACATGTCCACTAAAAGCAAACTTTTTTTTTTTTTTTTGCAACTAACTAGTAACAGGAAGTTTAAGCAAATATTTCAGTGCGTCTCAAGTTTTAGTTTAACTGATTTTTGCTTAAGTTATGCTCCAGCAGTCAAGCTACAATATACCTCCTTAACCTGTAGTCGGTTAGTTACCTATTTTTATAGCTTACCCAAATGAATAGAACATTAGACCTTCAGAGAAAATCTTGCTGGGTAGAGAACACAGTACAGAATACTATTCTGTTCAGTGCAGTTTGTTTGTATAGCATCTTACAGAGATAGATACAGAGGGGCCAGATTGAGAAGCAAAAAGAAACATTTATATGGAAAGTTAGTATTACCTCCTCTTTGATTTCCTCTTTTTCCTGACCTGCAGGCTTCAGTTCTACTTTTGCTGGTTCAGGGGAAGGAAAGTAGCTTTTTGTATACAGGCTTTCAAAGAGTTTATCCACAAAACCTGAAGTTTCTGAGAAGAAAAACCCACGCAAAAGTTATACATCTTTTTCTATTATCAACTGTATGCTAATAAAACAACCCCCTGAAATCCATCCACACGCACTGTTTACACTCTTTAAATTCACCTAAATTTAAGGTCTGGTTCAATGAGCTAGTAATTACAACACTGAAAACTAAGGTACCCGAAAAAAGACGGAACAAAAATAGCTGTATCGTGAACACCTTTACAATGCCCTGCCAACATACCCCAATTCATGTGAAGGAAACATTTCTAGGATGGAGTACATAGCTGTTTTCAAAGGCATTTTCTGTTTTTGGCTTCTACTCAGACTGATATAACCATAGTGATTTTTATGAAGTGGACACATCCACAATAGAAAGTAAGGCCAACTTCACATCAGATCCCAAATGAGGATTGGTACTGTTTTTCAGCTACTACTAAGCACTTGAACCTGGAAATGACATGCCCAGTCTGCTAAAAGCAAAGGGTTTTTTTGGGCATCTAACTAGCAACAGAAAGTTTAAGCAAATATTTCAATGGTTCTGAAGTTTTAATTACACTGATTTTTGCTTAAGCTATGCTCCTGTAGTCAAGCTACAATGCACCTCCTTAACCTGCAGTCAGTTAGTCATCTATACCTTTTACCAGGAGTTTACACAGTAATCATAAAACATTGCATACAGTATGATAAATTAACTTATATTTTGAAAACAAGTAACAATCTTTGCAGGATCACTCAGCTTTCACCGATGGATTCTTTGGGGTCTTTTAATGGGCTTGCCTGGCATGTTAGGCATTTTTGTTGTCTGTAGCAGTGGTTCTCAACCAGGAGGCCACAGCACCCGGGAGTGTCATAAGATCCTCTAGGGTGTCACAGGGTGTTGTACAATATTAATACTGCTAGGTGTTCAGGCACCTAAACATAATTCACAAAGATACACCCAGTGATTTCAAATAGGAACTCATAGTATGAAAAAAACATTCTGATCTTTGTGGTCTTTCTAAAGCTCTTTGCAACAGAAGAATTGCTCTATTATTTTCCATAGTGAAAAAACAAAAACAAAAACAAAAACAAAAAAGCAGAAACTAAGAGCTGACATTTTCTGAGGTGTCTTGAGCCTAATGAGGTGGGGAACCGCTGGTCTACAGCCAGCATACTTTCACTGGTGGAAGCGGTCATGTAGACAACAGACATGTTAATTATTATATTATCTAAAAGGTACTGAAAGCAGGCCTAAGAAACAACAATCAAAACACCAGTGTCCTTTTTACATTGCAGCTTCTGTGATTGTTAGCATAAGAAAACTTGGCTTGCCATTGAACTTGCTGAAAGCCAGGAGTGTAGACAATGCAAAATTTCTAAACAGTATTTCAGTTCCTGCTCCCTGAATGCACCTCCCCCAAAAAAGGAGATATAACATCCCCTCTTACGAAAAGAAAAAAACGTCATGACGCATTTCTTACAAGCAATGCCTACCTTGACTTCTTTAGAGACAACCTTTCAATCAATATTCAAAGACTAGTTGAATTTAACCACCAACCACATTTGCTACTTGTTATTTTACAGATACCCGTATCTATACTTGTGGACAATTTCAAACGTGGCATAACTGGCAAAACCTGAAGTTAAACTGGGCCAAGAACACCACTTTCCAATCCCACATGGCATGTGGGCATATGCTAGAGGGATGAGGATTTAACGAAGTACAGAAAAAAAATGGGCTTTTCTGAAAGTTCAAGTCTCAATTCCTTTATGGAAGAATGGTTCTATGTGGTTGATCAACTGGTGTTGAGCAAATATGTGAAAGCCTCCAAACATCTGGAAGGAACGGACTTCTTTGGCTTCATTAGACTTGCATTTGAGAATAAACGCACCCTGATATACACACTAATTTGGCCACCACGGGTCAGAATTTCAAGCGCTCAGCAGTTGGTACCCAATATTATTGGGTCCAGACTTAAGTGGGAATACAGTTCCCATTGAGTTCTAAACAGGACTAGGAATTTGGAAGAGTGCTCAACATTACAATTTTACAGTCCTTTCAAAACCACAATCTTGCAGTATAACTGTTCCTCACCCTTAAACAATTTCATTCCCAATCATGCTTGCGTCAAAATAACGCATGTTCAAGTTTCAAATGCTATTTAATTATTTTTAATTTTAAACTATGTAGTCAAAGTTGGCAGTGGAGTACCTTTTTGCAGAAAGACATCTAGCTGATCAGCACAGAAAGCTTTCAGCTCCTTCTCTGGTTTGTCTTTCTTGACTAATGCCACAACGTAGTTAGCCAAGGCTGAAGGGTCTGCATCACATCTAAAAAGAAGAGGTGTGGGGGGGTAGGTAGGAAGAATTATTCCTAGTGGCATACAGCTTGATCCCATTCATGTCATAAAACATTATAAGTATAATTTAGAATAACCAAAACTAGTGGTCCTCACATCAGTGATGCATATAGTTTTCTCCTTTTAATGTTCTGCTATCCAGTAAAATTCACGGCTATACCTAGCTTTGGCACCGCAGGAAAGTTTCTGTCCATTACCACAAACTGTCAGTTTTCTTGTGCCCCTCCTCTCTTTCCCATCCACATCCGAAAAAACTTTTCCCCTTCGTGTTTATTCTCAGGTCAGTAAGCAGAAATTATCATTTATGATTAATTTTCTCTCACCACAGCACCGGCAAGTAACTTATCCAACATCAGTGACAGAAGCTACAGGGAAGAAGTGGCTGATCATGGTGGACTTATTACTCTGTTTCCACCTGAATAGTTTCCTCAGTTTCACCAAGAAGAGATTGGAAAAGGTAAGTATCACATCCATTATTTATCAAGTTGATTTTTCCACAAAGATGCACATATGAAAAGAATTAAGCCAGTACACAAGGCTCTTTTGTTCCACTGTGATTTCTGATGGTAAAAGAAAAAGGCAAAAGGCAACTCTAGAAGTTCCTTTATTGGCACAGGTAACATCACAGCCACAGTTCAACATCACTTGTCTGGCTAGACATACAGCCTCCCTGTGCACAAAAATGCTGTGCTACTATTAGCTAATTTGAGACTGAAATATTGCCAAAGAAACCTCATTTATCATTAACTGTTCAGTTACTTCAAAATGTTCAGAAGTCAGGACCTGCTTTACTAATGCTAAAAGTATTCCTATGGCCTCCAGTATAATTTACAAGGGTAATTTTTTAATCAAGGTGAACAGCTCGTACAGACTACTACCAAATAACCTCACTATTTCTCCAATCTCACTGGACCCATGAGTATCAACATGTGTATGTCTTTAAGAGCACCAACTCCCGAGGATGCCAGAAACTACAGAAGGCAGAGGGGCCTCAAAATACTTGAAAATGCAAGGTGTGTTTGTAATGATGTGCTGAAAAGTACCAACATTCATACCGAAATGTGAAACCAGGTACATATGCTCACTTATTTCCAAAGTCTGACAAGGGCCACATTAAAAAAAAAAAAAAAAAAAAAAAAGCTTTCTGTATTTTAAGTGTATATACAAAAATCCAGCAATAATCTGATAGCGCCATGTGCAATTTAAGGCTATACAGGCTCATGAGTGGCAGAAAAAAAATCCCTCCATCCTTCTATAACACATGTATTTTGCTTTATCCTTGCTTCCCCCCTTACCTCCCCGACTCAATCTCTCTCAGACTGACTCTTGGGAACATTCATTCATATGCACATTACATCACAGGAACTTTCATAAAGTACTTATACCACTAAAATGATTTCTACCACGCTTTCCCTCCATGGTATTGTAAAACACACAATCACTGCTGCCAGGCAACTTGAAAACTTCCTAAAACACCTGGCCTTCAGCTCAAATTCACTGAAAGGATTGCTGTCTGGAAATGCTTGGAATAAAAGGCTGACTAGAATCAGCAAAGACCAGAGATGATCCTGCAGAAGTGATGGAGAGTAATGATGCCCGATTGACATGAGGATTCCTGTTTGTTCTGGTTGTTTTTTTTTTTAAATGACAAAACAGAGTTGTGGCACTTCAATTTTATTAGAACTTTCTTCAAGAAGAAAAAAAATGTAACAGAATGGTTTCCTGCTTTTAAAGAAAAGCAAGAACTTTTACTGCCTCTTAATTAAAGCAGTTCAAAGTTTTGGCCTAAACATTTTCCCTAAGGAAGCCAGACAATACTAACTGCAAAAGCATCCAGGTAGTGAATGATGTTTCTTACCACACGTATTAGTAACGTGCAACAGAGCCACGTTTCAGACACTGCCTTTTCTTTGCTCTTCTACGTTTAGTTTCAGACCTCTAATAATACTACAGCACAAGCAGGGGTTAATATCAGTGTCATCTTAAAAAAACCCAAACAAATGCATGGTGGGTGGGTCGCTGGCAAAACCCCATGACTCCCCAATGCGCCCCAACACCGGCCTGCACCCACTTTCCTGGCAGAACTGTCTCAGCAGACCACGCTTGTGAAAGTCTGCAGCTTGTTCGACTGTGGTGAAAACGAGCGAAACGGCTGTTTCAAACACCCGCAGCTCCATGGCAGCACGTTGACCTCGGTTTTTATTCTGCGCCCGTGAAACATGAACGACAAAAGGGGGGGGGGAGAACCACAAAAAAAGCAACCTGCCTTCAAAAGGAGCCTACTACAGGCAAGACATTTAGGGACTGTTGCTGGTTGGTTTTGGGTGTGCTGGTAATGAGAAGGGGGTTGTTCAAGTTCTTCATGTGGGGGGAGAGGAAGGGGGGTCTCTGCAGCTTGCCATGCACCAAATTTACTACTTCCCCCCTCCAACCCAAGCTCTCGCTGCCATTTTAGGCATCCTCTCCCATCCGCCCATGGTCGCACCGTTGCTGCGGGGGGGGCCTCGGGGTGGGTCCCGTGCCACGTGTGGACGCGAAAGGGCCAAACCCCTGCAGCCCTCCCCGCCGGGGCGGCGGCAACAACGAGCACCTCCACCCCACCAGGGATCCCGGCAGCCCCCAGGCCGGGGGTTGGGGTTAGGGACACGGCCGCACCTGCCGCGGCCTCCCCGCCCACGGCCCCGCACTCACATCGGCTCCAGCAACTTGGCCAGCCAGGACTTGAGGGCGTCCACGTTCTCTATGATCATGGCGGCCTCCCTGCTCCGCCGGCGCCTCTACACGGCGGACACCATCGCCGCCCGCCCGCGCTCCCGGGGCAGTTACTGGCCCGCGACCCCTCCCCCCTGCTAAGGCCTAGTCCAGGAACTAGCCACCAGCGTGTCAACGTAACCTGCTGGCTACCGGGGGGGAGGGCGCCGAGGAGCAGAGCGACCAATCAAGCGGGCCACGCTGTGCGACGCCAGCGAATCGCGGCCGCGGGAAGCTCGGCCCCGGGGGTCACTGGGGAAGCAGCAGGTTAGGTGGACGCAGCACGTGAAGTCCTGGTGCAACATGGTAGGGGGCGCTCTTAAAGGGACAGGCGCGTCTTTTTTTTTTTTTTTTTTTTTTTTTTAAGGGTTTGGGGTTTTTTTTGGACTCTTCTCCCTGCCGCAGGAGGAACTGTAGTTTGTCTCGCAGCAGTATACAAGGGGGTGTTTTTAGCTAACATGCCTGAGGGTTAAAGGCTGCATTTGTCACCTCCCTGCATCATGAGGTGGACTCCCCCCGCCCCCCCCCGGCCCTCGGCTTCCCTCGCTAGTGCCCCGCAAAGTTCACATGCGTCGCCTTGGGATGTCAGGCCAGGTCCCCCCCTAAAGAGAAGTATCACTCGCCTCACACCCAGCCCCATGGCCTGAGTCTCTTCTGATTGCACCTTCACACTTGGGCCCCACAATTCTGCCCCAAATCCTCTGCACAGATTTGGGTTTTCAGGATCTCATTTTTATTTAAAGGGTAGGCTGCTGGTCACAGACATGGTTCCTCAGGTGCGGCATACAGGTAATGATTCCTCAGCTAGAACCCTTCCAGGATACATCAAGATTTGTAAAGGATTGTAAGATCAACAGGTTCATCCAACACTATAAATCAGTGTGTGCATCTACACATGCGCCTTAATGCACACTAGCCTATTTTAATGCACATTAAAGCATCCATGAAACATTGAGCATTTATGCAAATATCTTTTTGTCCCATGATGCACTGGAGATCTGCTGCTTCAGAGCACAGTTGATTAATCGTGTCTGCTCCATACATGAGCTGATATGAACTGTGCTGTGCTGCGTGCAGTTGTACACGCGGTGAAATCCAAGTCAGCATGGAGAAAATGGTGGCAGTGCACTTCTGAACTAAAACACCTTCTATTTTTTTAGTTCAAAAGCATGGCACCGCCATTTTCTCAGTACTGACATGTATTTTGCCACTTACAAAACTGCAAGCAACACAGTACCAGGCGCTTTTCAAAACGCCCAGCACTGTGGTGCTTACACATGTAAAAATACCCGTTCTTTTTAGTTAATGTACATTAAAATAGGCTAAGGTGAATTAAGTGTCACTTAAAAACTGTGCTCTTTAGTGCATGCACATTAAGACAGGCTAATAAGCATTTTCCTAGCATGTCACAATAGAGATACTAGATTTAATGCACATTAACTAAAGTGTGTTAATGCATGTGTAGATATATCTAGAGTTTCTTAACATTTTTGGATTGGAGGCATGTCACATAGGACTCAAAGCGCCCTCCAGGATTTTTGTGAATTAAGTGGTACCCAATTTCAAGAATTAATTTGCAGCACTTACCCTCTGACGGGGGTGGGGGCTGGGTGGTGGGAGTGGGGGAATGGTTCAGCAGGGCCTAGTCTTGTAGTTTTCTGCTCAGCTTATCTGCTCACACCTGGCAACACCCTTCAAAGGATCTGAGGAGGAGCAGGGAGGGAGTTATTCTGGTTAAGAATTACTGCTATGAGTTTTAGAATCTGTTTAGCTGAAAATACTTTCAGCTTTACCCATTTTTATTGTCTTTTTCGGACTTCTTGTAAGGGAACCGTATTCTATTTTAATATATAATTTTCCACATGACGATAATTAATTAAGGAATTAAACAATTGTATCCTTATGCTGTACTTAACAGGGTGTCATGATGTCCTGGCCAGTATGGATGAGTCACCGCTGCCTTAAAAATGGAAAAGATGAAGGCCTGCTCAAGTATTTATGATTATGTTGCCCTCTACTGGGTGGCCCCAAGAAGACTGTAAAAATATAAAACATTATGCTGCAGATTTTTCTTGCACCTCTGTTGCCGATGATGTTGTGGTATTAAAATGAAAGGTCCTGACAAGTTGGAAAGCTGTGGCCACTGTATGTAGTGTAAATGGTGACCATGAAGTCAAGTATGGTAGTTGTTCTTTCTTCCATAGTTTTCATCCAAGTGGCAATTACTACTTTTGCAACTTTTTAAGATTTAGGAAGCTATCCAGAAATGGAATATGTTCACATCTAAAGTAGAAGGCAAGGTAGATTTGTACTTTATAGACTAAGCTAAGTATATATATATATATATTAATTAATATATATATATCACAAACTTTTGTGAGGTAGCTCAATTCATCAGTTGTAAAGGCATGCAAGCAACATTTAAAAACATTTTAATTATATAGGTATAAAGAAAAGTAATTCTACTGTAATGCTCTATTTTAAGCAAAGTTCTGAGAAGGACAAACAGGGGAAATGATAAATAGTAAAATCACAAAAGTATGTGCGTTGCAAATCTTTGAGCAATGTAATTTTGACTTACTTTTGCTTACTATCCATATTCAGCAAGATAAAAGCATTGTAGATTTTATCACTGAACAAGTAAAGTTTGAGAAGTGGGAGACTAAGACATTTTCAGTCAGTGGATGCAAAGTATAATTATACTTATACTAAATAGTTAATTAAGCTTTGAAGTTGGCAAATGAAATTTATATTGAATTACAGCGCCATTTGTCTGAGCCAGAGTAGAAAGAAGTTCACAAAACACAGTCAGACTAAATGTATTCTCCATTGCTGAGAGCGGCTTATTCATACCAGCAGAGAATTTGGCCCATAGAGTTAATAACTGCAACCTGGAAATAGAAGCCATGGGATATAAACTCCGGTTCCTCTATTAATTCAAACACAGACAAGCAAAAAATCAATCATTTTGCAAATGACCAATGGAGAAGATGGTGAAAATGAAAGTAATTTTCTGATTTTTCTTTCAAAATAGAAACAAGTACAAAAAAGATACTCATATAGTAAAAGACATACAACTAAAATTAAGAGGCAGAGGTAGCAGAAGCAGCCTTCTTTTATATGACCACCAGCATTTTAATCAGAAATAAAACTAATACAGTTATTGCCTGTATATTTCACTGTCCATGTTAAAACTTTTGGAAAACAAGTATTTTGAGTCTTTCTATACTGTTTCTACAAAGTTTCAACATTTACAATTCAATACAAGTGCTAGATTTTATTATTTATTATTCCCGAAACAAAGCCTTGCTGTAATAGATGGTGAGGCTGGTTTTTTTATACCTCATTTCTCCCTGAGTTATGCTCCTTATTTTTCACATAAAATACTTAGAACTGAAGTTCTGGCCTTTTTACTTTTGGCATTTTTCATGTTATGCTACTAGTCTGTGCCTCATATTTTGTGGCTGGTAATTATATTGGTGATATCCTCTCAGAAAGACAGAATCCCAAAGGACACATTGTATTATTTTAGCTTTATTATTATTATCTCTGAAAAACCTGGCATGTAAACAGATATTTGATGTATTGTGCTTGGCAACTATTATATACCTTGTTTTGCTATTCACTCTCCTTTTGAATCTTTCAGCCTGATAGTTTCATTAGGTATATGTGTATTTATCTTGTCTGATGATTTACGCCTGTGAATTAGCAAACCTGGTTCTCAATTACTTCTTGTCTAAACTTCAGGCAGGTTTCATATGAGGGGTCAAAGGAGCCTTTAACTCTGAGTGGCACAGGCCCGCACAGATCCCATTATATATTTGAACAATAAGAGAAACAGAGGCTATATACACTGCAGTATGCTGCATCTGTGTTTCTGAAACACCTACCTCACTAGCATTTGGAAAAGGATTATTTTAGAGCCTTTACTTTAGCGCTATGTACCCACTGTATAGGTCAGGTGTGGGCAAACCGCAGCCCACGGGCCAGATGCAGCCCACCAGGCCATTCTATCCAGCCCGCAGGGCCCCTAAAAAATTTAGAAAATTAATATTTATCTGTCCTGGGCTGCCTGTCATGTGGCCCTCAATGGCTTGGCAAAACTCAGTAAGAGGCCCTCCACCCAAAACAATTGCCCGCCTCTGGTATAGGTAGTACTATTAGAGAACTGTCTCTGCCCTCTTTACTTCTCTTTTACTTTACAAGCTTCAAGGATCAGACCCAGCACATTTTGTGCCTACATGTTTTGGTTTGCCCATTGACTTCAATATGCTTTAAATCAGGCTTTTTAGTCCTGGCTCTAGCTATGAGATGACAGCAGATACGCTGGCATGCTCTATAACTCACATAGCTCCGTGTTCCAAGGCACTGTGTTCATTGTGTTCAGCTGTGCCAGGCAAACCTGTTTAGGGTCTGTAATGGAATCTGCTCAGAGCCAATCATCTAGGCTTATAAGCAATTTGTTCAAGAGCTGATTACCAACACCTACAGTTTGCATGATCTGTCACATTCTTCCCCCGGAGCTGCATGATTACTTTTAGCCTCTGTGTTTCAACCAAGGTTCATTTGACTTGACAACCCCTCCTCCGACAGGGTGGCAGGTGCAATTATTATATTTAGAGATGTTTATAAGATGCACATGAGGATCCTTCATTGTTTGCTCTACACTTTGGCAGACAAGGTTCTTCAGGTAAATCTGGTATCTTTTATTAGACTAACTGAAATAATAAAAGATATTGGATTTACCCAAAGAACCTTGTTTGCTGCTGTCATTTAGACCAACACGGCTGCAACCTACACCCCTAAAACATGCTCTACATTTTAATGTTCAGTTCAGAAAACTGGGCTACTCTACCAGTTAGTTAAGCACAAGACTAGGCATAGCACAGCATACTTAATTGTAAAATTCTAATGGCAGTTCTGACTGTGTGCACATGACGCTGAATATGCTATTTTATCTTTTTTTATTCTGTATTTACCCATTAGTTATAGCACAATGAGCAGAACAGGTAGGGTCCCAAGTTTTTTACAGAGCTGAAGAAACTGTCAGTGTGTTTCTTCCCTCTCTGATACCTGCACCAAAGTGTCTTACTATACACAGGATTGAAGGGTCAGAAGGGACCATATGATGATCTCAACTGATTGGCATAACATAGGCCATAATATTTCCCTTCATCACTTTTGCATCGAACCCCGTTACTTGAGGGTGAATTCGAGTATATATTTTAGAAAGACATCTAGTCTTGATTTAAATACTTGAAGGCTACAGACATATGTCACATTTGTCCGAGGATAAGCCACTTTATCCCTGGACAAAATGCAATCATTCAGATGTCCTGGGATAAATTCTGAAAAAGGTTCCTGGGATAAGAAGTACTAACAGTTTATCCTGGAACATTGCAAGGTGTGTCTGATTGGTTTTCATGGGGTTGCATTATTGAATCAATGGCAGTGGCAGTGCTTTCAGACACCCATTAAATTCTGATTAAAAGATTGATGTGTGTTAGGGTTACCATAAGTCCCGATTTTTGTGGACATGTCCTCTTGTTGGGTTCTCCGATCTCCATCCAGGTGGTCTTTTGAAATATGAATAAATATCCAAGATTTTGCTGGTAGAACTGCATTACCCAGCTTGCCCTAACAGTGAGCATGTTTAGCAGGGATATGGGTTTTCTGTTTGCTGTGGAAAAATGCAGATTTTCCTCTTTAAAGAAGGAAACCTTGGGTTTCCCCTTGTAGGCTGGAAGGCTGCCAGCCTGCAAGGAACTGTTTGGCGTGACTGGAGGCAGGAGGTGCCACATACATCTGCATGCACACATGTATGTGGCTGGCATAAAGCCAGGCAGGATGACAGGAGCAGCCCTGGATGCAGGTGAGTTTATAGGGGGAAGCAGTGGAAGGCCATGGCTTGGGGGGCTATATGGGGGGGGCTGTGTGTGTTTGTGTGTGTGCATGTGTGTGCACAGAAGGGCACAGGGAGCAGATGGGGAGGTGCCTGCCCCACCAGTGGGAGAAGGGGGCGGAGCGGGGGGCCCTTCAGGAGCAGCAGGGAGCTGCATGGACAGGCCAGTGACACTAGGGCTAGTGCCCATGTTTGTAGGGGTGGGGCAGCCAGACGACTGTGCCCGGGAAGGGGACATGGCCATGCTACCTGGTATGGTGTGGGGACCCCAGCCAAGGGCAGGGGGTGCCACATGTCTCCCCTGCTCCTCCCTCCAGCCTGCGCTGGGGTTGAATGTACTCTGATGCTGCCTGCACAAGCTGGGGCCACCACAGCTGCTGCACTTCAGCCCAATTGGGATGGGGGCAGCTGGGAGCCCCCTCTGGCAGGGCTGTGGGGGCTGTGGTTTGAAAGTGAGGGGCACCAAGAGGGGTGGGGGACTGGGTCAGGAGTCCCAAGAGGGGTGGGGCACTGGCAGTGCCAGGGGGCTGCAGGTCAGGAGTGCAGGACACTAGCAGGGATGGGGGAGCTGCACACTGGTAGTGAGGGGCACCAGTATAGCCTGGGGTGTGGGGACTGTGGGCTGGGAGTGAGGGGCACCAGCAGGGCCATCGGGTTGTGGGCTGGGAGTGAAGGGCAGTGGCAGCGCCAGAGGGTTGTGGATCAGGGGTGAGGGGCACTGGTAGGGCTGGGGGTGAGGGAAGGGGCTGCAGCTTTATTTTTTTTTTTACATTTAATTTCTGAGGCAATAACATTTATTTACCGTAACAGTTAGAAACTGCCCCACCATATCATATATACTTCATTTTTGGTGTCCTCTGTTTTTGGAACTGGAAACACGGTAACTATACCGTGTGCATACACCACTCCTGGGACGTTTCTGGAAAGGCACAACTTTTCCAGGGGCAAATGCAACATCTGTTCCTAGCCAATGACAGCATCAACTACATTTCTTAGCAAAGCATCCAATGCTTTCACACTCTTCACTGTTAAAAAAAACAGGAACCCTATTTCTACCTTCAACTTCCATCCATTGGCTCTTTTTATTTTTTTTTTTACTTTTGCCACACACTGACATCATAATGTCTTTGCATAAATGTTGCTTGAGAACATCTTAAGCTTTTCTCATTGTCAATATAGCCAAAACTTGCATCTGAGTCTTCAGAGATCCTGCAACCTATCTCATTAGCCTTCTTGTTTAGGACAGTGTCACTCCAGAATGCTGTAGCTTAAGGCCACTGTTCCCCGCCATTGTGTCAGATACAAGTTCCTTGGCTTTGGGACAGGGAGGGAAGGGAAGGCTGTGCATTAAGTCTCACGTATCCCTTTGAAAACCTTTACTTCTCAGTGTAACCTTTCACAATTTACTTTGTCTACTCTGCTATCACCCTGGCTCTCAGATACCTTCCTCTCCTCTGCTGGGACTGCTGGTTGGCAGGGCCCTCTTGTCATTTCTCGCAGGTGTCTCCTTTCCCTTTAAATAGTTGGGAAAAAAATTCTTAACACGCTTTCCGGTTTAAAAACCCTACCGTACATTTTGAACACTTTATTGATGGCGCATCATACCACGGTCGTACAAATACAGTAATTATCGCGCACACGGCAACACTGAGCAAGGCGCGGGGCCGCTTGGGAAAGGAAATGTGGTGCCGACCCCCCTATTTCTGCGGCTTGGTATGGCCCAGCGCAGGGCATGACGGGACGTGTAGTGCAGCTGCCGCGCTGCCAGGAATGACACGTGGCTCAGCCGAGGGCCCATCGGTGCGGTGGCTGCTGGGAGTGGTAGTTTTGCAGCTCCAGGGCAGCTCGGCCGCGGGCTGATTTAGAGACACACTTCCCGTCAGGCCTTGTGGCGGTGGCCTGGTTCGTGGCTTGCTGCGGCGTGGAGGAGTCTCGGGAGGTGGCGGCATGGCGGTGAGCAGGGGCGTGGGGGCTGGAGCCGGCTTCCGACATCAGCTGCCTGCAGGTCTTGGGGGATTCACAGCCTCTGGCTTATGTCTGTATAAAAAGCCGGAGCTTGGGAAATCATATATATATATAAATAAAATTAATTAGTGTGTGTGGTTATATATCGTATATATGATTTTCTCCGTTTCATTGCCTGGCTGTGAAACAGAAGGAGCCAGTGGCCCAACCTTGCAATGAGTCTGGCAGGCTTTTGTTATATAAAGCTGGAAATACCTTATCCCTCTTTTGACAAGTGTCTATTGTAGCTGTGGGATGCTGGCAAGTAACTTGTCGCTGTGGGGCACTACTGAGCAACGTTTGTACTAATAATGCTAGCAGGTCAGCTGTCATAGCTGAGGAGGGGAGTACTAATAATGCTTGCACGGCTCCTGTCGTAGCTGCGGAGGGGAGGACCACTGAGATTAGCGACACTAATGATGTTTACAGGTAACTTGTTGCTGGGCATGACCACTGAGTAATATTTAGAGGTCCACCCATATCAGTACCAATCCAACATGCAACCGATATAAGAGGAAAATTAACACTATTGGCTGTCAGCTTCTTTCGGCTGGTGTAGCCGATCATGTTCGCTGATAAATAATAACATAATAAGCCTTCTGGCCAGGGCCTCTGGATAAGTCCCACTGACTTATTCATAGGTTCATAGACATTAGAGCAGGGGCGGGCAATTATTTCAGGCAGAGGGCCACTTACTGAGTTTTGGCAAGCCATTGAGGGCCTTGTGATGGGCAGCCAGGGGCAGATAAATATTAATTTTCTACATTTTTAGGGGCCCTGGTGGGCCACATTTTACACACCCCTGTATTAGAGGCTGGAAGGGACCTTGTGAGATCGCTGAGTCCAGCCCCCTGCCCAGAGCTGACCCGAGCAGGGCGCAGGGCCTGTGGCAAATCAGCCCATGAGGCCCGCCCCCCCCCGCTCTGATACTATGTGCCCTGGACCAAAGAAGCTGCTGCCGCCATTGAGAGCTGCAGCGTGGGCAGGGGGTAGTGAGCTGCTGGACCTAAGGCTGATGGTGGTGGCATGGAGTCGCTGCAGCCGCTCCACCCAGCTCCATGGGCCGCCCTGCAAAGAAGCATGGGGCCCAGGGCGGTTGTCCTGATTTGCCCCCATCTCAGGGATGGCCCCGAATTAGGCAGGAAGTCTGCTGGGGTCAAGTGACCCCTGCAAGATAAGCATCCAAATACCATGTGAATGGGTCTAGAGTAGGTGCTTGCACCACCTCTGTGGGGAGTCTGTTTCAGACCGTGGACACTTCAGCATTCACAGTGTTGGACTTGAAGTTTATTAGGACCTCTTAGCTGAGGAACTCATGATATAGGTACAGTTGGTCTGCAGTGTTCTTTTGCAGTTGTAGGAAGTATCAATTCAATTTAATGGATGGTGAAACTGAGGCCTGGTATGAATTGATTGGATTAATTTATGAATTGGGTTGAGAAATGAAGTTACATGACTTATCGTTGCTTGTTGAAACTACTAAATATCTCAGCTCTCTTTGGCCCAAGCTGTGTGTTAGTCGGTTGGGTGTTAGTAATGCAGTAGCTGACCAGATATACCATATGTTGTAGCCATAATATGCTTACAATAGGCCTTTTATAGATTGAGAGTTACCATCCAACTTTCCATCTTAAAAAAAGTATTGGTGTCTCAATATTTTTGGCCTTATGATTAAGTCTTAGGGAGGGATACAGCTGTATGTGTGTGACTGCATAGTTCAAGTGAACATTTTAACACCTTTTACCCTTCTACCACAGTATTACATCCAGGTTAGGGCAGGGCAATAATGAACAATAACATTTTAAAATTGAATAGAAAACCAAAATTAGAAAAATGATATTGTAAGGTTAAGATTTTAGAATGGACAATTATTTTGGGCAGAGGGTTGTTTACCGAGTTTTGGCAAGCTGTTGAGGGCTGCATTTCCCTCTCTGGCGCAGGGAAGCAGGAACAGCTCCATGGTCCCAGGCCAGAAATCTCTGCTAGGCAGGGATTTCTGGATGGAGGGGGACATGGCTGGGCAGACCTTGCTGCTGGGTCCTGCCACCAGCTTCCTCTGGATCCTACTGCCCATGGCTCTTGTCATCTTTGACGTGCAGCTAGGAGCAAATAAATATTAATTTTCTAAATTTTTTAGGGGCCCCACAGGCTGGATAGAATGGCCTGGCAGGTCAAATCTGGACCCCAGGCTGTATTTTGCCCACCTCTGTTTTAGAATCAGTCAGCGTGCACTTATTACAAAATGTGAAAATCTGTTTTAGTTGGTTTGGAAACATGTTGGCAGTCTTGAATTAACTGTTAGAATTTGTCAACATTCAAATGATCCCATTTTGCTAGTGGTTTGTAATTCTGTACAGAATTCATGCTGGTGTTGATAAAGTATACTGCAAAATACTCCTAATGGTACCTTATCACTAGCATACTAATACTTTCTCAAATAATATGCATGGAAAGCTTCTCCACCTTTTAAAATGTATATAAAAGAAACCAACATTTAAAAAAAAATGAGATGCATGTCTGTTTAGAAGCACAAATTTAAAACACAGATTTTGCTTAAATTGGGAACAATGTATTTTGTATAAAATCAAGATATTTTATTTGGGAAGATGGGAGTGGAACAAGAGACTTGTTTAAAAATTTCTTAAAATTACTTTGAGGTATTATGGAAGCAGTATGGCATATTGACCTGGGGCCAATGCTGTAAGTTAGGAAAATTATGATGTCTACTGTCCAGAGTCACAAAACATAACAAGTCATACATTCCTGTTTACAAACCTGGAAACTTTAGGTAATGGTGCCTACTTCATTAATAGCTAGGTTAGGTTTAATTTATTTTTGTCAAGTACTCTGAAAATATGTGGCATTATGAAAATCTAAAACACTTTTCTGCATTCACATATACTGGGTGATATAAATTAAAACTTTAAAATTTTATTTTTATATATACTTATATATAAACTCTTCAGTAGACGGCAGATTGCCTCAGAGTAAGGAGTGGAATCTGGTTTTATGGTGCCAGTGTCCAATTACACGACCAGTTCATTCTGATGCCACTCTGTGACATATATTACGTTTCTGCTCTTGTTAGCCAAGCAAGTACCTAACTAGATTTTTCCTTCTCCTCCTATGTTGCATAGGAACGGAAAGGTACGGCAAAAGTAGACTTTCTGAAGAAAATTGAAAAAGAAATCCAGCGCAAGTGGGATGATGAACGAGTGTTTGAGTTTAATGTGTCTGATCTGGGGAGCCAGAGAAGGTAACTTTTTTAAAGTTTCTAAACAGAGCTGATTGCAACTTCTTACGTTACATTAAAAACTTCTGGTGGAAAATTGCACAGTATTTTTCTGCTTTCCAGAACTCTTGGTGTTCTGTAATATTTTGTTGCTGTTTCTGCATTTTGTTATCATCTCCGTAGTTGACAACATTTAAACAATGGTACCTGTGTGTTAACTGACATTTCATTTTGTTGCTTCCACCTCCTTTGTGACAGCAAAATCATCTGAGGTCTTCCTGTGAACTAGGTGACTTCCAAACTCTTTGGTACTTAGGAGGATTTGTTAGATTTAAAATTTTGGCTTCTGTTATCCCTGGTCCACACTTCCTACACAATTATTCCCAGAATTGGGTAACAGCCAGTGACCAAAAGGAACAAACTAACTTTAGTAACTGCTGTTTAATGGAAAATATTTTGTGATTTGTTTATGATTAGGTTATATCATCTGTTTTTCCTTCTGTAATACAGAAAAGAAAAAGTTTGAACTCTCTTATTTTTTGCAATATTATTATCAGTTATACCATGTTCATCTAGCAATAGACCAAGGCAATTATCAAGATTCAAGTTGTTCTTAATACATTTAGACAATAAAAGAAGGACAATACATTGGCCTGATTTTTTATTTTTTTCCACTCTGGGCTTTGATTTCTGTCCTTTATTGCTTTCCTCATCAGTTCTTGTTATCACAGCTACTAATTTACATTCATTCCTGTCAGTTTTTTATCCCCCGTTTATTGACTTTTTTTTAAAATACATGCTTGTATTCCCTCTGTTAAGTTCATTCTTTTGCTCGTTCTTTCGTTCTTGATTTTTAGATTTCAGAGTAGGACGTATTAGCTAATACTGTTAAGTAATTCTTAGTTATTCTCAACTTCTGTATAGATACTTTGTCTGGGTGATTTGTCTTGTTTGTTTAAGCTTTGTGAAATTAGCTATTTTAAAGTCTCAAGTATGTATATTGGTGGTTTGGGATCTCTGCATGTGTTACATGCAGACAGAATAAGAAAGTCATGCACCAAAGTGATTATTCTGTGATCAGTTCCTGCTTATTAAGATGTAATTCCTCGGTGTTTGATGTAATGCTTCTTGAATTAATTGAGAGAGCATCTCAGTTACCTTGGTTGCAGGCCATTAAGAGCTATGAAGAGGGTAACTAATAATACACACCTTTAATTATCAGAAAGATGTGAACAGAGGGAATTTGTGGCTCTGAAGTTTGTTTTTGTTGATGCTTTGTCAATTATGTTATCTTTCTGTTTGTTTAAATCTTCTGTTCAAAAGCTCATGATATGTCCAGACATTGTAAGGGCAACAGATAACTGATTTGCAAATTGGAAGGTGGGTGGCCACATTCTGCATTACAGAAGAGTTTGGAAGATGTTCAAACCCATCTTTAAGCAACAATAACCTGTTAGTGATTGTTTTCTAAACAACTGTACTTTCTTAGATTTTCATACAGGTAGTGCTGATAGTTAACAGCTTCTTCTGCCTAACCTTTAGCATGTTGTTAATGAATAAATTTCAGTTATGTTGTTTGCATAATAATGAAGACATTTATTTTGTTGCAAGTGTGAGTCTGCTGTAATGAAATATACTTTTTCATTTAATAGACTAAGTTAAACAAAATGTCTCTCTTTAAAAACTAGTTCTAGGGCTTTTTAAGTATCTCCTTTTTAATCTTTTTTCAGCAAAGGGAAGTACTTTGTCACCTTTCCATACCCATATATGAATGGTCGCCTTCATCTAGGACACACGTTTTCCTTATCTAAATGTGAGGTAAGACTTTTTCCCTTTTCTAAAAAAAGCCACCTCAGAACAAGTATTATTGTTAGATATTAGCCCTTAGGCCTTCCTTATTCTTTTGGCTCAGTAGTGATAAAGTGTTAGGATGTAAACTTTCTACTTTTGTTCCATTTTACATGAGACTAGAGAGGTTAAGATAGAAATATTTTGCTCCTGGTGATACTATTCCCAACAGACTGAAACTTTGATTTGAAAAATAGGATTGTTTTGGGATTCCTTCTTACTCTGACTTCAAATTCCACATTATTTTAGCAACTTTGTCTAACAGTTTTATGAGGGAAACTCAACACATCTTCCTTTTGTGTGAACTGTAGTACTGGTTAAATGCAAACAGCCATTTGTGCACAGAATCACTTCTCTGCATAGGTAGTTTTTTATAAACTTGCTTATATCCAAAAGAGGCCGTTTGCTGAAATTTAGGACATTGTTATATTCCTGGAGAACTAGTATGACTAGAAATTGGTTTACGTTAGCTTTCATAACAGCAGCTGCCAAAATCACGTGGGATTTGATGGGGCATAGGATGAGTGTCATTGTAATTGTAATATAGCATTTAAGGGAATGTTTGTGACTTACTGTGGTATTGCAGAAAGACCTATAAAGTGTAGAATGCCATCATTAGCTATCAGATGTGTGTCCTAATATTGCTGTTTCTCTTCATATAGGAAACCTGAAGTAAAAACAGTTTCTTGAGGCTTAGCAGCCAGTCAGTGGCAGAGCTGGGAGTAGGACAGAATTTTTTTAAGCCTTTGCTAAAATTAGTATTTAATGCTTTGTGTATTTTTTATAATTTTGTCTGCAGAATTATTTGTTGTCTTTTCTCTACTTACTGAAGAGTTAACTTATTCAAGTGCCTGTTGTAGTGTTTTGCAGTCATTGATTCATATGTGTCTCTTCACTTTGTAGTTTGCAGTTGGGTATCAGAGACTAAAAGGAAAGAATTGCCTGTTCCCCTTTGGTCTGCATTGCACTGGCATGCCCATTAAGGTAAGACTGCACTGAACTGCTGGCGTCTCTTCAGATCAGTTGTTTATTTTAAGGGATGTTTTTGGTTATCTCTACATTTCCTGTTCAGTCAGATGACACAATACTTTAAAGAACTCATAGATTTAGTTTGATTAAAATCTGCCAATCATTTAGTTTTACAGTAGAAAAACATAGCTGTACTTAAACTGAGTAATATATCTTGGAAGCTAACAGCCTCTTCTCAAATCAATGTTTAAATCAAATCCCATCAAGACTTTCTTGTTGTACACATGCAAGTAATCAATATGTGACATAGCAGGTACTGACAGAATGCAGGATTTACAAGATTTAGGGTGAAAGAGAAAGTTTCTAGGATGATGATGGGATTAGATTTTTAAATAGGGTAATTCTGGCTTGTATGTATGGGATTGAATTGATTGCCAAAAGAGACGAAGAGAAACCCTTATTCTCCAAGGCCTGTACACAGGGATCTGGCGGGGGATATCCTTCTGCTATCTTATTGACAATTTATCTGTTCAGCTAATGGCTTTTAATAGCTTCAGCCAATTTGGGTCCCACTGTGGTAGGCACTGTACAACCTTTAAATGATTCCACCTTCAGGAGATTATTTGGAGCTGTCCTGAGGGCCTCACATTGGCTTTTTCTGTCTATATTTTTATGTGCTATAGGAAATGTTAGCTCAAAAGGTGCAACTGGTATCTATGGTCCTTTCTCATTGTGCAAAGTCTTGGGAGTTTCACAGCTGCAGTAGAAAAGGAGATATAAAGTCCATACCTGGTATGATGAAGGTCACAGTGTATTCTTTGAAATAAAATAAATATTTGTTGTCAAATCAGTCACTCATAATTGCTCTGACTTCAGCTCCTGACCAGTTAGGATGGGTTACCAATGTCTCTTTGTTTAGGCCTGTGCAGACAAGCTGAAAAGGGAAATGGAATTGTATGGCTGCCCTCCTGAGTTCCCTGATGAGGAGGAGGAAGAGGAAGAAGCTTCTGTTAAGAAAGAGGAGGAAATAGTCATTAAAGACAAAGCAAAAGGCAAAAAGGTAGAGGTTTTAAACCAAGTCTTTTACAAAGTTTGGATTTGCAACTTAAGCTTCTAAATACATATTAGGTACCTTGTCATATGTACAGTTGTTTAAAATGATTTTTCTACATTAGTGTCATACCTTAGGGCTTTGAAAAGATGTTTTTGGAAGATTCCAAACAACTCATTTCAGTCCAAAAAATCTAACAGCAAGCTCTCATGGACTGTTTAGTCTTCAGAGAGAAATGAAGTTGGACTTTTGTGCTTCGAGTGTTGAAGATTACACTGGACAAATAAGTGAAGACCATGTTGTAGGAAACCATACTTTGTTGTCAGTGGGATGGATTAGATGGCCTTAATAGTATTTCCATTTCCAAATTTTTATATTCCCTTTGGGTTTTAATTGGAAAAGAAGAACCTGACCGACGTATTAAGGGCGTAGACAAATGTGTGTTTGGAACCTAAGGGGAGCTTGCGGTAGCTGTTACATTGGAACTATTATGTGTGCATGGATCTGTAGTGATGAAAGTAAGTTACATCGCCCTACCTTGGACTCTGGATGAAACAGCTTTCAATTTGGGAGCAGATTTGCAATGCTTATATTGTTGTAGATTCATGGGAATGTAATAACGCTGTCCTGAGCAGCAGCAGTTTCTTTCCCTCTCTCTCTTCACTTTGAAACTGCCCCGTGTATGTCCATACCCTAAGTAAAACCATATTAAAAAACTTCACTTATAAAACCAACTATTTGATGGGATTTTGTGGATTTGAAAAGGATCCAGAAGTAGGAAGGGAGGAGGAAACTCATAAGTCTTAAAGGATTAATTTTTTTAACACCCTCTTCCCCTTTTTAATGGCATCTTAGAGGAGCAGGTACATTTTGCAAGAGGTGCATTTGTTAATCTAGATCAGTCCTCCTCCTTCCTTCCACAAGTCCTGTGCCGAATGAACTTCTGTGGAGAAATGAATTTCTGATTAACTTCCAGCTATTGTCCTTAATATATATGAACAGGAATAAAAGTGATTGTAAGTTGGTCACAAAGATATAATGCAGCATAACTTACCCCTTTGCTCAAATAATACCCTTTTACTAGACCAACACCTTTCTGCACAAGTCACTGCTTGCCATCTAGATGGTGTTCACTGTTCTCTGATTGTGTTTAGACTCATCTGAAACTTGTTGTCATAGCTTCTTCACATTAGAGTGATGTTAGCTAGAAGTGCAGTCTTACCTATGCAATGGCTGCATCTACATGAGATGCTGACTGCGCAGTTGTTACTGCAGTCATTTAGTACTTGTTTACACAAATACTTGTATATGCAAGTACTAAATGACTGCACAGTAACTGGAGCCACTACACAATAGTATCGCTGAACAGCTTTTTTGTGATGCTGACTGCAAAGTAGCCTGGGACTACTGTGCACTAACGTTGCATCACATTCCTGCCACACGACACTACTGCGCATGAGTCACGGGCTACTACTGTGTAGTCAGCATCTCGTGTAGATGTGGCCAGTGTCTCCTTACTCACTTAGAGAGAGGCCACCAGACTCGTGGTGATAGTTTGCATATTTGGACTGGGAACCTGTTGTATTAACATGAAATGGAGGAGATAAAGCAAGATTCATTGGAATGTTTTATTTGTCTTTTTAGAGTAAAGCTGCAGCCAAGACTGGCTCTTCTAAATACCAGTGGGGGATTATGAAGTCTTTGGGTCTCTCTGATGAAGAGGTAGTGCATTTTTCTGAGGCTCAACATTGGCTTGATTACTTCCCACCTCTTGCTATCCAGGACCTGAAGAGCATGGGGTTGAAGGTATCTAATGAGATATGAATGCTTTTCTTATTGATATTACTAAATTAATAGTGAGGTTGCTTCTCTCCTTGATGTCTGAACCATTACAGTAATAAAATAATAATCCTTGCAGCATACAAAAGTGCTGTTAATTAAGCCTCATAATACCCTTGTATGATCAGCAAATGTTATCTCCATTTTACAGAGAAGACGCATAGATTACATGACATGCCCATGATTTTATAGAAAAACAAGACTAGAATACTAAATATATTCTTCTTTAGCTAACATTCATAGAGCTTAATGCACAATGAAAGGGGATCCCACCATTAAATACTGTAGTGATTAATTTATTTTAAAAATAAATAGGACTGTGATACTGCCACATAAATAAAACTGTGATACAGGTGAAACTCCTAAAAAGTCAGAAGGCACTGAAATCTAACTTCTGAATATAGCAGCCCAATGCTAATGTGTGTGTAAAGACTCAAAGGCTTTTGCAAAACTGTCATACTGCTAATCGTGCCCTAAGGAAGTTCTTATTTCACAGTTATCCCTGCAGTCATTTCCACCTCATACAGCAAACTCTCAATGTCACGTTGTTTTGTAACTATGAAATGTCTTCATGTTTTTGGTTCTTGGCATCTAGAGTTATTTGATAATGTAAGAAATAGGTGGGTACTGTCCAGTTCTCCCCAACTTCTTACTGGTTTAAGTGCAGCCCAAAGTCACTAGATTAAACAGAGTCAACATCTAGCGATGTTCGCACATACAGCAGTTAGGACCTCAGATTTCTGAGGTTGTGTCTGAAAGAGCAGATGGTGATTGAATGAATCTTGTGTATATGTGCATCAAACAATCAGGTCGTTTGTACTCTTTTTATGAAGTAAGCATTTTATAGGGTTTTAATGAAATAAATATTTATGGTGTTGGCAGGGCTTCCTGGAATATACTTACCTGTTACTTGGGTGTCTCTTTAGGTGGATTGGAGGCGTTCTTTCATTACTACTGATATTAACCCTTATTATGACTCATTTGTACGGTGGCAATATTTACAGCTGAAGGAAAGAAATAAAATTAAGTTTGGGAAGCGGTAAGTGCAGTCTTACATTACAAAAATATTTTTTTTCTGTGCTGTTCCTTAGAAACTTGGCAGTAATATTCTCTCTCTGACCTAACAATATTCAGTGTATAACTTGTTTTGAGGTTATTTGTGCAAGTTCTGTGCTGGCAAATGACCCATCTGACCATGTGGCTGCTGTGATTGAAAAGTTTGCCAGAGTGAGTCTTCAAACTTCAGTTGAGCTTTCCAGGAGCCTTCAGTATTGACCTGCACTCCCTTTCGTTGACTTGCATGTTACAACTTTTCTTTGATAGTAGTAAAATGTTTGGCCATAGTTGAGCAGTACTGAAAGTGAAGTTCTTTCGATGGGTACCTCGTCCTCTTTGCCTGCGGATTGTTCTACTTGCCACTAAATATTTTATTGCATTTCCTAGATACACAATTTATTCTCCAAAAGATGGACAGCCTTGCATGGATCATGACAGACAAACTGGGGAGGTAATGCTATTTTGGGGTTTTTGTTTTTTTGTTTTCTTAAATGGATTCTGAATATCTGTTGTCTTTTTTAAAAAAAAATCAATTAAAAAGCATGGCGTATATTGAAACTAGTGACTGTTAGATGTCAATATCAAAATACTGGTATAAGTAAACACTGCATTTTTGTGCACAACACAAACTTTTTCTATATATTTAAGCTTTCCATATATTAATGACATAAAATCAGTTAAGTCAGTCAAGCCAGTTTTCCCTCTGATTGTCTGGCACCTTGTGTCAACACTTCCAGTAGAGTGATTCTAACCTTGTTGAAGTGACTGTATAGATTCAACATAATGGCTTCCTTGAAATCTTTGATAAGTAAAAATAAAACAGGACCCAGTCTTATAGTGTGCATGCTGCTGAACTGCTGCTTATGTTAATGGAACTATATCTTACTTAAACTCTAGTGTTAGATCCTTAAAATTAGTGTCTGAATTATGCTGCTGCAGAATGTAGAACTGTTCTTTGATCAGGTTTCTTATACTGATTACTGCTTTGTGTGTGTACATCTTAGGGTGTTGGACCTCAAGAATACACCCTAATAAAAATGAAAGTGCTAGAACCTTACCCTGTGAAACTTAGGTAAGTATTGGATCCATAGACTCTTAAAGCCAGATAAAACAATTAGATCAATAGTCTGACCTCCTGTTTAACACGTAACAGAAATTTTTGTCTAGTTATATTATTGGGTAAAATATAGGCGTATGTTTGAAAAGCATCTTCTCTCTTTTAACTGGATGATAGAAACTTGCCAAGTGTTTCAAAAGTCACTTTTGGTAGACTTTCTTGAAATTTCAGATTGATAGTGCATGTGTGTATACATGTTAAAACATAAACGTGAAATAAATATTGAAGATCATTTTCTTGCTCTGTATTTTTCAACCCCTAAATTTTCTTTCTTACAAATGTTGATATCACAACTCAGATTTAAAGTACTTCTATGAAGGTGATATTTTCATTGTACATGAGCGCGCACCTCAGAGTTCTGATTCAGACTGTCATACATTTATGATTCTATTCCTCTTGACTAATAGAGTAGCCTTTTGTAGGAAAGGAAAAAGTACTTTGGTCAAGATTTTCAAAAGTGAAAAGTGATTGGTGGTGTCTGACTTGAGAGACCCTGAGATTTCATAAAGTCCTGAACGTCTGGGAAGCTAAAAATTGAGCACCCAGTATTGGTAACCACTTCGAAAATATTGGTTAGCACAGTGGAGCTCAACCTTTTGGCCATGTGGGCCAGATGAATGGTGCAGGGCCCATCTACAGGTTGGATCAGGCCCTGGGGCCTGACACAACCATTTCCCTGCCCCACACATGGATCCCAGAGGCCTGGTGCCACACCTTCCCATCCCTGCGTGCTGTGCTTGGGCACCCCATCTAGTGTGCAGGGCGTGGGGCTCCCCATGGGTCTGGAGATTTGGTTGCAGGAGAGTGGTGGGCCAGATGACAAAGCATTGTGGTCCAAAGGTTGAGCACCCTGGGTTTGCGCATTGGTTAGCACATTTGCTGTTCCATAATAAGACAAAATCTAATATTTAGTGAATGAAAAAGCCTAAGAGGTCATTCAGTTTGATCTGTTAATGAACATTCCTTACAGCAGTGGTTCTCAATCTTTTTG
>NW_017728914.1:23060811-23106693 GCF_001723895.1 Crocodylus porosus
CAGCACCCTGGCTCTGCCGGAGCCCCTGACTCCTGACCTGCAGTCCTTCCGCAACCCTCTGACCCTGCTGGTGCCTCTCACTCTGGACCCACAGCAGGGTGTGGGAGAGGGCATGGCCCGGCTGCCCCCATTCCCACTGGGCTGCCCATGCTGCCCCCCACTCTGCCAGTGACAGGAGGAGGTGAGGGCATCGTGTTCCCTCCCACCCAGTCCGTTACTCTTCCCATGGCTGGCATGGGGATCCCAGTGACGGTGACAGTGAGTCTCACTGCCACACTCCGCCCTCCTGCTGGCTGATTCGGCCAGGCTGCAGCCCTGTGCCTACTGTGGGTGCAGAAATTGAGGGGTAGGGAGGAGAGGGGGGCACACGCCACCCGCCACCTCGTACTCCCCTGACATGTTGCCTGTGTTCCTTCCCCCCAACTTACATGCAGGGAGTTGCTCTCCACCACTTCCTGGCTGCCACGTGCTTGTGTGCATACATACACACGCATGTGGTGATCCTGCCATATCAGCCTCCTCCTGTTCCCCGTAGCCCTTTGCAGGCTGTAACACTGCCAGCCTGCAAGCGGAAGCCCATGGTTCCTGAGGTTTTTCTCCTTTAAAGGAGAAAATCCACATTTTTCTGTGAACCTGGCAGCAGGCTCAGCCTGGGCGTGGACTGCCCAGCTCAGAGATGACTGAAACCTGCTTGTGGCCCCCCGGGAGGCTGCACACGCCCAGTTGAGGATTGCTTTAAAATGTACTTTAGTTTAAGAGTAGTAAGATTCTGTGGTACCCCAAATCTCTTTATTTTTAACCTCTGTGCACTAACTTTTATTTCAGTGGCCTTAAAGGAAAAAATATCTTCTTGGTGGCTGCAACTCTCAGACCAGAGACCATGTTTGGACAGACCAACTGTTGGGTTCATCCAGATATGAAGTACATTGGCTTTGAGACTGTGAATGGGGATATTTTTATTTGCACCCAAAGGGCTGCTAGGAACATGTCTTACCAGGGCTTTACAAAAGATAATGGAGTGGTACCTGTTGTCAAGGAGCTCATGGGAGAGGTGAGCATCCTGTAGCATAGTTTTCAAATTCATGAACTCCTGTTAGAGTTATATTTGCATAGAAGAAGGCAAAACTTGGTTACGCATTGATCTAATAGAAACTTTGAGATTTTAAGTGACCAAATGAAGTATGGCTTTGCTACTATTCTTTTTTCAGGAGACTAGACTCATAGAATCAATGAGTCGGAAGGGACCTAGACAGATCGAGTCCGACTCCCTGCCATGGGCAGGAAGGAGCACTGAGGGGTGGGAGGGGTCGTAAGACCCCAGCCAGGTGCCTGTCCAGTCTTCTCCTTGAAGATTTCCAGGGAAGGGGAGAGCACCACCTCTCTGGGAAGCCTATTCCAGGCTCTGGCCACCCTTACAGTGAAGTAGTTCTTCCTAATATCTAACCTAAACCTATCCTCCCTCAGCTTGTGGCCATTGTTCCTGGTGACTCCAAGGGGGGCCCTGGTGAACAGACTTTCCCCGAGTCCCTGCTGCTGGCCCCTGATAAGGTTGTAGGCAGCCACAAGATCCCCCCTCAGTCTCCTCTTGTGGGGACTGAAGAGATTCAGGTCCCTCAGCCTCTCCTCATAGGGCTGGCCACGGAGGCCCTCAACCATGCAAGTGGCCTCCTCTGGACTCTGTCTAGGTTCTCCACGTCCTTCTTGAAGTGCGGCACCCAGAACTGGACACAGGACTCCAGCTGCGGCCTGACCAGCACCACATAGAGGGGGAGTAAGACCTCTCTGGACCTGTTAGTGATGCCCCTGTTGATGCATGACAGAGTGCGGTTGGCTCTGCTTATTGCTTCATCGCATTGGCGACTCATTCATCCTGGAGTCAATCCTGACTCCAAGATCCCTCTCTGCCTCTGTGCTGCCGAGAGGGGCAGCCCCTAACCTATAACCATAATGCTGGTTTCCTCTCCCTAGGTGCAGCACTCTGCACTTGTCCTTGTTGAACCGCATCCTGTTCAGATCTGCCCACTTCTCTAACCTATCCAGGTCTGCCTGGATGCGGTCCCTGCCTGCTGGTGTGTTCACTTTACCCCACAGCTTGGTGTCATCAGCGAACTTGAACAGGGTGCTCTCCACACCCTCGTCCAGGTCGCTAATGAAGATGTCGAAGAGCACCAGCCCAAGGACTGAGCCTGGGGGACTCTGCTGCCCACACCTTTCCAGGTCAACATCAACCCATCCACCACCACCCTCTGGGTGTGCCCCAGGAGCCAGTTTGCCACCCATGTGACTGTACATTTGTCAGTGCCGCAGTCCCTCAGCTTGCCCACCAGAATTGGGTGGGACACTGTGTCGAAGGCCTTCTAGAAGTCCAAGAAGGTGACATCGACTTCCTCCTTCACATCTAAGCTCTTTGTTACCTGGTCATAGAAAGAGACCAGGTTAGGCAGGATTGGCCTTGAACGAACCCGTGTTGGTCACCCCTCAACATCACTTCCCCTGCAGGGCTCTCACAAATGTGGTCCTTGATAATTTTTTCAAAGACCTTCCCCAGGATAGAAGTGAGGCTGACTGGCCTGTAGTTGTCAGGCTTTTCCTTCCTCCCTTTCTTGAAAATAGGGACCACACTGGCCCTTTTCCAGTCCTCAGGGATTTGGCCTGAGCACCAGGAGTCCTCAAACAGCCATGCCAATGACACACCGGCCAATTCCCTCAGCACCCATGGATGAAGGAACTAAACAGCTTCATTAATCTGTAGTGAAGTATATTAATTAATTTTACTGGATGGTTAATGGCTCAGAGTTTGTGGGGCTGGTATATGAAACAGTGAGCACATCTGCCCAAGACAACTAAGTGCGCAGTAGAGCTAGTCTACTGTGCATTGGCATCACTAAAAAGGTGTGCGCTGGTGCTTCTGCATAGTAGTGCTGGTTACTGCACATTTGAGTTAGTACCTGTTATTACAACTTAATGCACAGTAACTACTGTTAATGGGAAGGAAGGGAAGGAGTGAGCTAACCAAAGGAAATTAAATTCAGGATGTAAATATTTTCTGTTAAAGTATGTAGTCCTTCTCTGTGTATGCAGATAGCTGCTGTTTCCTGTGCTTAATGCTTCAGAATACATGGGCTGGGTGTTCAGCATCATTAATTTCACAAGTTTAGAATAAAAATGCTGACACACTGACTTTTATCCATCATGATAATGTATTGCATGCAGCATTTTACGCCAGTGGACTTGCACCCACTTAAACTTTTTTCTGTCTTTTCTGACACTTCTTCATATAAAGTGCAAAGTGTGTTGTCCTCTACCCCACTTCTTTGTACATAAAATCCTTAGAAATCTATTCATTCCTTTGTCAGTTCAGGAATAGTCTTGACAAGATTTAAAAAAAATTTTTTTTTTTTTGTTTCAGTGTTTATATTCTTCAGGTATTTAGAAACAGTCACTTTTCCACTTGGTTACTTCTCCATCTTTCTACCCTTCAGTGATTTTTTTTTTTTGTTCCTTCTTCTGAATTCCTTCCAGCTTGTTATCTTATTTGTTGTCAGTTTCTAGTAGTTCATGGCATAGTTCATGTACTGCTTCACGGAGACTAAATCTACACAAGCAGCAGACTGTGCAGCTGTTACTGTGCAGTTATTTAGTATTTGCATAACCAAGTACTAAAGTAACCACGTACTAAAACATGGTATTATTATAACCAAGTACTAACTAAGTAGCATCCCTACACAGTTTTTTTTTCTGATGCTACTGTTCAGTAGCTCATTACTACTGCTCAGTAGCATCGTGTCACTGTTAGTGCCCCCGCAATGCTCCTGCACAGTAGCAACATGCTACTGCACAGTAGGATTTTGCATAAACATGGCCAGTGCGACTGGATGGTGTCTAAGTACTCTGCTTAAAAATAGTTTTGCATTTTATATTGGGTTTTGACCTTAATTTTGTCTACTTACAGTATGTAAGGAGGGTCAGGTGGATGTAGAACATTAGCCAGCAGATTACAGTAAGCCAAGCAAACATAGTGTTCCTCTTTCTAAAACTGTCCCTCTCTTTTGCTCAGGAATTTCTTGGAGCTGCACTTTCTGCCCCTTTAACTTCCTACAAAGTTATCTATGCTCTTCCTATGCTCACCATTAAAGAAGATAAAGGTAATGTTTTGTCATCATGATTTTATTTATTATAGCACATGCTTTTTGTTTATATTCACTTATCTTTTTAATTACCTTTTTGGCAAGGTACTGGAGTGGTCACAAGTGTCCCCTCTGATGCTCCTGATGATATTGCAGCCTTGAGGGATTTGAAGAAAAAACAGGTTAGCCTCTTATTCAGATCACTATTGTCCATTTTCTTCCAACTGCATCAAGTGACAAAAATGAAAAAAAACACAACTACATTGTCAACTAGGGAAATGCTTCTAAACTTGGGTCTAACTGAGCATACAGCTTTTTAAACTGTAGCTTCAATTCAAATAAGAAAAAAAGATGAAACTTTCATCTTGGATCTTTTCATATGGCCTCTGGAAAGGTTTCCATGCCAGAAACTCACCACTTTTACAGACTACACGTTTATAGAGCACAAGTTTTAGTGAACCCAAGTTCACTTCATCAGATGCTGTGAAAGAAAAGCTGTGCTCTCAGTACCTGTGAGGTCAGTTTTTCCTCATTTGGGGAAATTGTAATGTCCAGATATTGTGAGATTTTTTTGGCCCCCCTGGAAGTCGGTGGCTAATAAGGGATGTAACCCCGTTTCTTTACACCTCCAGTTCTGGGGAAATCATTCAGTTCTGGACAACTAGTGTTGTATCATGTATGTACTGTGGAACAGTTGTGTGTTGTTTCTGAAAAATTCATCTTCATGCATGGAATAATATTTAATGAAAATGAGCTAATTAAAAAAAAAAAAAAAAAGTTGTTGTATGATCGTTTCCCCTTAATTTCTTTTTCTATAGGCCCTAAGGGGGAAGTATGGCATTAAAGATGAAATGGTTTTGCCGTTTGAGCCGGTGAGTATAAGCAAATAAAGCTTTGCGTGTTTGACACACATACTTGCTAAATTAGGGACCTGCATATCTTTCAGTTTTTTGTTATATGACACTTCAGATCTTTTAACTAAAAAGTTTAAAACAAACTTATTTTTATGTCGGTACTATAGTTGTGAAAGTTTAGTTAGAATAACAAATCTTAGTTGGACCCACTATACCATGTTTTTAAAGGAAGAAAAAAAGCCTTTACTTTTTTAATGCAAAATGCAGTTTTTGTAGTAAATGTTACTTCATGGCTGTAGTTTAGTATTTGAGTCCTTATTCATTGATTCAAGCTTCATGACACTGAACTTAAGAGGATTTTATTTGCCTTATAGACTAGGTTATAGTTTTGTAATTCCCCTTGTGTATGTAACTTATGTGCCTGAATCAATGTATTTTGTCTTCAGAATATGGACTGTACCCAAATTGTATTGCATAGGATCAGCATTGCTTCTGCTCCCCTCTCATTAGTTTCTCATTGCTACTTATCAATTTTTAAAGCTGTTGTTGCTTTTGGAAGACATGTTGCGACTCACTCTGGGGAGTGCCAGAAATGCCTGACATGCTTAGTGGCACTGCACTGAAATTTTGTAAAGTCCTGCCAAATTTGATTAGCAGTAAACCCCAGGAAGCAGCGTGCAGCTTTATAGTAATATTTGAATGTTTACTGTTTTATAATGTCTACAGCTATTCTCCCTTAGTATACTTATACTGTGTCTAAGAATATATGAGCATTAAAGTTCATAGAAATTTAAAAGTTACATGTCTTCACACAAGTAAAAAAAAGAGTTGTCTCTCTCCTTCCTCTCCATATCTCTAGTTTAAATTTCCCTGTCAGCCTGCAGACTATGAATAAGGAAAAAAAAAAGTTTTTGGCTTTGCGTATTCTTCAGTGTAACATTTCCAGGTGCAGTCTGTGAATTTGGCAAGACATTCCCCTGTAGGATCCTTGCTGTGTTTATACAATGTGAAATGAGTTCCTGACACTGTTGTGCTCTTCCCAGGTGCCTATCATCGAAATCCCAGGCTATGGCAGTCTTTCTGCTCCATTGGTCTGTGATGAGCTGAAAATCCAGAGCCAGAATGACAGAGAGAAACTTACTGAGGCCAAGGAGAGAGTGTATCTGAAAGGATTTTATGAGGGAGTAAGTAACAAGTTAGGTTTTCCCAAGTGATATTAGATAGTTTCATACACTAAAGCTGATAAAGAATAGGCTTACAAAAACTGTATGGTGGGGGTTTTGGGGAGGGGAGGAGTCCCTATGGTTATTTTTCCCAGGCCCACATTCTAGTGATCTTCTTTGAAGTTGCTGGGCAGAATGCCGGGTCACAATTGAGACGTTGGATGTATGTCCACCAAGATGAGTTTGGTAATATTATGACCGAGTGGATGACTGGATAGCTTTCTGTTGAAACTATATCAATCTCATTCCAACACTGATTTGTAGAGGTTGAAAGAAAATGATAGAAAGGGAAAATAACTCTTCTTATCTTGGTAATGGGTACTGTTATATTTTGTCCCAGGGCCTTCATAAGTAAATGACAATGACTCCAGCCACAAGTGTGGGGAAGAGTGCTGCCAGACTGGCAAGCACAAAATATATTGTGAACATAGAGTAAAACCATGCATGCATTGACAGTAGTAGATTCGACAGGAAATAACTTAAGATTTACAAGGGCAGATTCACATATCTCACAGGTACCACTTGAGTCGTCTTCAGCTTTTGGTCACCTACACTTCTTAGAATTCAAAAGGCCTGAACATGTAATATACTTTACCCCACTGTCTTTAGGGTAGCTGCTTACTATTACACTGTCTTGCTATTAAGGGAGCAGGTTAACAACTGGTTTGTCAATAGCAAATGGCTAGCTGAAGTATCTCAGAGCACATGACATTTATTCTACTATAACTTGCCTTCCTGTGATAATTCTACACTGGATTCGTGTAAATTACAGTGGGAGAGGGCTGATTGTCACATGTCTGCTTTGCACGTACCTTGATGTAAAAACTGACTACTTCAGTATTAGAGGTCATGTCTCCAAGCTCAAAGATTAACTCTTTGTGCTAGTGCTGTTTATTTTTATCTAGACTTCTGTATTTACCCCTATGCACAGTGTAAAATATACAGCTAATTTAAGATAATTAAATGAAATTGCTCACGTAAAAAGAGTTTCACCTTCCAATTGTTAAAGTACACCACAGGTTGCAGTACAAACAATACTTTAGCCTTGTAGTTGAAGAACTGATCGTTTTAACCTGGTTGAAACCTAATCTCTTTTTATAAAATGTAACTTCTTCAATGGACCCTTTGTTACAGATAATGTTGGTCGATGGGTTCAAGGGACAAAAAGTTCAAGATGTCAAGAAAGTTATTCAGAAGATGATGGTGGACAATGTATGTGGTAGTGTATATGTTGCTTTCCTGAATACTCTTCTTTCTCATAATAGGATAGTTGCTAGAAACAGTATACGGGCTTGTTTCTCCACTTTCTGGGAATGTTCTTGGGGGACAGGATAAAATGATGTTAGAATCAAGCGCTGTATTCCTGAATAAAGAGACATTTTTTTTAACCGATGGATCAAGTAGAAATTGGTCCATGTTTCTTTTAAATCTTTCTGTCGATAAGCTTGTATGGCTGCATGTGTTTTTGATGTTGTCATATACTTTCAGGGTCACTACCACAGCCTATAAGTTCTATATTATCAGTCTGTTTCAGACCCACCCAGAAAAGAACATGTACATCTAGGAGGACGTAAGGATTTTGTGCAATATATTTTGAACTTGGTTAAGGGACATTTTATTTAATCAATGTTTTAGCATCTGGGCACTAGTTTTTATACATGGTTTTAAATGATAAATTTAAAGCTATTGTATTTTGTGCTGCTTTGGCACCTTTTAACACTGGATCTTCCCACAGTTGATAAAATGAACTAAGCCTCCTGGATTTCTTGTTAGATTTAGGTAAATATTATTCACATTTTACAAATGCAGATTTTAGAGAGAAGCTGTATTGCCCAAGATCATTTCTAAATTTGTGGCAGAGCTGGGATTAGAATAGGGCTTGCTTTTTAATGGTAAATGTGGATAATTGTCAAAGCAGGTAGGTAGTCTAGATACCTGAGAATCCACTTCAGCCTCCTTTCACATAATGGCTATGCTTTACCACTTCTTCAGAGAGATGACTATCCATTCCCTATATTTTAGGGTGAAGCAATGATTTATATGGAACCTGAGAAACAAGTTATATCTAGATCTGCAGATGAATGTGTGGTAGCTCTTTGTGACCAGTGGTGAGTGAAGTAAAATCATAAATAAACAGACCCTCTCTGTTGTCCTTGTGTGAATTGAATTAATGTAATAATCATCTTATTTTAGGTATCTCGATTATGGTGAAATAAACTGGAAGAAGCAGGCATCTGAGTGCTTGACAAATCTAGAGACGTAAGTTACAGGAAAGAGATGGTTAATGTTGGTGGAGGGGTTAGTGGAGATGCTGACATTGTGAACCTGAAGATTAATAGTAAACCATTCCTTACAGATACTGTGAAGAAACGAGAAGGAATTTTGAAGCTACTTTGGGTTGGTTGCAGGAACATGCTTGCTCAAGGACATACGGCTTAGGTAATCTGGACAAAACTCTTCCCTAACTTAGTGCTTCATGTCATTGTTTGATCCTGAAAGATCATGAAGCTGAGCTGAAGTTTTAAATCTAATGCAGTATCTAATTGAAGGTAGTGTGGTAATTAGGCATTTTTGAAGATTGACGTCTGTTAACTTTTACAAATGGGGTTCCTGGCTGGCATTTGGTGATGGTGCTTTTTGGTCTTTCTTGTAGGTACTCGTTTGCCTTGGGATGAGCACTGGCTCATAGAATCTCTGTCTGACTCTACCATCTACATGGCCTATTACACAGTAGCTCACCTGTTGCAAGGAGGGAACTTGCGTGGACAAGGAGAATCTCAGCTGGGCATCAGGTAGGCAGAGCAGATTGACAGGTCCTGGAATAATAGTTCAGCATTTTCTGTTTCCTTCTCCGCCGCCATTGTTGTCTCCAAAGGCAAAACTGCTAGATTGACTTTTTAGGTCTGTGATGAGGCTATTTATATGTACATAACACTGCAGATAAAAGAGCATTTAGCAAAATATGTTTGCCTTAAGGTAAACAGAAGAATGCAGGGGGGAAGGGTGGGTATGTTTGGAGGTGGCCCCTATAAGCGTAGCTTAGTGGTGTGAGTTTGTAGACAAACCACCTTTTACAAAAGCTGCTTGTTGGACCTACCTCAAAATGGCATCTGTAATACATTTTAGGAATTGACTGCCCTGATTTCACTATGCAAATAACTAGCCTTTGCTGAAAAGTTTCTTTGTAGCTGCTTACAGTGTTGGCAGTTTGTAGCCAGTCTTTTCTGTATAACTGCTTATAGGGGACAATGGATAGAGAACCAGTCTTGTCCTTGGTCACAAGTTGATTTCTGCTGTGTGTTCAGTCACCTGAGAAATTGGGATTTTAACTCAGGTGCAGTTATTTTTTTTGGGATTCATAGCTCTTTTTCCCTTTGAATCTGAAGGGCACTTAGTGCACCAAAAATTAATTCAGTTTTGCTGTCTGTCTCATTTGGTCATGAAAGCAATTCTGTTCAGTTGTCATGAACTTACCAACTCTTACCTTTGATCCTGGTGCTCTGATTACGAGTGTTTTTAATGAACTCAAGAGAGCATTTCCTCTACACGTAGGTGTTGGAGCTTGTCTTGTTTGATGCTGTAGCTAATTTGTAAAGCAGTTTCAAAGCAAAGATACTTTGAAAACAAAAATAATTTTAAAGCCTGGCAAGAATTTTATCTGGTTAAAGAAACACCCCTAATTGCATACAGGTTTACTGTTCTAGTGATGTCTGGAAATGAGCTTTGAAGTAAGCAGACTGTGAATCAACGTTTAGGTTCAGTATAACCTGCCAGCTGCAAATTACAGTTTCCATTACCTATTATATACTATATTTTATCCAAACTTGCAATGCACTTTACAAATATTTATGCTACATTGCCAGGTAAATAGTGGAGCTATAAGGATCATTTCACCCACTGCTCTAATGCAATGATCTTTGGCACCAAACAGCTTTTTCATAGCACCCTTCATTTACCTGTAGATTAGGATGGTAACAGAAAACCTTTGAGCCATAATCCAATAAAACTAAACACATAAATTACCCTTCTAAAGAGGGAGCCATTCTAGCCTTGTGGTAACTTTCATGTAAACTACATCATTACATTTATATTGTCAACTCCAAAATGCTCTCTTCCTTCCGGTGTGGTCAGTTGTTTAGTAATAATAATTGAAACCTAGTGGAATGTGGGCAGGCCAAGCCTAAATTGCAGCAAGAAACGGGGAGGAAAAGAAGGTTTAAATTTCTCCTTTTGCCAGAGGTGTCATGGATCTATCATGAATGCAGCTGGGCAGAGAGCTGTCATTTTAGTTATTGGATAGGGTAGCACATTTTTTCCAAAATTTTAGTAACCCATCTTTAACAGGTTGTAGGAAGTGCTTCTGCTAATAAAAAAAAAACCAACATTATTTCTGTGAGTTCTGACCCCTGCTTTGTGTTTAATAAGATCTGAAAGTGCTTGATGGAGTAAAGAATATTCCTTCCCCCAGGGTAAGAGGGTGTCTTACATTGCTGACAACAATTTCCCCTCTCCCTCTCCATCTCTCTCTCCCTCCTAGACTTTCCTTGCTGGTGAAGAGGAGACACTGATATATGGTGAATGATAGGGCTGTGCGAAGCTTTGGTCCACGATTCGATTCGGCCCGATTTTGGTGGCCGAATCTCCAAATCGGAACCGAATCAGAGGACCCTTTAATCTCTTCAAATCAATTTGGAACCCTGTGCCTGAATCACTGATTTGCTGAATCAGCTTTGAATCCTCTGAATCAAATTGGGGACAGTGATCCAAATCAGCGAATCAAATCATTGTCCCTGATTCAGGCTGAATCTGAGTAGAATAGGACCCATTTCACACAGCACTAGTGAATGAGGTCCAAGTCATGTGCTCCACCAGAATGGTAGTGGGTAGGACCTACTATGGCAGGGCTTAGGGCCTTTTGGAGGCTTTTCAGGATTGTATATGAATAACAGATCAGGCATTTGGTTTTTAGGCCATCAAAAGGCTTTTATCCTTTTCTCAACCGAAATGTGTCTGTGTTGCTGAAAAATAATAGCTCTCTAGAGTTCTGATCCTGGCTTTGATTTTTCTTGTGTTAACTTGGCAAGGCCCTTGTCTTCTCTTTTATCACCTACAAAATGGTGGCAGCACGAGTAGCTCACAGAGATTGTTGTGAAAAGTAATTGCTTGTTGTTTGTCAATTCTCTTTGGATTGAATCAGCTATTAGATAAAAGTGCCAAAAAGCCCTGCTGAAGTGCCTGATCTATCAGACATGGCAGAGCAGGATTGAGCCAACATGCTGGTTCCTTTAAAGTGCAGTTTTGTTTTTGTTTTGTTTCCCATATCTGTCAGCATCCTATGACTCCAAATTTTACATTTTATTTAGAACAAATTAACATCGTCACTTTTAAGGAAGAAAATTAACATTTGGTGGGGAAAGGGAGGGGCAGTAGATATTAGTCCTATTATTATGTTGTCAATACTCCCATGCAGGCCTCATCAGATGTCCAAAGGAGTCTGGGATTACATCTTCTTCAGCAAAGCTCCATTTCCCAAGACAGACATTCCAAAGGAAAAGTTGGACAAGCTCAAAGATGAGTTTGAATTCTGGTACCCTGTGGATCTGCGAGCATCTGGCAAGGATCTTGTTCCAAATCATCTGTCATACTACCTCTATAACCACGTAGCCATGTGGCCAGATGAAAGGTAAGAACGTAGGCTAGGCCAAACAAGTGTGGAGAAAAGAATGGTGCATTTGTTGCAAAGTTCTATGCTTTGGACTGTATGCTTTCATTACTGGGCTTTGTTACAAGTGTGTGTAGTATATCGTGTTACCAAGATCAAAGGAAACTTGTTCTTGTTTTGTCTTGCAGCCTTAAAACATGCATTGTGAAGCACTTGTAGATAAACTCTGAATTTTTTTGGGGGGGGGGAGTTGTGAAAATTAAAGACTAGTGTTTTTAATGTTGTGTTACTTCCAGAAACTTTGTTGAAAAGCTCTGTTTGTTCCACAATACCAGAATTATAGAAAGCCAGTGCAACAGATTTTTTTCGGTTTCAGTCCTGCTTTTTAACAAGCCTAGGAATTCTAATGTTTTATAATTAAGCAATGTCCTTTTTGATAGAATTAGTCTTGTTCACATTAAAGGAGAATGGAAACTGTTGGGCAAAAGTAGAGATGAGCCTCTGTTGCAAAATATGTATCTAAAGCTAAGTGTGACTGAAGTTGAGGAATATAGTGTGTTGAAGTAATGATGGGAACACACAAAGTTACCATGTGGCAGAACAGTATATCTTCACTTGTATTGTTGATTTATAAAACTCTCATCTTGCTTGACAGAGACTTCATTTCAACTTTTCTGACTAAAATCAAAGCAGTGTCCTGCAAATATCTTGCCGTTAACGCTTGGCGTGGCAACATTAACCACACTGTGCTTTAGAGGCAACTGATTGGTATGCAAGCAGATGGTACTGCAGTTTGGTTGCTGTGTTAGCATCTCTCCTAGCCCCAATATATATGATTCATTGAACACTTTGCATAAATTGTTGGCAAAGCTGTATACCCTATGTGCAGAAATGTGGGCTTGTGGGGGATTTAATACAGTTAAGCTTCTTGCATTAGTAAAAGATGGTGGAACACCTAGGTCTGCTCATACCTATTTGTTTCCTCATTCAGTTGGCACTAACTTGAATGCAACTGAAAAGAGAAGCAAGCGGGAATAAGTGGTATATAATTTTAAGAGTTGTAGTGCTTGTTTGCATTGCACGAGTGCTAAACCTTAGCACTTGTGCTGGAGCTCTTTTCACCTTTAAAGTGACCACATTAATCCTCAAGACTTTACTATAGGTATCCTTTTTATTAAGGTTCCATTTAAAAATATGTCCATTCCTACGTGAAAATATTAGATTTTGTTCTTTTTCAAAGAAAAAAAATGTAATGGCTTTTTTTTTTATTTTAGCCAAATGCTCTGTATTTTATTTTCAAACACAGAGACAAGTGGCCTGTAGCTGTGAGAGCAAACGGACATCTCCTCCTGAATTCTGAGAAGGTATGGCAGTTCATCTCTGCAGTGGTCAAGACAGCTGCACTCCTGGGTCTGCTTCAGAGCACTGACTAGCAGAGTAACTGTTACAGTGTTGCGTGTGAACTTACTTCCATTATATGTCTCCGTTGCCCTTCCTGTTTTTCCCATCCACCAAAGGAGGATTCCTCACTTCTCCTTTCTTGGCTTTTTTGACACCCTATCTGAATACCTAATACTATCACTCTCTGCTAGTACCAGATCCATTAGTTCTTTGAGAGTCAACCTCAGATACCTGCTTAATTACACCCACGTTTCCAGGTTGCTTTCTGTTTAGAGAGGGGAATTTCTTGTGGTCAGTGCTGATCGGAGTATATTAGAGTGAACATAGGAAAAGGGGGGAAAGCTTATATCCGTGATTCTCAACCAGGGTGCTGGGGCACCCTTGGGTGCCGCTCAGTCCTTTGGAAGGTGCCACAGGAAGTGTGAGGAGATGAGCGAGGTTTGGGGAGAACAGCAGAAAAAGGCTGGGTCAGGCTCTCCCTGCCTGGTTGCTCTGCTGCCCACATTGCCTAGTCCCTTGGTAAGGAGGGTAAGCCCTGTAGTAATAACATTGTTTTTGAAATAGAGTGCCAGTCAGTTCACAAAAGTTATTGACATGTGCCTAGTGTCTGAGGGGGTACCTTGAGTCCAAAAAAGATGAGACCCACTGATGCACAGATTAAATTTGTTTGACATCTTAATTTTCCAAATAAGTTAAATGTACTTGAGCCTAGCAGTAAACTTTTCAGAAGTGGCTTGGGAACACAGGCACTGAAATCATACTGGAAGTCGGTAAGGATTAGTTTTGAAAAATGTGGTTTCAGGAATGCAGACATTTTTTGAAAATTTTGCCTTGGATTTGTTTGGGACCTAAGTTGGTTATAACTCTTTTTGTCCACCAAAGGTTAACAGAATTAAAGCAAAGCTCAGCAGGGCCACAACAGAAGTAACAGATGCTACTTTCTTGTTATCATAATGTAGGCAGGTCTTGGAAGTTAGAACTTGTTGGAGTCTCAGGAACAGGTCAGCGGCTGAGCCAAGTTTAGAAGTTAGGAGTTTAAAGCTGCCTCTGGGACTGGTCCATAGAGCTAGTTATTCTACATATGTCAGTGCAGCATGTTCAGCAGTGTCTTTCCTACACTTCATGAGAGAGAGACTGAGAGAGACCTTCCTCTGAAGTATGCTACATTTTTGCCAGACTGGAAAACACAAGTCTGAATCGAAAGCAGATTTCTGATATCTCCCATGGTATTGCAGAGTACCATCCATTGAGCAAGCTACAGATCTTCCTTGTGCAGTGTGGTTATCAGTAATGCAAACCAATACAATTTTCCTATTTTACATAAGCGCAGGTTTGCCCAGTGCTTATTATGCAAAGCAGCATGGCTGCATCAGGATTTCTCTTGACTCTTTCTCTTTTCAGATGTCTAAATCTACAGGCAACTTCCTTACCCTGAGTCAAGCTGTGGACAAGTTTTCTGCAGATGGTATGTATAAATATGTGTATATATAAGTATACACCCAAAAGTATATTTATTTTAGTAATGCATCTTTGGGCATGTTATATGCCATCTTAAAAAGAGTAATGAGTTCACTTCAGCTTTGGTAATTAAATCATATTTGTTGCTTTTTGCATGTGAATATTCACCAAACACCTGTAATTTTTAGAAATGTAGTGTGTATTAATGGGTTAAATGAGTGAGTGGCAAGTGATGATCAGCATCTCCTCCTCACACCCCACCTTGTTTTCTTTGCAGTTTTGCATCTCTCCCCTTGCACATCTAGAGCCTAATAGTGAAGGGATGAAGGGGTATAGAACTTTCTTGCAAGGGTATAGAGTTTGGTGCAAATGTTTTTGCTCTTCCATATCACTTTTCTTAGATGCTGATCCAGCCTCTGCTTCTGGTTATTCTATTCTCCTGCTCTAACAGGGCAGTGTGCCTCACTCTTTGTATCCCTTTTTCTCCTCCCACTTGTAGAACTGTATACAGTCATGTTGACCACTTGCAATTCAGGGGAATGAACAGTTCTTCACAGCTGAGCGTTTTGCCTGCATTTAGCTGGCCCTCAGCATGAAAATCCAGTTGATATTCAGGCTTTGACCTCTCTCCCCCCTACAGCTGCATTTATCAGTTGTCCCTGGGGCCAGATGTGTTAATCCTGTTTCTTATTTCTCTAGGCATGCGTCTGGCACTGGCTGATGCTGGAGACACTGTTGAAGATGCCAACTTTGTAGAAGCCATGGCAGATGCTGGTATTCTCCGTCTTTACACCTGGGTAGAATGGGTGAAGGAAATGCTGGCAAACAAGGACAGTTTAAGAAATGGACCTGCGAACACCTTCAATGACAGAGTCTTTGCCAGGTACAGCATTGAATGAGTGTGTGGGGTTTGTTTCAAGTTTCTCATTATGATCTGATGTTCATGTTTGTTTTTTATTCACTTTCTACCAAATAATTGCTCATATATTCTCTAAAACAAAAAAGATTCCATTAATTTTTAGACTACCCTGTCTCTACTATTCTGGAGACATTTATAAAATCATTACCATTACCGTTTTGAATGTAGTTGTCATTATTATGCAAGTTGGTCTTTTCTTTTTAATGTTATTTTTCTTTTCCCTTTTCTTCCTAGTGAAATGAATGCAGGCATACTGAAGACAGATCAAAATTATGAGAAATTGATGTTTAAGGAAGCTCTGAAAACTGGCTTCTTTGAATTCCAGGTAGGAGGTCTACTCTTTAGAGGGCAAGAAACCAGCTCCTAGGATATATTAGTTTGTGTAGCTTTTTCTTTTGATTCTGATGTCCCTTATCCAAGTTTAATTATTTAGTTCAGTCAGGGTTAGTATTTTATTCAGAAATAAGACAAACTAAATGGATTAAGGACTTAGTCGTAATGGTGCGTCTCGGCATTCTGCTTTGGTCTGTAGGAAGCAGCTGTGAGGTTGCAAATAGAACGCTGCAATTTTTAGGTGATCAGTGACTAGCAGGAAGGGACAGATTGTAAGAGTGTTTTCCTTGGGTTTTTTAGCAAGGAAAATTTGCATGAGAAATACAGAAAGTTTATCAGCAGAACTGTTCGGAAACAATATTTTTCAAAATACTTCTTTAAGGTATCTCTCGAAAGTGTTTCCAGAACTTAATGAATTGCAGAGACTCCTTTATATGACTGACTTGACTTTCAGGAATTTGATTAGGTAGGCTGAACTATGTGTAGAATAATATATCACATTTATTGCCTTTTTCTTAGTACTTAATGGTATCTTTTATATAGGCTATTCAGAATGATAGCACGTGATATACAGTTGCAGTTATTCTTGACTTTTATGTCTGTGCCGATTTAAATGTCTTTTTTCCTTAAGAGCCATAATAATATAAAACAATAATGTTCAATTGGCAGAAGTTCATACTGTACTCCCAGCTGTTTTAGAAACATAGTCCTTTTAATAATCCATTATAGGTTTCTAGGTAGCTTACATTTTAAATACGTATTAGGCCAAAGAAATTGTTTTTTTTTTTTTTTTAAAGAAATGTTTCTCTCTGACAGTTAGAATGTTTAATGGTGGCTATGTTGGCTGTGTTTCAGGCAGCAAAAGATAAGTACCGGGAACTAGCAATAGAAGGAATGCATATGGACTTGGTATTTCAATTCATTGAAATTCAGACACTGCTGTTGGCTCCCATCTGCCCCCACTTATGTGAGCACATCTGGTCACTGTTGGGAAAGGTACTAGTATGTATTTATTTTAAACATGTCTTTTAGGATTGGGATTTGACTTGTTTCTAGTAAACATATATGTCTATATTAATGTTAAGAAAAGCCAGCGAGAAGTTTAGGAAAGAAACAAATTTGCATGGAAAACAGCAGATTTAGAACCACCATTGATCCATTAGAGTTGGAATGATTGCCTTATGTTTTGGCTGCTATTACCTAAAATCTTGAGTTTAAACTGGTAATATGCACATAAGAAATGTATAATTGTGATAGTCTTCTTATGTAAGTTTAATATTAATGAAATATTGTGATAGTATTTGAAGTGTATGTAATTACAAACATTAATGCTCATATAAAAATGTAATCATCGCTGCTGTGTAGGCTTATCCAGAATTCACTGAAATCATTAGAAGCTTAACTGTTGAGTTCAGTTTAGCCTGGATCAGTCCCATGGCTATGTATGGATATTTTTATGTAAACAGAGGATTTATTCAGGTGAGTATATGAACACAATAAATTCAGATATGTCTCTATTTGCAAGGAAGGTGAAGTAACCTAATTTTAATGTAGTTATTTAGTCAGGTTCAGTCACTGCTATGAGTTGATCTAAGCCTAACCCAAATAAGAACGTGGGGTTCATTCACACGTGGTTTCAACTGCTTCGGCACTCGCTCGCAGTTGAGGATGATTGTCTTATCTGTGTGTCTGAAGAGGACTGAAGAGGCCTATCTGAGATCAACAGAATTTACTGAAGCTCACACGTGTTAACGTGTGGGATGGGAGGTACTTGGTCTGTGACATGCTGTTTCTGCCACTCCCATCTTTTCATCCCCTGGTGCTGTCATTAGGTTTCAAAGTACTGACATCTCTGAAGATGACTCTTCTTCTGTTTGGGGTGCTCCTGAGTGATAGTCTCCAGTGAGTTGACATCATTGTTGCATTGTTTTTAATTGGCCTTGAGATCATCCCTGAAGTGCTTTCTCTGCTGTCCTCTTGAGTGTATGCCTCGACTGAGCGGAAAAATAAAACTTGCTTCAAGAGTCTGGAAGTGGACATCTGGATGACGTGGCCAGCACAACAAAGTTGATGTTAGATCATCATCGCCTCAATATTTGTGGTGTCTGTTTGCAGGAAGACGCTAACTTTGATACATCTGTCTTCCCACTGGATTTGGAGGATTTTCCACAGGCAGTGTTGATAGTACTTCTTCAGCAACTTTAGATGTCTCCTGTACATTGTCCATGTCTCAGCTCCATACAGCAAGGTGGGGATCACGGCTGCTTGATAACCATGAACTTGGTTTTGAATCTGATGTTGTGATCTTCAGACCTGTCTCTCCAGGTGTCCAAAGGCTGCACTTGCACATTTGAGGATGTTGGATTTCTTCACCCATGTTAGTCTTCTATGAGAGATGGCTTCCTAGGTGTGGGAAATAATGTTCTCCAGGGTCTCACCATGGATCTGGATTACTGAAGCTGGGGACTATTCATTAGGAGCTTGTTGGTGAAGGACCTTAGTCTTCTGAATGTTAAATGTTAGTCCTATTCTCTTGTGTCTTGGTAAAGATATTGACAATTGCCTGAAGGTCTGCTTCCAAGTGAGCATACACTACAGCATCATCTGTGTACTGGAGCTCAATAATTGGGGTCAGGGTCTTGGTTTTAGCTTAAAGTGGGCTGAGGTTAAACAGCTTACCATGCATTTGGTAGTTTAGATCCACTCCAGCTAGAAGCTTGTTGGTGGTCAGATGTAACATGGCAAGGAATATTGAGAAGAATGTTGAAGCGATGACACAGCCTTGCTTAACTTCCATTTGAACTAAAAAAGAATCTGTGATAGATCCATTTGTGAGAACCAACACTTGCATACTGTCATGGAACAGGCAGAGAATGGTGAAAAATTTTGCTAGGCATCTGTAGTTCAGAAGGATCCTCCACAGCACTTCTCACCTGACAGAGTCTAAAGCTTTTGTGAGGTCAAAGAAGGCCATGTAGAGAGGCTTATGTTCCCAACATTTCTCCTGCAGCTGGCGAACTGAAGATCATGTCAATTATGCCTCTTGAGATTCGTGGAGGAGCTCTTTCAGGAAGTGGAAGGAGACAGTTCAGGAGGGTTCTCACAGTGATCTTTCCTGTGGTGGACAACAAGGTGATTCCTCTGTGGCTTCCACAGTTGGACTTTCTTTCTTGGAGATTGTGACAATCATGGTATTCCTGAGGTTGTCTGGGATTTCCTCTTCATTCCAGACCCTTAAGATGAGGGCATGAAGCTGTAATGTGAGCTCCTCTTCTCCCTGTTTAGTGGGGATTCCATCCATTCCAGGTGCTTTGTCATTCGTCTGCTTGATGGCTTTCCTCACCTCCATCAAAGGTTGGAGGGATTCTGAGATCATCTCTGACCGAGTGCTGTGGGATGGAGTTGGTAACACTCATCAGTGCAGAGTCTTAATAAAGAAGGTCTTCAAAATGCTCCTTCCAGTGAGCCTCAGTGGCTTCCCTTTCCTTATCAGGTCTCCTCCATCCTTAGGTGTTAAGGTCCCTGAGTGCTTGGACCATAAGTGGCTTTGGTGGCACTGAACAAACTATGCATATCATGTATGTCAGTGGGATGTTGAATCTCCTTCGCGTTGTCTTCCTACTACTTGTTCTTCATATTGTGGGTCCTCCACCTTGGCTTGTTGGAAATTCAGTTTCTTTTATGTGCAGTTTGTGTCATCTTGCCAAGTGCAAAAGGCCTTGCACTTGCAGTCAATTTACTCTTGGATCTCCAGTTGCTCTCATCAAACCAGTCTTGATGTCTCCTAGTAGAGAATCCAAGCTTCTCTTCATAGGCACCAATGACAGTAGCCTTGAGGGCACCACACATGCTGCTGACATTCTCCTGTTGTTGATTGGAAATCACCAGTTTTTCGCTGAGGCACTGGTGGAAGAAGTTTTCACTTGCTTGGGTCCTTGAGTCCTTCTACATTGATCTTCCATTGCTTCTGCTGCCGTTTTCGTTTGAGTGACATAATTAAGCAGATGAGTCAGTGATCAGTCCAGCAGTCCTAGCTTGGGTGATACTGACGTCTTTGTGATCCCAGGCATGGAAGATGACATAGTTAATCAGGTGCCGATGCTTAGATTGTGGGTGTTGCCATGATGTCTTGTGTCTGATTTTCTGGTGGAACAAGGTGTCGGTGATGGTGAGTCCATGTTCCATGCGTTTCCTCAAAAGGAGGATGCCATTGAAGTTGACCTTTCCACCTCCTTCTTTGCCGATTGGTTCTGTTCCCAAAGGTTAGAGTCCCTTCCGACTGGCATTGAAATCACCAAGAATAATAAGTCTGTCTGCCTCCAGAATGTGAGAAAGGACTTAGTCGAGGTTGGCATAGAATCCCTCCTTGGTTTCATTGGTGGCATCAAGAGTCAGGGTATACGTGCCAATGACGATGGCATATTGACTCCCTGCCAATATGAGACAGCCATGAGGCGTTCATTAGTTCCAATAGGGAACTCGTTTATTTGGTTTATGAGTTAATTCATAATGGCAAAACCAATTCCGTGAAGTCGGCATTCTCCTTCCTGTTTACCCTACCCACCATCTCCATTTCTTTGAGGTGCCTATCTTCTGCTCACTGAGTTTCACTCGGTGCAGCTATATCAGTGTTGTTGCCTGAGTTCTCAGGCCATGAGTGCAAAGTGGCACTCTGGGCCTTCACCATTAGGGTTGTCCAGGAGGGTCGTGATATTCTAGGTCCTGAAACTGGTGGCATATCTTCGTTGGTATTTTGACCACAGTAAAAATGATCCCATTGGACAGTTATCAAGTCAGGAGGATTTACAGAATACTGTATTAGGTGGGCTATGTTTAGGGCACCTTTTCTAACCCTCTCTCTGTGTGGAGTAAGCAGAGTGGATCCTGAAGAGGGCTGCTCAGTTACGGTTACAGCTGGCAAATTGCACTTCTGTCTTGTTCAAGTGCTAGATGACTTCCTTGTAACTGCCGATGTTTCGTGCCAGTCCATGACTAGGAGCTTCCAGACCTTGCAATCCTGCTCCCTTCACCATTAGCTTGTCCTCAAAGGGCTTGAGGAATGTGCTGGAAAAGCTGTTTTCATGGAAGATGCCTGTGCATGACTTCTTTTATCATGGAGAAGCACATAAGCTTCCACATGGCTTTAGACAGAAAGGGCCTTGATCCAATGGCAAGGAGACCAAGACAACTGGGGATCTTGTTCTGCTTCAGCCTTCACCCATCTTTGCAGCCTTTGAGATTCTAACATCTTCCTCCTACTTTGCCATTGAGGACTTCTAGACCCATGGCTGGGGGTTGGGCAGGTTTCTTATAGTGGTGACTTGTACTCGCTGTGTCACAGCACCGTCAGAGGATATATGTAGCTTTTCAGGGGGGAAACCATAAGTTTTTCCGTCTTACTTAGATCACTATAGGTATAACTTAACTGCTGTAGAAGTAAATCCTAAACTGGTAAATGAAGTTATGTAATTGTATATCAAGCATGTGTGTGTGTGTGGGCATTAATGCACTTTCACAAGTGCTGCTAATTAGGAGTATATTTCTGTCCTTCACAGTTGAGTTACAGGGTCAGTGTGTTGGAGTACTGTAAAGCTTAAGCTCTTCACTTCTCTCTGCTGTTTAGCTTTCATTTAAGTTGTAATAGAGAAGCCACCAGATATTCATGTCAATTAATTTTCCTTCCTGTCATTTCTGTTGTTAAAGCCTGACTCCATCATGAAAGCTTCATGGCCAGTAGCTGGTCCTGTGGATGATATCTTAATCCGCTCTTCCCAATACCTCATGGAAGCAGCTCATGATCTCCGTCTCCGTCTCAAGAACTACATGACACCAGCTAAAGGAAAGGTAAAGTTGCTATAACGTGCATATGTAACCCTTCTGCCATGCATTTATGGTAGTAATAAGGGCTAGGCTCAAATTTAGAGGTTTAACAGTAAGCTTCTAAATCTAGCTTAAGCCCCCACTGAGAAATCTGGGAAAATACATTTCAACTGGGTGTTCTAAAGTGAACAAACTTCCCCACTCTCGCAGGCAGTGTTCAGCTGAAACAGGGTTTATTACTAGGGAAAAGGGAACACATACATAAATTGAAAGAAAACCATAACTATTAAACATTAGCTGAATGCTGAAACAGTTAATAGTCTCAGTCACTGGTAAACTAATGCAGGGGAGCTACCACCTATTCCAGGGGTGGGCAAAACATGGCCTGTGGGCTGCATCCAGCCCACAGTAGGTCCTTTGGTCCTGCCTGTCCCAGACACAGTCCAGCAGTGTGGCAACATCTTGCTGCCCCTTGGACACATAGTGGGGATGGGGTGGCTTTGCAGCTGGACTGCCTTTCTAGGTAGCCCAGGTGGCGGTGGCTCCTTCTAGCTGCCGCCGCTGCTGACCCCAACCCCGCGGTACTGGCAGGGATCTGCGCTGCACAGTACAGCCCCAACCCTGCGTGGCCTGCACCTGCTCTGGGCTCTCTCAACCAGGCTCAGCAGCAGTGGCGTGGGACAGAAGCTGTTGTTCAGTGTTGGGGGCGGGGGAGCGGCCCTCCACCTTGCCACTGCTGGACTATTCCTGCTGCAACCGCCCAGTGCCTGTGCCATGCTGGGCTGCCTTGTGTCCGTTCTGTGCTGCCACCATTGTCCCATGGGGCAGCCCAAAGGTGATGGTGGTGTAGATGCAGGGCAGCCCTGTGTGGCGTGGGCTCCAGGCGGCAGCAGCAGGAGGGGGAGGAGCCACTTTTCTCCCCACACCGAGAAACAGCTTTTGTCCCACACTGCTGCTGCTGAGCCTGGGCAGGCAAGCCTGGAGCAGGCACAGGGCGCACAGGTTCAGATGTGTGCAGCGTTGGTCCCCGCCAGTACCATGAGGCTGGGGCCAGCAGCGGCAGCAGCTGGAAGGAGCTGCTGCCACCTGGGCTGCCTAGAAAGGCAGTCCAGCTGTGGAGATACCCCAGCCCCACTGTGTGCCCAGGGGGAGGCAGGATGCACCACAGGTGGGCAGTGTGGGCCAGGGCTGTGCCCAGGTTTCGGCTCATGCACACACACACCAAGAATAAGACTTCATTTTAAGCTATTATGCAATCACCTCTATATACACCGCCCCTGGACAACTAATATAGGACAACTAATATATAAATAAAATTAAAATAAGTTATTGTCAGTGTTTGATTTTTAGTACATACTGTACAAGCTCCATTAACTGGCACCTTACGAGCCGGCATGTTCTATTAACGGGCATGCCAACTAGTAAGATAAAGTGAAACTGGAAGCGCCCCACCCCGTCCCCCATGGGCCGGGGCAAAGCAGCCTGTGTCGGGCCTGCCTCCCTGTCCCTTGGGGCCTATGGGAGGGGTCGTGATGTGACAGAAGAATAAACAGCCCGAATGGGCAAAGATGCCCGTTCGGGCTTTTTAATTAACCGGCATATTTTGTTATCCGGCACCCACCATTTCCCATGAGTGCCGGATAATGTTTTTACTGTAATTTGGTGCTCTGGTTTTTTGTTTTTTCTTCCCAGTTCCAAGATGGCAAACCCCCTTCCCAAAAGGAGTACTTCTGGGGGGAACCAGGGGGGACTTCCGGTAGGGCTTAGGGGTGGGACTTCTGGTCCCAAGATGAAGACCAGGGGATGGGGTACCTGTCAAGGGGTGGGGCTACCCTTGAGGCCCTTGACAGCTGCCCAGTACTTGTTAAATGGCCCTCCAAAATAATTGCCTGTCACTGATGTAGCCCAATCAAGTGGTGAGGGAGACTTGCCCAGAACTGCCATTTGGGACTTCACCACCTAGCCAGTTAAGTTGCAGGGATGGAGGCCCACCCCAGAGGATTCTGTTTCTCACTCCCAGGGGTTGCTACTCTGCTCTGGGGCCACTACCTCCTGCACCAGCCAAAAGAGTAAGTGCTGCGTGGGGAGTTACTGTCAGTCTACTGGTAGGGGTCATGGCTAGGGATTGCTGCTCTTCCTGCTGCTGCCAGAGGTTACTGCTGGTCCTCTTCAGATTGCCTGTGCATCCCCAGCTCTTTTAGACTCTGACCAACTTTAGCAGCAGGTTCATTTTCAGCTTTTTTACCTATAGCAAATGTCAGGTTTCCATCTGAACCCGCTATAGGGACTAGTGCTCATATAAACACATTCCCTTGAAGTTGATAAAGCACAAAGCCATTGAGGGAGTCACTTCTGGCTTGAAGCTCTCCTGCTCCTCTGACACTATTCTTGTACTAAAACTAAAGGGCACCCTCCTGCAGATCTGCCCAACTCACAGGACAGCCTGACATTTCAGTGACTTGTGCATAACTTTGCATTAGCAACATTTTGTGTGCCTACAGACTTGACAGTTTGGGAAGGAAGGGCTTGAGGGCACATTTGGTCCACTTGCCTTTTACATTTGCACATTTTTAACCCCAAATAGTAAAACACAGGCCCACAAACGGGGACAACAGGCACAAGATGCTCCCAGACTTCTCAGCATCCATATTAACAACAGTATGCAGAGAGAGAATTCTCAACATTGTCAGTATAGAACATAATCATAGCTGAAATGCATAACAAGCAGGGTTACACATGCAAAGTTATTCATAGTAGCTTCAGAGAATCAGCTCAGATGACAATTGTTTTTCTTGTCTTCCTTTTTCTACAGAAGAGTAGCAAGGAAGCACCCCAGAAACCTTCTCATTGCACCATCTACGTAGCAAAGAACTACCCACCCTGGCAACACAACACCTTGTCAGTTCTGCGCAAGCACTACCAGGTGATGTTTTGTTGATGCTTCTTGGGATCACTTTATTATAACAACAGTTCTTATGGGCTCTTAACTTTTATTTCACGGGTAGAAAAATAAACTTGTCACAGTTTTTTGAACGTAGGGAGGAATAGTCTTAACTTGTTTTAGTATGCTCTTATAACTCTCCATTAGAGCCAATAAAAATGTCCTTTGGCACACTGTTGAGTTCATAATATGACTATGTTGCTTTGGACATTTTTAATATGTAAAGTAACTGACCAGTGTTCAGTTATATTTAATCTTTTTGCCAGTGAATACCTCTTGTAAAATATTTTCCCCCCAAGAATATTTCAGAAGAAATATTGGCCATTATCATATTCGTGCTACCTTATTATGCAAGGAATCTTAAAAACATCCATTCTGGTCTTTGGTGAGTATTATATTTGGTGACTTTGCAGGGAATGTGTTGAAATGCTATAAATTCTTCTTGCTTGCAAGTGTAAAGAAAGCTGATTTTAAAGCAGCAGGTCCTGTATTTCTTAGCTACCAAACCTCATCCTTTAATTGTTGTGACTCATGAATAGTTTATGATTTAAAGTGAACAAACATTGGTTTTCTGAAGATAAGCCACATTGGAGTCCTACCTGTATGTTTTTTCCAAATTGAGTCAAAGTTGGCTATTGCATCTGTAGTCATATGGCTCACTGCTCTCAATGGGAGCAGCTGAGCAAGTTCCAGAGCCAGTCAAACTATGCTTCATATCTGGAAAGGGGAGGTTTTTTAAAAAAGGAGGTTAAAATATGCTGTAGGGGAAATTATGGCATAGTTAATGTTATAGGTTTGTGCACGTAGCTTTGCATGGCTGAGGACACCATGCAAAATGTTTTCCAGTTTACCTCTAAAGTAGTTTAAAATTAATTGGAGGGAACTACTCAAGGTCTTGTGGGATCATGAGACCTTTGAGGAGCATGCAGAGCTGGAAGAAAGTCATTTATAGGAAGTTAGGGAAGTGTGAATGAAGGTGTAAAGGTGAATGGCAAACTGGTGGGAGGGTGTTGCTATTGAATGTTTAATGGAATGTTGATCAATGTTTCAGGCTAATGGAGGACAGTTGCCAGATAACAAAATAATTGCCATGGAGTTGAACACCTTGCCAGAGCTGAAGAAATATATGAAGAAGGCTATGCCTTTTGTTGCCATGATTAAGGTAGGTGTCACAACATGGCACAGTTCTTGACTGCCGCTGTCTTACTCTTAGCAGAATTCGTGGTGTGCTTTAGATGTTTGGTACAAATCTAAAAGTATTTGCTAGGCATTTGGTTTGTAAGAGGGCATCAGAACAAAAAAACTGATTGCTAAACTGGAATGTGTGTCCTGGTGTTTCACTTACTCAAGATTTTATTGTGATATTTTATTTATTTATGTTTTTAAGGTTCCCTCTGAGTCAGGAATTTACATGAGGATCTTGATTTTCATTCTCTTTAAACAAGGTTTATTTGTTAGCTTAAACATTCACTTGTTCTCTTTGGTCAATATCTGCTGAAATAAAACAAGCTGGTGGTATGGCATCCTCTTGAGATTGTGCTACTTTAACTCTCCATTCCAAATTATATACAGCCCCATACAGAATGCATCCTGTATACATGATTTTAGAGGTTAAGGAGAAAAGACTTTGTTAGGAAACCATCTGTATATTTGGTTCTTTTGAGGCTGCAAAGCTCTCTATGGATGCTGGAGCTGCCATCTGTCTTGCTTTGGCTTCAGATGGTCCCATTTCTGACAGCAGTGTTTCAAATATAAATGTGTAAGGCAAGCACATTTTCTTCGTGCATCCCACATTTGATGCCTTTATCCAGCCTTTGTTAGATGGCTTTCCTATGTTCTGTGCCTTATGGTGTGCATAGATGCCCCATATTCCAAGTTTAATTTATATTAATCTTTTTTATGTTCATGTCAGTGACAAGGGGGTATGTAATGGACAAGCCTGTAGTTTTATCCTGATGTAGCTCATACTGTAAACTGCTATTACAGAGCCTCGCCACTGGATGCCAGGGAACCTGTTTGTCTCGAGTCGGTAGTTACCCTGAGATAAGCTGCAGACAGATGACACCTACTTTGGTGTTAGTCACACTGGTGGAGTTTTACCCTGATTCTTTTGCATGTAATTCTGCCCCGGGTTGGAAGAAGTTATTCTAATTTAGGGGTTTGCAACATGCATTTTTTTAACCTGGCTTAAATGTGTTCTGTCTCCAGAGCACCAGTCACTTTCAGTACTCCACATTTCAGTCTCTGTGTGCACGTTTTTAAATGGCAGTAGAGTGATTACATAAGGAGACACAGAAATACCCCTGGCCAATATGTTGTACTTAGAAATAGATTGGTGAGCAACTTCAGTGTACAAAAGCTGTTTCTCTTTGTTCGTCCCATTTGTCAAAGGAACATTTCATTGTAACAGAAAATACTTTCTAATTTACAAAATGAAGCAAATCGTAGGTAATTTAAGGAATCTTGTGTCTAAAAAAATTACCAGCGATGCAGGAAGCCCTTGCCATTTTAAATCTAATTAACTGCTTACAGATTTAGGTCAGAATGCTCAACAGATAAAATTAAGAAAAAAGTGGGAACTCTAGTTATGAAAGGGAGGTTAAGTTTTTTGTATTGTGCTTCAGAAACCATGGATATCAAGTGAAATGCTGACCCTTTTCAAGTTACCGTTTGTGTGTGCCCCAATGGAGACTCGGATATATTAAACTTACTTGTGTTTTAATAAACAAAATAATTTTCTCCCATCCTCCCTATGGGGAACTTGTTTTACAACACTTGGGAAGTGTCCGGTCTCTATCTCATCCTTTATCCCGTACTAGGTCGTCAGGCTGGAATTCCTGCTGGAAAGTAGCAGTGAAAGTATAGCTTATTTTGAGAGATCTACACTGCTTCTTTAAAACGCATGAAATATTCACAGCTATTTCTAAATACTCTTCAAATTCAATGTAAAAATATATTCTCACATTTAAAAGAATATCCATACATCTAAAATGCTGTAGTTCCTCCTTGTCAGTGTTAGTAACTCCATGGAGAAGCTGCCATTTCACAGTAAATTATAACTACCCTGGTGCTTTCTGAACAAATTATTGCCAGCAGAGAGCTCTAACAGTTAATAGCCTATTCTGCTCCAGGTTGGTGTACCTAGAGTTTGCAGCAACCTAGCATCACCTGTATATACAGACTTGAAAAGTTTTTGATTACATTTTCTTTCTTTGTGACAGGAGAATCTAGAGAAGAAGGGGCCACAGGTCCTTGATCTGGAGCTGGAATTTGATGAACGGGCCGTGCTCATGGAGAATATTGTCTATTTGACAAATTCCCTAGAGGTTAGCATTTCTTTTGGAGGGGTATTCATCATTCCACACTCAATGAAGCGGCCGGGCCAACATTTCCTGAGCTTGAGGGCCTATATCAATTCATTTCCAGCCTTGGGTTACCCATGAGCATGTAAAGTTGCATTAGCTTTTCGTGTTTACTCTTGCTATTTGTATTCCCTATGAAATATGGAAATGATGCAGAGGTGACTAGCAAGTGTACGCTGACTCATTGGGAGATTCTTTTTCCTATATATGAAGATGAACTCCAGTGAGAGTCTAGCTTGGAATGGCCAATGCTTTTTGGAACTGTCCATCGGCCAGGAAGTCAGTGGAAGAGGCCAGTTTTATATTTCTGGCTTCTTCAAGAAGAGATGCCTAACCAATGTGTCTGTTCTTCCAAGATAAGGGAAGGAGAATGAATCCAAGGCAATGCCAATGAGTGTGGCCAGATTTTTCCCCTTTTATATCCTCTCATCTTGCAATTGCTTTCCATATAAGTGGCTTCTCTCTGGCCTTGGAAGAAATAATTTCCATTCAGGGTGTTTAAAGCTAGGTTGTCATGCATAGCAATGCCATTATTTCTCTAGTACATGGGGATTCCAGTTTGGTTGTGGTTATGCTAAAATGCAGCTGAAAAGACAGGGCCATAACGAAGAGGAATCCTAGGCCTGTGTATAGGAAGTGACTTATTTTGGAGTTTCTAATTTCATTTACTTTATTTTGAATTTATTTGTGCTCTTCATTTTATATTCTGTAATATATGAAGGCAGTGATCTAGGTGCTTTAGAATTTGTTCCTCTTCTGAGCAAGTGGAGTAATGTCCTGTCAGCTTTTAGGTTTCGTTTAAGTTTTGTGGTTTCTGTTTTTCTTGGTTTGTCTTTTTATCAGTGTGAGTTGCCTTCCACTGTACTGTGTGGACAGTTCTGGTTCAGTGGTCTAGTAACTGTCATTATTTCAGAGGAATGATAAACTTTTATTTCTTCATTTTTTCCACCCACCAAAGCTGGATCATATTGAAGTGAAGTTTGCTTCTGAGGCAGAAGATAAAATAAAAGAAGATTGCTGTCCTGGAAAACCATTTTCCACATTCAGAATGGAAGTAAGTTCAGAAATCCACAAGCATTGGAAATACAGGCTACTTTGTTAGCTGATTTAATAAAATTGACTTTCTTCTTGTAAGTTCTCATTGGGGCATAATTTTTGTACAAGTGAACATGGGCTACAGGGTATACTGCTTGTGTTAAGAAGCTCAAATTGGTAGGGACTTAAGTCATAATCACTTTGCTGTCAAAACAATCTGTGTGATTATGTATTTGGTGTAGCTGTTCAGTTCTCACATCATAAACTATCATTCTCCATAATGACTCCCTGATCTACTAAAATAGCCAAGGAGTGAGGCACATGGAGACTTAATGAGCTTTTCTTGCAAAGAAGCTGGCCTTCTGGGAAAGGCTTAGGACTTATTGTCAGGGAAGTGTTGTGGGTTGTCACACTGCTGTGTTGTGACAAGTAAAGAAAATCTCCTTGTTTTGATGCAACTTCCCTTTTAAGCATTGAATTAATTTTTTTGAAGCAGTGGTGCTGTTTTGGTTTTATATATATATACTTCTGTACTTCTTAAATTTGTACAGACTGGGAGACATAACAGAAATGCCCGATTGAAAAATACATACATTTGTGAAGAATAATTGCTAGGAAGGGATGGATAGTCTTGTGGGTAAAACCTAGAATCCAGACTTGTTAACTGGAGCCAAACTAGAACCAGGGCTCTTCTTGCTTCATATCTCTTTGTTTCTAAAATAGTGGTATTGCTTATTGTACCAATTTAGGGATTGCAAAACCCAATGTATAGAAATAAATTTGAGCTCTCACATGGCAAATTGTTTTACTTATTATTTGATGCATCTCAAAATGGATTTTTTCCCATATTAGAATGTTATCTATTTTTGTCTTGTACTGAATGTAATTTTATAAGGTGAAGAGTCTTTTAAAGCCTTGCTATACCTGCGTAGAAAAATCTTTTAGAGAGAGAGTAATTTATAGTGTGAACTTTTACTGCAGTGCTCCCATGTATCAATCCTCCAGTTACAATCATGTAATCTTTATCTACTTAACCAGTAAAAGTTTAGTGTATTTATTTAAAGAAGTCAAAAAGCTTTTTATACATGTACTGCAACTTATTTTTTGGGGATTTATGATAGTAATTGAATCTCATCATTGATATCCAGTATTTCTGAATAAAAGGTTGTCCTTCAAGAAAGCTGTTGGATACCAGATATTCTCCTCCATCCCATTATTGGTTGCATGTTCCCGTGAGAAAACAAAAGTGCATGTTAATTTTTTAAACCTTCATTTTTTACAGCCCAGTGTATCTGTATTTTTGGTGAACCCCCAGCCATCAAATGGTCACTTCTCTACAAAAATCGAGGTCAGGCAAGGAGATAGCAGAGATGCAATAATTAGGCGTTTAATGAAGATGGACAGAGGAATCAAAGGTAAAATTCTGGCTTGGAAGTACAGATACCACATTTTGACCACACATGATTTCCAGAAGATACTGGGGATTCTGAATTCCTAGCCTTTCCAACAGGTGCTGGAAAACAGTAAGCAATTTGGCAGGTTCTCCTTGTCAAAATTCATTTTTTTTTTTTTTTTTTTTTTAAATATGGTCTTTAGTGGTCATGATGACTTAGAAGGAAGCCAAATGGGTGCTAATGAATGAATACAAAGGGTGAAGGCAAGCACATGCATTTCTTCAGGAATGAAATGACAGGAGCTGAGATATTGGGGACATGCAAATGAATGGTCACTATGGGAACCATTAAAAATTATTTTCTTCCTTCCATGCCAGGTCCTGTATTCTCTCACCAAACGATTTATCTGCCCTTTGCCAGGAAACATCTGGACAGCTGATGTTTCCTTAGGCCAGGAATTTCTAAGAGGCGGTTAATGGTTCAATGGTCTGCTGTATGGAGCATCGTCCTTAATGCTGAGGGCCTCTTTTGTTTAAACCCACAGAAGTGAAATCACTGACAGGTTCATTTTTATTTTCTTTAGGCTTTTTTTTTTTTCAAGTAGATTCATTTCTAGGAAAGTTGCCACATTGACATCTTAAATCTTCTTTTGTCTATGAAGCTTCTTTCTGTATGTTTTACCTTTTACTAATACACAACCAATGGCTATTCCCTGTAGGGAGAAAATACTTTCTTCATAGTACTTCCTTAAATCTCTCTGTTAAGTTGTTGAAGCAAAGGCCAATACAAAGGCTGATTATAGCAGTAGGATTTATAATGTGAATATCTGTTCACTAAGAACCTGGATAGAAGCCATCAATTCACTTAAAATAGCGACCACTGAAAAGTTGCCCAATGGTCTATTAGTCACTATTGACCTGTGGCAGATTGGAACCAGTGACTTAAATGGGAGAGGTTCAGTATTCCATTACAAATCCCCTGAGCCATTTATTCTCTCTCAGCTCTTATTTTCTTAATGCATTGAATGCTTCATTTTCAAATCTTAAACTATATAGTGCAAAAAGAAATAGGTGATAAGTACCAGAAAGATTCTCTGAAAGCACTTAGTTCATTGGCAATAATGAGCTGCAGTGCGAAGGCATTAAAGCAAATGTGTTTTGTCACCTACAAGCCAGATTCTGCATCTAAGATTCTGTAAAACGGCACGTCTCTAATGCCGTAGAACAGTTTGTGGTAGTTTTAGTTATCTAGACAGGAAGAGGTAACGTGCAGGCCATTCTGTAACATCTGAGAGTAACTTAATGCTACAGATAATTTGATTCATGGTAAAATTAATGAACACGGCTTAAACAAAACCAAAGCCCCCACCAGCTCTGTGCAAACATCTGTGTTCCAGTCTAATTCTCTTCTTGTCTTACCTTTAGAGAAATTATCTCCTCTGTAACTTCCACTGTAGGTTTGGTTTTTTCCCCCCTCTTGGAGTGTCCCAGGGTTGCTGCTGCAGAAAATCACTTGATACAATGTTTCTGCTGCTTTGCTTTTTTAGGCATATAAGTGTGTGTCTTGTTTATTGAATCCTGCCTTATGTTGCAGTACAGCATCCCTCCACTCTAAGTACCGGGGCAATGTGCACTAATAGGATGGAAGGAAAAAAACAAGCAACCCCAGTGTGTGCTGCTGGCTCTGTGACCATGTGGCCTGGAGCAAATCCCGTACCATCTCTGCCTCAGTTTTGTCTTTTGTAAAATGGGGATAACAGCTGCAAGGGTTGATTTTAATATACGCATTGTAATGATATGAGGTACTTGCAGGTGCCATTAAAGGACACAGGCACATGGGCAAGTTACTGCAAGGTAAAGAAAGACAGGGATTTACTGCGTCATCTGTTTCTCGGTAACTGCTTATGTGCATAGTCCACAAGAGCTCACAGGCTCCTGATGAAGAGAAGCAGGCTGTGACAAGTTAGCTTTTGTTTACTTGAGAGAGAGAGAGTGTGCACACAGGTCCTTGCACAGAGTAGCTGTAAATCCCTACCCTCATTTACCCTACAGTGGCTTGGTCATGTGCTCAGGCCCAAAACTCTCATTTTGTTGGAGGCTACTTTCTTTCCTTCTTAATTTTAGTTCAAATAATTTTTTCTGGCTTATTTAACACATTGATGTGTGTTTTAGGAATGCCTCACTTTGTATGGAAAACACTGCTCATCAAACACATTGCTGAGCGTTACCTTACAGGCTGGTGTGATACAGGGCAACATCGTTCTTAAAGAGAGAGTAGATGTTAATTGGCTGGAGACTTTTCTGATTCCAAAAATTAAGAGCCAAGCAGAAAACTGAAGAAGTGTGGACTGGTAACAAGATGTAAGAACTGGACTTCATCCAGAAGTTTCTAATGGCAAAGGCTGCTTTTGTTTCCATGTCATTTAACAGCTTGTGTTTGTGTTAATGCTCATCTCTAAGACAAAGAACATTTTATATTGATGCTGCACAGGGAAATAGCACTCCAAAGAAGAAATACAGGATGATGTGCACAGCCAAGCACAAATGGAGGAAAATGCATTTCAGATTTAAACACAATTATTAGAATTTTGCAAACTGGCTGTTTTGAAACAATTGACAGATTAAATCAATGATTCTACTAAACCTTTATTTCCAGGAGATGTCACTGTAGGTAGGTGAGTAGTTTCTTGCTAAAAGCTAGTGGTGAGAGAGAGGGCTTTGGTAGACAGCTAGATTCTGAGCTCATTAATAATTTTTCAGTCTGCTTTAATAGCCCTTTATTCTTCATTTATTGGACAAATTTTGTCTAAATTTTGAAAAGGCATAACCCGATATCGTATGCCGTCTTCCCCCAAAAAAAAAAAAAAAAGAAAAGAAATAAGAAGAAATAAGATGTTAATTTTTGTCAGTTATAACTGCCAAAAGGGTGGATAGTGTAGTTCAGAGCCTAGTGCATGGCTTTGAGAATCAAGGTTCCTGTGTTTTATTTCCAGTCTGGCCAATGATGTTCAATGGTTATACAGCCACTTATTTCTAGGCATTTTTCTGGGCATAAGTGTCTATGTGACAAGGACATTGCGGCTTATTTGTTTAGCAAGCCTTTTTAGAAGGGCTAGATATTATTTGCATACATCCTTCTGCCTAGCACAGAGGAAAGCCAGTGTGCAGATTCCCTGGGACCTGATTATTAACAACTTTTATTTTAGATCACTCCAAAGTGAAGCTCATGCGATTTGATGATCCTGTACTGGGCCCCCGTCGTGTTCCTGTCATTGGAAAGGAAGATGCAGAGAAAACTCTGATTTTAGAGCAAGCCGTCTTCCACATTGACCTGGCTGAAAAACGTATTTACATCACTGAGAACGGCCTGACAAAGGATATTGGTGACACAGTTGTCTATTTAGTACATTAAATTCTGGACAGCACTGACTTGATCCCTGGTTAATGACGTTTTTAACCTTACAGAATGGCTTCATCCATAATGGACCAAGACAAGTGTCGCTTCTTAAAAGATATCTACCTGTGCATGTAGGCTTGTCCCCATATTCTTTTAAACTTGTGTATAATAAACATATTTTCTTCCCGCCATTGGACTCTTCTTGAAAGAAACAGTTTGCCCAAATGCCGAGATCTCTCCCCACAAACAGCTCCCTACCTTTGCAGTGTCAAGACAGTTTACAGACGTGACTTATCAACTACACAGTGATTTCTCTAGAACCTCATCAGATCTTGTGTTTAGTTATACGAAGGGAATTGATGGGTAAAAACTACCTACACTTGGTGCTTGATATTTCCAGAGAGGTGACTTTCAACAGAACCTGCTGGATGTTATGTGGACCTATAGATGAAAAGTAGTCTCATGGGAGAACTCCTCAAAGTATGTGTGGATGTTTCCCCAGTGTGTACAGTAGACAAGAATTTATATAAAATACTGAAGTGCCTGAAGTGAAGTGTAGCTAATGAAGGTGTTGTACTTTTGCTGTCTTCTAAAACTGTTGCTTGTAAAATTATTTTTAAGGGAACAGTTTTTAATTGCTTTCAAGGAAATGGTTTCATGAACAGTTTAAACTGTTGGTTTGTTATAATTACAAGACTACTGAACTGGTTTTTAAATAAGGTTTTTCTAAAGCAGGGCATCCAGAATGACATACAATATCTTGGGTTCATTTAAAGAAGAGGTCTGTTTTAGCCTTGAGAGTCCTGGGCTGAACTGCTTCAGAAATCTTCTAACAACAGACCCTTTCTATGTGCAGATTTATATTTAATTAAAGGTGGCAGAAACAGTAATGTTCTGCACAGTTGTTTTTTTGTCAGGTTCACAACGGGTGCTGCTGCTGCATGTGGTTTAACCTGTTACTGGTGTTCAGACGTAGGGTGAGGGGAAGGAAGGGAATGACGTAATAGCATGAGCTGGTCTGTCATACTGAGAGCTAAGCATGATAACGTACATCTCCTTTTCCCCTGCCCTTTATCATTGCATTTTAAAATGCACTTTTTGTTTGAGAAATGTCTTCCCCAAGTTAGATGCATAAAGAGGTACTTTTATTTGCTTCCATGCAAGTAAGTAAAGCAGCATGCAAATAAACCTCCACTAATATAAATAGTGATAATCTCTGAGTTCAGGTATAATCTGTTCCTTCCACCTCGTATCACGTGATCATTGCTGTCAAGGGGGCACTAACAGCAGCTTTCACTAGTGGCCTGGCTTGTTTTCCTTTTCACTATACACACCATAGGGGAATGAGTTCAGCAACTCAATCGGTGAACCTGGACAATGCTTTCTGAGATTCTTTGTTCATTCCCTTATACCTGCCTCTGCAGATCTTGTTCTGCAACATCCCTGACTGAAAGAGCAGATTGTTTCCAAATCAAGGTATTGAGAATACACCAGGGTGTCAATCATGCCAGTGAATGGCTCTGCAGGTGATGGAGTTTGCAGAAGGTGAAGAATCATGTACTTGGGCTGCTTCTGCAACACTGGACTTCAAGAGTTCCCATTAGAAATAATTTGAAGTACTTTAAAAATAAGAGATGTCCACTTTCATTGATAGGTGACTCTCTTCCAAGTATGGTACAGGGACAGGTATCCTCTTTATAAGTGTTATGGAGTCAAGGGATGTGGCGGAAAGACTTTAGCCCTTCTCTCACCTTTTTCTTATGAGCAGTTTTGATTTGTTTTTCTGCAGACAGCCAGGTGGCCTCCTTTAGCACCTTTTTACAGCTTGCCAGTAAGAAAATGAGCTGTTTTAACTGCAGTTGCAGTCATAGGAACCTGACCTGAACACTACATCCACTAGAGAGCATTGCAACAATAAAGCCAAAAGTGTAAATCCTCTCTGTGTGGCTGAGACTTGGGGTGCTTGTACACATGACACCATTACCATGTACGCATGATGAAAATAGCACCTGGCCCACTAGCAGCCTACCTGGGCGGCCTTGTGGGGTGCCACTGCTGCGGAGGAAAGGACCAGGGTCCCCTGCAGCTCAGGGGTCACTTGGCCTGCCATCGGCTTGCCCCCCAGCCATGGGCAGGCTCCAGTTCTGACAAAAAAAAAAAAAAAAAATCGGGCCCTTCACTGTAACATGATGGAAAAATTTTAACAGTTTAGTCCTTGGGGTTTTATTATTCTGTGCCCTACCGTTTCAATTCAGGGGGCATAGAATAAAAACCCTGAGGACTAAACCCCCATCACGTGTACAAGCGCCCTTGTATAGCAAGCCCCTTCTGTTGGTGTAAAGCTATACAAGCACTAGCGATATGGCTTAGCTCTTTGGGCCGTCCAGGAGAATAAATGCTCAGGAGACCCCACCTCTGAGGACATCTCCATCCAAAGGGTGGCAAGTCAGGGTGGTCACAAGTGAGTAGGACTAACGAAGTAAAAAGCCAGTGCTGTGTGTTGTTGGCACAGATCTGTATGCGTCACAGGCGTGTGTGAGTAAGTTTTCCAGTGATCTCATCCTCAAACGCCTTGCCAACTGTTCCATCTCCATCCTCTTAAACTTCTCTGCTTTTTTTTTATGTGGTATTCTTGGTAGGCTTACAGGATCCTTCTCCTGGTTCTCTCTTTCTTCACCATCTTTTGGTAGATAAGGGCAGCAGCAGGATGTTGCTGGTGGAGAGGGGAATACAAATTGGAGAGCGGAAAGAAAGTGATATGGAGCTTTAGAGTAAGGCAGCTGGGAATAGCAGAAGGAATAAATTCAGGAAGAAATAAGAGCAGAGGGAGATGTAGTGGGCATTGGGAACTGAAGATTGGATAAATAGGAAATGGCCCCTGGAACTAGCAATTGTTCAAGCTTTCACTTGCACTCTTCGGTGTGCCTAATGGTGGGAAGTGAGTTTCTTCCTCTAAAAGTATCTGCCTGTACTAATCCCTATATATGCTCTCTGTATGTCAGTCTATCACAGGAGTGTTAAGCTCACCTGGCCCTGCAGGCTTGGAAGTGTTGCTGGATCAGTCTGGGCTGGACTGGGACTGCCCCTTTGTGGAGTGGGTGTGCAAACAGATCCAGCCTGTGCAACACATGCAGCTCATGCCCTGGAGCGTGTGTGCAGTGCTGGGTCCAGCCTATGTGTTGCAGACAGCACCAGCCCTGGAGGCCATGTGCACTGTGAGCCCTGGGGCCAGTGCTTGCTGCCCACTGTGTGTAGGCTGGACTTGGTGCTGTGCATGGCACAGGAGTCTGGGGTGTGGGCTACATGCAGTACCTCGTGTCTGCAGCATGCATAGTGCCAGGTCCAGCCTGCATACAGCATGCATTGTGCGGGGCTGGGGCTGGCACATGGGGTTTGAGCCACAGGCCAGATCCTGCCCTGAGGCCATATGTTTGACACCTCTGGTCTATAAGGTGCATATTTATCCTGCCTTATGCCTGACTAACCTGACTAATCACCTCTCTGTACTAATCCCTAACAAAAGGAATAACCTAATTGGTCAGTGTATAAATAGCTAGGTGGCCTCTCTGTGGACCTAGACCTTGTAGTGGTGGAGAGGTTTGCATGTCCTAGTGATCTTCAGAGCTATGTTGCCCTCCTGGCAAGGTTACCTATGGCAAACAGGCCTGTGGGGAGGTTCCCAACAAGCTAGAGTCCAACCTCAAGTCCTCGCTAGTGGATCTGGTGGAAGATGTCGGGATCTAAACAGCTTTAAGGCAGAAGAAGGTTGCAGCAGGACAAGCGTTCTCCTGTCATCCAGGATTCTCCCTTGCTCCTACGTCCAGATCTTCACCTTGTCAAGATTGTGTAGTTGTTGTTTCCATGCACCAGCCTCCTTGGGTTAAATGAAGCCACGCACAGGCTTCTGCCCCAGGAAATGATGCTCTTCAGCTAGATGGAGAATGGAGCATGTAAATAAATAGATCTGGCTCTTCAGTAGCACTCAATTAGTCAGTAAAAAACTCATCTTTGTTCTATTAAGTCCTCTGCACTCAGAACAAAAAGCGGTATAATTTCCTTCTTTTTATGTCTTGGCCTAGGATTGTCAAATCCACTCTCCTGCTCCCATTAATATTCCTTATGCCCCTGTGTTACTGCCAATTACTCTTCTCTCTTCTTTCCCCCAGTCCTCTCATAGTTTCCAGGTGACATGTTTGAAGTCTCAATGAGCACAGAGCACTGTTTTCTCTTGGCTCAAGCCTCTACATTGCAGACTGCCATTGCACTGTCAGGTTGGGATCTTTATTTCTTTAAATACTAACTTTTAACACTCTCCTAGTTTTGCATATGCCTAAATCAGACATTGTACTAGGCTTTTATCTGCTTGAAAAAAAAAATCTGAGACTCTGCGAGGGACAGATCTTGTACATTCAAACCAATTAAATATGTTATAGTAGTTACCTCTGACACCTTAGCTCTTTCCAAAGAATCTTTAACTACTTGTTCCCCTCTTTATGGTCTCTGAGAAAACACGCTGCTTTATGAGAAGGTTTTGCACTAGGCTGAATGATCCCTCATTCTATTATCAAGATTTTTTTTTGGCTGAATTTCACAGTTGCTTTTATGGACTCTTGATTACTCATCCACTATTGTGGAAAATCCAGTTTACAGGGGATTGTCAAGGCCTGAACACTTGTTTGTTTGATTTCCCTTAAGCAACTGTGGGTCTAAAGCCTTCGCATGGCTCAGTTTGGAGCTCTGATACCATCTTGAAACTCAAAAGTTAAGTTTTGGGTGAGAAGTGAAATCCCAAAATTGGGGGGTTATACCCAAAACTGACTTCTTTATGAGGGTCCCATAGGTTTTGGAATAAGTCTTATATTTAGGTCTCAAGTCTATCCCCGATGACTAACCAATTAGATACTTTTGCAAATAACCTTGTACAGTATGTCTTGATAGACAACTCTCCTCTCCCACCGCAGAAAGTCATGTCATTAGAGATGTATTTTTCAGGCCAGAGGGTAGAAGCAAGTTGATCAGAAATGCTTGAAGGCACAGCAGTGTTTCTGCTTGAAGTTAACTTTACTGGATCCAGAAATTGGAAACCAAATAAATAAAAATAAATCCGGAAGCAGTGGTTGACTGGCAACAAATAGAGCAAATTAGCCTTGATCCCAAAACTTTTAACAGCAAAGGTTGGTTCTTTCTCTTTGTCATTTAATAACTTCTGTTTGTTTTAATGCTTAGCTTGAGAACAAAGAATCAATTCTTTATTGGTACAGTGCACTGTTTCTCTATGCAATTTTTAAAGATGGCTCCCAGGTGAAAAATTAGGTGTGTTTGGCTTTGTGGAGTTCCCCTTCCCTACCTTGCTAGGGAGCAAAAATGAACAGGAGAAATACATTGCTCAGGCACATCAGACCATCTGGTTTTAAATGCACAGGAAGCAACTGATAAGCTAAACTGATTATTCTTTCCAATCTTGTTTTGTTTGTTTCCAGGAGATGTCACTGTTATGCAGGTACTTGTGCAATTTCTGTCTCTCAAAATCTAGTGACAAGACGAAGAGATTTATTCCAACGTTAGACTCTCTACACCAGTGATATATATAAGTAAGGCCTTACATAAGTCCTGCTGGGAAAATTTCAGTTAGGTAATTTTTGATTGGGGAATAGATTACAAGAAAAACACAAATACGGTTTTGGAATATATTCATCATTAGCTAAAAGTACTGTTGTTCAGTGGTATGGAGCAAGATCAAGACTTCTGCTTTAGTTCCTTGGCTGTGTAGCTTTGGGCAAGTATCCTTAATTCCTTTGTGCCTCAGTATCCCTGTGTACAGGAATGCTTCCCTCCCTCTCGGGTGTCCTGTAAGGCTTAATTGTTTGTAAAAATGTCAAGAGCTTCTGAACAGTCCTATAGAAGCGCAAATTACTATGACTGTTACTTGAAGCCAAGACAGATTGTTGAAATCTATCCATTTCACCCAATCTAAAAATAAATCCCAAACTGAAAATAGTTTTCCTCTTTCTTCTTAGATTTCTAAAGTGAAGTGAATGCAGCTTGCCGATCCCTATCAAGTGCCTGTCCTTGAAGATGCAAGAAAACCTGCAATTTCAGAGCAAGCTGTCTTCCACATGTTTCCTGCCAAAAAACTGAGTTCATATCATTAAGGGCAATGTGGGAGGCCTACTTATAAAAGAGGCATAAAACCGATCCCTTCTGTGTGAACTGTGGGTCTATTGTAGAGGTACTTGTCCAACATCTGTCTGACTTTAAAAGGTAGCAAAAAACTGAGGGACTTTGGTAGCAGGCTAGTTTCCATATATTAGTGAAATACGGGGGCTTTGTAAATAGATGGATTGGTAGAATTTGGATTAATAGAGAAAGCTTTAAAAGTGTTAAATCTGTTTGTACTTCATTTCTTCTGTCTGGTTTATCTCTGTCCTTCGAAGTTGGTTTGCTATAATGTTTAGTTTTCAGAGCTGTCTGCCAGTATTAAACGATAGTTTCTTCTTCCTTCGCCCTCCCTCCTCCTCTTCTCTCCCCCCGCCAACTTGGCGAGTATTTTCTCATATTGCCTCGGAATAAATCACTGTAAATTTGCTTCATATTGTGTAAAACAGTATCACACTAATTGTGTACTGTAATTCATATTAGTTTAACCGCTGTGAAAGTACTGATTGTATTGAGACAAGCAGATATTTATGCAATAAGCACACATATTAGCTGAGGCCAAGCTTATAGCAAAACTGTATGGACACTGATCAGCAGTTCTTATTCAAGAGAATCTAGATTAGCTTTCATTAATGTAAGCTTCAAGTCTGTATTTAGCCATTCCTCCTTCTAAAGCACTCTCATCTGCAGCATTTAGGCTTTACAGGCAGCACAGCTGTCCTCAGCTTTCGTGTGAATAGATCTTGTTAGGGCCGGGTGTGTAACGTGCTGGGAGGTCAGGGTAGATTGCTTGTGACATCAGCACTAAGAACACTGATGTCATCATTGTTCTACTCAGCACACTTGTGAGATGTCTCTATCCCTTGGATTCAAAGACTCGCTTCCACCCTCCTACCCCTGATCCCTCATTTCCCTTATTGTGAGATGAGCAGGTTTGGATGTCACTGTCTCAGGGCTTCTGAGGAAGTTTTATTGCCTGAGATGCAATCACCATTGATCCTTTCCCTGACAGCATCTGAAGATGGGGCTTTCTTCCTTGATGGTCCAAGGTAAGATATAAAATGAAGCGACTGTTCTTTGCTCCTTAGTTGGCTTTCATATATCTGTATGTAAAATGTCTTGCAGGTGGTGAGAAATTAATCTGCACTGCAGTATATGGTGGTGCACAGAAGTCTGTTCCTTGCATGAAACTTAGATAAGACTACTTACACAGTTCTGTTAGGATTTCAGCTGAAAGAAGTTGATTAGGTCCTTAGACTTTGCTGGCCAGGAAAGAGAAAGCTATTGACTGTTTGACACCAACAAAGTGTACAGAATCTTTGATTACAGCACAGTAGCTATGTTGCAATAGTGACTTACTGTTTTAGAAGGATTATTTAATCTGTGATGAGTTTATTCTGCACCAAGAGGAGAAACTACCTGAAATTGTCACCTAGATGTTAGAGATGCAAGTTGGTTGCTGATTTGAAAAGTCCCCTTATTGAGAAACAAACACAAGTCAGCCCACTTTTACCAGTATAAGTGATCAGAAACCGGTCTGTACCTGTAACAGAACAGAAGTTCGGCGCACAAGACGGGTTTATACCCACAGCAGAACAGAGGTTCAGCGCACATCGATCGGTTTTAAAATGGCAGAGTCCAGTCTCAGATTCTCCCTCCCTCCCCACCCGAAGGACAAATATGTCCCGTTTGCTACCAAACTAAACTACACCGCTTAAAGAAACTGCAACTTAGATCGATTCTGCTTCGGGGTTTTTGAATGTCTGTAACAACCTTTGTTGTTTTGTTTTGGTTTTTTTAATTTTTAGATACTGCTTTACTTTTTCAAAGGGCTCAGCATTAAAATTGGCCTATGTGAGAGAAGGAAGTTTTATCCCTATTTAATAGCTTAGGAACTGTTGTGTGTGGTATTGTGAGGGTATTGCTCACCTGGGAAGCATCTTTGCAAAGCTGAGCATACAGCCTAGGGCTGGACTGTTCTTCCATGGTACACGTGGAGAACAGCTTTCCTCTTGCAGAGGAGGTTAATTGTTTCTACTGCACCATCCCCTCCTTTTCTTTGTGCTTTGCAGAGGTCCATGGTGCTGGGAGCCTCTGAAGAAGCATTAAATGTTGTTGGGAGAGGGAACCACCAAGCCTCCCTCCAACCATCCTTTGGAATTTTAATCATTTAGGCACTAAGTATGCTACCAGAGCTCCTCTGTGCTGGCTCAATGTCTGAGTTCCTGGCATCGTGACAAGAGAGGATATAGAGGTGCCCAGATCAGGTGTGGTTTTCAAGCAGAAGCCATGATTCTTCATCAGATTCCTGAATTCTCCAGTGTTTCTTCCCTCAGGACACTCGCATATGGAAAGGGATGCTTGAGCCATGAGAGTAAATCTTGGCTCTTTGCTCTGTGAGACCATGCTGCAAATCCTAATTTAAGAATATGATTTCCATACAGTCAAACTATTATCTGATTGTTGTATGTTCTCACAAAGAAAACTTCCAAGAGAAGTGGTGCTGGCTCCTACCCTGCAGGTCTTTAAGAAGAGGCTGGATGAACACCTCGCCAGGGTTGTTTGACCCCAGTACTCTTTCCTGCCATGACAGGAGGTTGGACTTGATGATCTGCTCAGGTCCCTTCCGACCCTAGAAACTATGAAACTGTGAAAACAAATCCTGCAGACTGATACAGGCTTTCCTTCCTGGTTTACATAGTTTTAGAGCAGAACCTGTTGGTATCTGCAGATAGGACTGATGCCCTAATTTACCACGGGGACTGCTATGTTCTTCTACTGCTGGAGAAACCAGGTAACAAAATAGTTCCCATACAGTACGTTTTAGGTTGATTGAGGTACCATTGCTCCAGGAAGAAGCAAAAGAGCGTTTCAGCAAAAAGGCAAGTTACTTTACTGGAATGCCGGAGAAACCAGTCAACCCTCTCAATGCATTTTATCAATGTCCTTGCAGTTTCAATTTCAAGGGGGGTGGAACAACAACATTGAGGAAAGTTAATCTGCTTTTAGAGCATTTTAATAAATAAAAGTTAAAAAAACCCAAACAACAGACAGGCCAGTTACTAACTTCTGCTTTTTTAAAATCAGGATTGAACCGACTGGCTTTACTCTCCATTTGCAAGAAACAAGCATGGCACCTACGCAGTGGTGTCTGTCCCCAATGTGTTGCTTCTTTATGTTGCTCTAGTGGCATGTAGAGGGCATAGCAGTGATGCAAAAGGTCCAGGAGATAATTTCCCCACTGCATGATTTGGCTGGTGTGGGCATACCTGGTCCTATTTTGTCTTTCTAGCCTTGCTTCAGTCTCCAGGAATCAGGGCTAGGAGCATGCCAGAGAGGAGGATGGTTTCAGCAGGAGGAAAGGGTGCAGTGTGCAGTATCTGTCACGAGGGACTGCAAAACACAGGTGATTTGGGGAGATGCTGCCATAATTTAAATTACCGTCAGCACCCATCTCTTCTAAAGGCAGAATCTGGTTGGCACAAAGGTGAATTAAAGATACTTTTACACTTTGCTGCCCCATGACTTCTGGTTGCTTCTTTTGGGCTGAAATCCAGCATAGACTATCCTGTCACGAGTAACTCATAACACATCTCTGGAACGTGGGTGCTGCTGGCGTGGAAGTCAAGTTGCACACGACCTTGGAAAGAGAGAGCGAGTGGTATCAGCATGCAAACTAAATTGTTCTACTCCAGGAAAATCAATATCAGTAGCTGAGGCCTTGAAAACCTGTTCCAGTGAAATCATGAATGAGTTGATACATTTATCATAAGGAAAGGAGATCTGTGTTGTGAACAGGTTTCTATCTTTAACATTCAAGAGGTAAATTGCAGTGATATGGCTGGTGGATGCAGAAGCCTTTATGGGTATTGTATATTTGCTTTTGAAGCCCTTGGTACCTGTTCATTTCTTTCTTCACTAGAGACTGAAGGGCAGTGTTGATCAAATAAATTTTCTCTCCATTCTGTGTGAGGAGAAGGAGAAATTAATCTGTAAAAAGGAATTGTCATAAAACAAAGCAAATTGGTAACACTGAAATCATCAATCCCCCTTTTTTCCCCTTGGACTCAGGAGTGCTTTGTTTATGAGCCAGCTCAGTGATAAAAGCCAAGACTCCCTTTTATTTTATTGTTCATTTTTAAATCAGGAGCACAAGGCCAGCACAGCCTGTGACGACTCAGCCGACTTCCAGGGCTAGCATGTCCACTATCACGACAGTCGTACAGACAGGTGGAGACTGGACCACCGGTCTGTTTGGAGTCTGCAGTGACAAAAGAGTTTGTAAGTGTTTTCATTATTTGGCTGTTCTGTAATGTCTTCTATGTACCTGAATCCAGGGACCACTGGTTAAAAGAACAAAAACAGAAAGAGACTTTTTTGTAGACTAATTCATAGACCCGAGAAATCAAAGAGCAGACAGTCCACAGTGGCTGGTTTGTGGGTAGAGCAGTTAATATACCAGTGGCTCCTCTCAGTCTAAATTAAATCATAAAAGCAATTAATAATTATGGAAGCATGTTTGTAGAGCTGAAAATCTAGTTTCATGAAGTGATTTAATTTTATGGTGCTCCTAGAAGGAAACAAAGTGGGAAATGCAGTGTGGTTCAGACACACGCCTTGGGAAATCTTTGTGTAGACATGCTATGGCCTGGTTATAATTACAATCATAGACAGGCAAGTTGTTTAATGCCTAAAGTTCCCCCGGCTATGCAGCGGTGGTGATACTTACCTCGCAGTGGGTGCATCTACACATGCACTTTTTTTGCAAAGTTGACTAATTAGCTCTGCAGTAAAGCATCACCATCTACAAGTGCACTGGTATTAGGGTGCAATAAATTAACTTGGGGACAGTACTGTCTTATGGCAGAGTAATAGAGTGTGACAAAACTCGTGTAGGTGGTGACAGGGGCTGGCTGGGGCATGAGGGTGCTTAAGTCTGGGGGCCGCCTGCTGCACGGCTCCACACTTTAGCACTCTCATGCCCCAGCCAGCCCCTCTGCTGACTGACCCTGTACCCCCTGAGTCTACTGCCAGCCTGGGGCTGTTCTTCCCTGGCTCAAACTGCTGCTGTCCTAGGAGTGCATGTCGATGCTGTGCCCGGGGGCAGCTGACTCCAGCTCTAACTGCTTCAGAGTTTATTGTGTCGCGGTGATTTTCTCATGTAGATAAACCCGGTGTTAAGCTAAATTTATGTTCACTTACAAAGTCCTTTGGTACTTTCAGGCAAGAGGAAGAGTTCAGAGCACTAAATTCTCTTTAGTCCTTGAACTTGCCAGATATATTACGTTAGGCTTAGTGCTGCTACTCTTTTTTAGTTAAAGAGAATAAGTGACATCCACTGTTTTTCACACATTACTGAGGGGTTGAGATGTTCCTAGTGCCAGAAACGTATCCATTTTTTTTCCCTTTTCTTCCCCAATTCTGTTTCAGTAACAGAAACCCAAATACTGATTATTTCCATCTGACCCTTTTCTGCTTTGCTTACCACCTAGAACTGGTCTGTCTAACTGGTGGCCTACAAGGGGTCAAATTGTGGCCTCCAGGCTCCCATCTGGCTGCTGGTTCCCAACATTTCTCAAGCTGCAGAATCACCCAGGATCTCTGGGCTCACTCTCCCTCTGGCTTCCCCTTCCCTGACCGAAGTGGGTGGGCCAGTACAGCATGGCTCAGTTCACAGAGCTGGGAGAGCCTGTGGCCTGGGGTGCCTGAGAGGTGTGATGCAGTGGGAAAACCTGACGCCAGGGAGGTTAAAGTAAGACTGGATGCCCGAGTGTGTGGTGCAAGGTGGGGGTGGAGGGGAA
>NW_017728914.1:23106793-23133958 GCF_001723895.1 Crocodylus porosus
AGGGTTACCATATGTCCGGCTTTCCCATACGTGTCCTCTTTTTGGATCCTCCAGTCTCTATCCAGGCAGTTTTTCGGAATCTGAACAAATGTCTGGGAGTTTGCTCTGCTCCATTGGTGGGAGTGGGGGGAGGGCAATTGGAGGCAGAGGACACCATGCATGTGTGCATGCACACCCATAAGCACACGGTCAGCATGCAGCCAGGCAGGGTGGTGGGAACAGCTCCGGCAGCTGCATGCAGGTAAGTCCATGTGGAGCGGGGGTTGGAGGGCCAGGGTGGGGGGACTGGTGTGTGTGTGGCAGGGGTGCATGAAGGGGGAGTGGCAGAGGGTGCCTGGTAGCACTGGGGGAAGCTGTCTGGGATCTAGGGCTCTGGCAGGGCAGGAGGGAGGCCTCCCTCTCCAGTGGGGGAAGGGGCCGGGGGGAGCTCTGTGGCTGGACTGGTGGCACCGGGAGCCAGTGCCCATGCTTACTGGGGCAGGATGGCTGGGAAACACTGCCTGGGGGAGGGGATGGGGTGTGGCCAGGCCACTTGCTGCAGGAGCCCTAGCCCAGGGTGTGGGGTGCCATAGGCCTTCCATCCTCTTCCCTCCTGCTTGCACCTGGGCCGGACTCGCTCCATGTGAATTGGAGTCGCTGCGCTCCAGCTCGGTCAGGATGGGGATAGTTGGGGGCTGCCTCCGGCAGGGCTGCATGTCAGGAGCAAAGGGCCCTGGAAGGGCTCGGGGGGGTGGGAGGGTGGCTGTGGTTTGGGGGTGATGGGTACTGGGGGCTGGAGGGCGTTTGGGTTGGGAGTGTGTGGCACTGGCAGTGCCAGGGGACTGTGGATTGGGAGTGAGGGGCACCAGCATGGCTCAGGCGAGTGAAAGACTTAGTCAGGAGTGAGGGGCTGCAGGCTGGGAGTAAGGGGCACTGGCGGGGCAGGGAGCTGGGGGTTGGAAGTGGGGTGTCGTTCCCCGCCCCCAACAGATGTCCTCTTTTTTGGAACTGGAATTAGAGTAACCCTAAGGAGGAGCATGTGGTATGTGGCTCTGGGGGACCCATGGGCCCCACCGTGGAGGCCTGTGAGGCTTGTAGCCCCAGGCCACTTAGAAGCTGGACAGCCCTAATCTAGACTATGGAAGGCTAATCAAGAGAAATAACTGGGTGTGTATCTATGATGCGAGTTGAAGGTCTTCAAACAAATATACTTTCTTTTTCAGTTTGTTGAAGTTACCATAAATGATGTTAAGCAAGCAGTATATTAAATTGTCTGTTCTCTACTGCAGCTGTTTTAAATCCTGCCTGCTAAATGAATGTCTGTTGTTTACAGCCACTCGTAATGTTACCACTATAAACTGGACAATTTAAGAGCAGTTGGCTAGTTCCTGAATGGACAAAAGAGAGTGTTGTCCACCCACATACTCTATGGAAATCAGTCACGGATGCTTGGTACCACAGAAGACTTGGCTGAGTTGCTTTTCCCCTTTCATCCTCCTCTTTTGTGTCCTAGCAAGGGTTTGCATTAACCCCTAGCATATGGCACAACTCCCCGCACCCCCCGCCATTAAGCCATGGCTTCCTGCCATCCCTACCTAAGAGGGAGTCGGTTCACAAACACATTTATTTTATAACCCAAATCTTTTGTATATAAACAGTTGCTAAAAAGCAAAAGGTAGTGAACCTGCCTTCTGTAACTCAGCCTGACATGCCACAGACTCCTGAGAAGGCACTGTTTTTCCTCTCATCTTTAAAAGAAATTGCTTGGGAAATTTCTAATCCATTAAATGGAAGGTGCGCAACTAATAGCGATGATTTCTGTTTCTTTTGATGTTTTATTTCCGTAACAGTAGTTTGCGTTTCTTCTTTCTCTCTCTCTTTTTGCTCACTCATTATTTTCTTCCAGGTTTCTTTTATCTGTCTTTTATAATAATATATGAAGAGTAGCAAATCATTGCCATTAAATTGCATTAAGGATATGATCTGAAACAAGGTTAGATTCAAAGGTATAGGGTGCTTAATGTGCTCTCTGTGTACTAGTTCTCTGAATTTTATTCTGAGCATTACTCTAAAAGCTGGGGCTGATCATTTTATGGGAAACATTTTAAAATGCTAGTCAGATAAATAAACGGGAATATAGTTTGCAATTGCCTGGTAGACTGATGAACTTAAATTGACGGTAAGGTAACTGAAAACCTTACAGGTTGGAGTGTATATTCCCTGGAGCTGCTGCTGCTTTAATTTACTTGTCTGAAGGTAACTGAGATCTGGATGGAGGTACGAAGTCAGACTGTGCCCTCAAATCAGTGGGGTGTCTACAAACACTGATGGGTTGTCTAGTCAATGATGGGCCAGTGCTTTTTAATTCCAAGTCCTGGCTGGGCTGATTTGAGTTGCAAAACCTGATCATCATCATCATCACTAGTGACTCAGCCAAATGTAGAAGTGGGAACTTATCTTTTTTCCTAAGTTCTTGCTACGTGGAAAATATCTTTTTGGGTCAATGGAACCAGGTTTAGTTTTTCTAGCTAGTGACACATAGGATTATACGTGTTTTCCTAGCCAGTATTCTGCTCCCAGGTGTAAGGCAGATTGAGGACTGCAGCCAAGATATTTTTTAGCTCTTGTCATCTTCAGCGTGTAATATTTAGAGTAATTACAGATCCAGGTTTCCACTTAGATTAATGTAGCGATTTCACAAAAAGAGGGCTCTGGACCAAGGTTAGCAGAGCATGAAGCATTACATTTTATTGAAAAATATTGTGTCTTTCTTCATAAAAGCAAATAAAATGCTTGTTTCCATGTAGTGTGTCCTGGTTCTGTAACTCTGCTGTAGAGGAAAACTTTTCTAGGTGCATCGATTCCTAATTCAAGAACAAAAGACATTTAAATGAGCAGCATGGGGCCATGATAATGCTTTTTGCCTTTCTCAAGAATTAGAAAAACAAATGCATCTAAACGGGATTGAGAGCTGTCTATAAAGATATTTTGAAGACGGTGAATTTTCAGTGTGGCTGTTGAAGATGCACGGTCTACCCTCATTATTTTTGGGAGACCCAGTAAAAACACAGTTGGTTAAAACAGTACTGCAGTTGATAGCGGAAACAGGATCTTAAGCACAGTGTGATATGGGGTTAAATCCAACCTGGCTGCAAAACATAGTTAACATCTTGCCTTTATTAAAAAATTGGAAATGGGTTACAATTGGATCCTGGGTATAAAAAAACCATTTGCTGTTAGAAGGGTTGGCCAATCTGTTTGGCACGTGGCTTGGCTATCTTGGATCAAAAATTTAAAATTCTTACCTGCAATGACTAAGGAAATTGTAGCAGCACACTTCTAACAATAATGATGTTTATGTGGTTAAAGGAAGCATAGAAACTGGACTGAGTCTTCTCTGTCGAGCAGTATTGTGATCGTTATACAGAAGTTTACACAGCCCTACTTGGTGTTCTGCAGAAAGCTACACGATGAGAATTACACTCCGAGCAGTTGGGGAGAGGATGGGACCAGTGAAATTGGTCCACAGAAAAGAGCAGTTGGAAAGAGGCGTTCTTTCATGGCAGCTCTCTAAATCTAATTTAAAATGCTTGACTCTCAGAATGGATGGGCTTGTTAGAACTAATCCGATGGTCTAGGTTAGGGTATTATCAAACTAGTTTTCCCTGTGTTAAGGCTGAGATGATGGCACTCCAGCACTCCTTTGATTGTGGTTATTGGCAGGTGTCTGTGGTGCACTGTGCTGTCCATGCCTCGAATGCAACCTTGCAAGACATTATGGGGAGTGCCTGTGTTTCCCGTTGCTACCAGGTTCCACCTTAGCATTAAGAGTTGGCGTCAGAGAAAGGCACAGAATACGAGTAAGTCTTTGTGCGCGTGCTTGTATTTTGTTTTGTGCGACTTACATAATGGTGAGAGGCGTCTTCCTCAAGTACCCCATTCCCAACAGACGCTGCAGCAGAAGCTTAATACCTGTGGACATGGCCAGATGGATTAGTGTGCTAGTGCATGCCACTGAATATTGATAATGTAGAAATTATGCAAATGTAAAAAGTTCATCGGGGACCCAGGCTGGGAAGAGAGGAACTCCTCACCCTCTCCCGGGTGTGTTTTCACACACAGCCAAATTCCTTTTTGATCTGAAAATCTTTTCTGTTACCTTGATGCATTTTTAAAGCAGAACTAATGCATTAAATCTCAAGAATGCCCTTTCTCCTTGCACAGAGGCAAAGGCAGCATTTTGTTGTATAATAGAATGCCAACGCCAAGCAACTACTCATGTTTTTAAAGTACTTTGTAAGAACAGGAAGGTGTTTGTGTGTGGTTGCTGTAAAATCAGCCCAGAGCTGATGCTGTAAAATACACATTTGTGTGTAATCAGGATGAAAGAAAATAAAGGACATTGTTTGAGCCCTGCTGAAAGACTCTTTCAAGGCCTTGTGAGGTGCCAAGTGTCTTTAGATCTCATCAACTTTCATTCGAGTTGTGGGTGCACGGTATCTTGCACAATCAGGATCTAAATCTTCTCCTTTTCCACTTTCTACTTATCTGTTGCATTTTTAAAAAGAACCTGTTAGATACTGGGTCAAAATCAGATCTCTCTTCCGCAAACACAAGACCAGGTTAATTCTTTGGCCCTGTGTCTTCCCAGGACATGTGCAGTGAGGTGGAAAAGCCAATTTGCAGCCATTCCATTTATGAGAAATTATCTTTGTTCTCTCTCCAGGGAACCCTTTGTGAAGACTGGATGGCAGTTCATTGCTGCTGGCCTTTTGCTGTCTGTCAAGCAGCTAGGGAACTGAAGAGGAGGGCTACGACCCAGATCTATGAAGTAAACGCTGCTCCTGCAGCTATAGATGCTCCAGTTTTAAAATGTCCAGCCACAGAACTTGAGTTGTGATACTTTCCCCTCTCCCTGCAATGCAAATGTATTATTTTTAGAAATAAAATGCATTAGTGTTTTACAACAAAGCCTCCCCAGCGGCCCTATGGGGATCTGATAGAACACCCAATAATCTCAGGTGCCAGTTTCCGCAGTATAGCCATGTTAACGCAGTTCAGTGCTCTTATGCCTGTCCAGAAGTATGGTGCTGCCTTCTCTGTCTGGGGACTGAGATCAGAAAGCTCAGTGCAAAGTAAAGAAATTTTCTTAGGAGAACAGAAGTGGAAAAATCACTCTGCAGCTGAAAAGAATTTAAGAGAAGAGAATCAAAGACACAAGAAGAAACAGAGTTCAATGAACAGGGCATGAAACTGGAAATGGAGGGAAATGGGCACTGGTTCCCTTCAATTTGCAGTGTAAATTGCTGTTGTTCTTCTGTAAAATGGGAATGACTGAATTTGCCCTTCTTGAAGAAGGGCTTTGAGATCCTTCGATGAAAACCCTCATGGTAATGATAATTACTGTTATGTTCTTTTTAGTTCACTTCAGTTTTGTTGGAGGCAAGCTTGAGGATTTCTGTCCCTCAAAATTATGGGAAGGAAAGGGAAAAAATTAATGGCAACCCTGTCTAGATTTCCCGAAGTCAGACTACAGTCCCAGAGTAGCTAGACACACATGGTAAACCTGGGCTAATTCAGTGATGGTGCTCTTGTTCAGAGATGAGAAACAGAATTCAGTTGAAATACATGAAAATAAACATTGTTTTATTGTTTCATGCAAAAACAGTTTTTATGGTAACACAATAGTTTCTATGGTATGGAATAATGTATGTATTTGGCATAGAAAACCTGATCATTGTCCATCTGCTAACCTCCATTATGCTAATAGGCTAATTTTTACAGTGCACTCAGTCTGAGACCCTGTTCTGTCAATTATTCTTCCAGTGTATAAGGTGCAGCCATCCATTTGAGTCAAGATAACTTTTAAATGATCTACAGATAACAAACCTAAACATTAGAGCTATAAACTTAAACAAGTAAACTGCCGGCAAGTTAGAGCTTTCTAAAACCATTGCCTTTCAACTGATGAAATACAAAATAAATGTCTCCATGGTTAATAAAAAACAGAAAATGAAGATTCATTTTGTTCATCAAGATTTCATTTTCTTCTCTTGAAGGAAGTATGTTACATTGGGGGGGAAAAAAGCATTTAAAAATGAACTTTATATCATGGAAAAGGTTTAAGCATTATTTAGTTTATACAAGTTAAACAAAAGACAAAAAATTATATATGCTGTTCATCTCCTACCCCATCACCAAATAAGAAAAGAAAATATATGTCTATCTCTATATAAATATTTGCCATTGTTTCCCTCTTTCCTCTTTATTATAATATGGCTGTAACATTTCATTGTAGAGGTTTTGGGGCTCAATACAGGGCTGAATGGATAAAATTTTGTGGTCTGCATTGCACAAGAGTTCAGACAAGATAATTTATGGAATGGCTCTTCCTGGCCGTGAAAACCGTTAATATACATTGAGCTGAAATTTTGTCTCTTTGGATCTTTTTGTATTTTTTCGTTTATAGTGAATTTGGCCATTTCCCACATGCCACTCAAAACAGTGGTTTCTGGCCCGTGTAAAATTTATGCAGGAGCCTCAATGTCATACAAAATATAATTCAGAGCAATCAGCTTGTGTAGGACCCACTGAAGCTTACGGACAAGCTCCCACTAGTTGGAGCTGGGCAGGACGAGGTCCTAAACACTGTTCATGACGGGCCTTTTTGAAGTGTTGAAACAAATGAGGTATTGAGACTCATTCAAAAAAAAAAAAGTCTAAAAAGTCTGAATTCATTTAAAGGGAGGGAAGGGGGGAGAGAGGAAAGTCTTCCATAAACTTTATTACACAAAGTATTTATTTACAGAATAAACGTCAGTGACTTTCTTTTGTAAATGATTCATATTTTAAAAACATTATAAATGTACATAGGGACTTGGTTCCATTTTATGGTGATGTGCATGTATGTGAAATCTGTGGGATAAATCCTGCCTTATTCTTCCCAGCAATAGGCATAGGAAAGCAGAGGAGCAAGCTTTTAAATTTACTTTTGTGCTTCCAGTATCCTGGACCCTGCTGTGCTTTGCACAATTCAGTAAAGGTCCATGGATTTAGTAACGAACTGTGGCCCCAGCACCGAGAACAGCTGATGATTGTTGCCATGTAGTGGCCACATCCTCTCTCACTCCCATAATGGGGGCCTGAGGAAGGATGGCGAGTAGCTGTTCTGTGGGCCCTTTTTGTGCCAGAGAAATCTTATGTCGGGGTATTATTGTCTCGTTGGCAGGGATCCCACTATTTTACATATCCACGATACTTGAAAGGTATTGCAAAGGGGCCACAGAAGAACCAAGAACCTGTCATTAAAATACAGCAGGGACACTTTCACCCACGAGCATCTGCCAAAGAATTTGTACAATGGATCTGTGGTGCTCCTGGCTTCTCTCCTCAGATCTGAAGAGTTTGAGACAAATATGAGTATGTGAGCTCTCTTTCTTTGGTTTTTTTTTAATTTAAAAAGCTAAATCTGAAACAAGCAAACAAAAGACAGCTTAAACTGCAAAGTGCCATAGCTTAGGTCAAATGAAAAAGCTGATAGGAGACTTAGCATGTAACTAATAAAAAGAGGGGCAAAGATTTAGTTAGACAGCACTGTCAGTTGAGCCACCTCCCACTTCCTCTTCCTCCCCCCCATTTTTTTTCAATTTTTAACTTAATTTGCTGTCTTTTGTGGATTTAGGCTAGAAGTTTTAGTGTGTTTAGCTTTTTGGGGGATTATGAAATATTAAACAGGATCAGAGAAGAACATAAAACACTTGGAACAAAGTGACCCATATAAAATACCTGGTGACTAAGACTACAGAATGGGTAAGAAGTCTAAATGCACTAAAGACTAATGGATTTGCCTAATGTTAATTTTAGAAAATAGCCTTGCCAATTCGGAGTGAAATATTAGAAGCAGGAGAGGAAAGGTGCATTACTTATCACTTGACTATGATGCAAAAATGGACTAGTATGTCCCAGACTCTTTAATAGCACCAGTGTAGATAAAACAAGCTAAGCAATGAGGAACAATCATCATCTTTCAGTCCTTTGGTATGTTGCAGACATACAAATTCTTCCTGGCTTTGTCTGGGCCATGCTGGATACCCGGTAACTGTTTCCTTGTGTCTGCTGGTATTTGAGTATAGTCCTACCTCCCAAGAAAATTAGTCACATCCCGATTCTCATTAGAAGACAGCACAGTCTGTTTAGTACGCTCTCCCCCTGCCCTGCCTCCTGCCTTACTTTCGACTAACGCAGCTAACTATCCATTGTAGATGCTAGCCTCATTGCCAGTGTCAAGACACCCCTGTTTTCTCTGGAAAAGCAGGACAGAAACAAGGGTTTGTGATTGTACCTATTATTGTCAACTTTTGCTAGTTTATCATGAGTTTGTGAGATCTGGCGTTTTTTTCAAAATCCTAGTTCCTGGAATTATGTGAGAATCTTAGCTTTCGTTCAGAAAAAAGAGAATTTCTAGCCCTCAATAGAGGTGTTTTTTTGTAGAGAAAAATTTGAAAACACAGATCCCAAAGATTTTTTAAAAATGACAGATGAAAAGAATCCAATCCCACCCCCACGCCACCCCATTCCCCTTTTTTCTAATTTCATTTTTTAAGTCATTTGTGATTATTTTGGGGCCTGACTTATTTTTGAATTACTGGGTTTGGCAGGACTTGGAGGACATCAACAATGTAATTATGGAAAAGTGAATGAAATGGAAGGATGGGCTCTGCCTTGCTCCTGCTGAAGTCAATGGAAGCAGCGATACAACTGGTTATAGATAAGGTCTGACAGAGGCTATCATCCCTGTCTAAACCTGATTAGCACTTTTCAGTTTGCTTTTGATTCCTAACAAGGTTGGAGTTAGAATCTTTTTTCCAAGTAACCAGGTGTCCTCCCAGCATAGGCTAGGTATAATCCCAGGCCATTCAGGTCATCAGATAACACTAAACGCACGCTAGAGCGGGACGAGCATAAAGCACGGGTTCCACCTGAAGCAGTTTTATCAAACTCTGTGGGACAAGCAAGATATTCCTCTTAACACTATTATCCTCATGGCAACAGGCGGGATATTGGGATCTGGGACAGGTTGGCCTGGACTGGTAAATTCTCCTAGCATATTGTGAGTCTGATCTGTTGTCTCTATGGTAAGTCAGAGAGTAATTGCTTCTGGCTAGGGCCACACATACATCTTGCAAGTGAGACTTGTAGAAGGAATTGGTTAAAGTGTTCTGTTCCTTCTCTGCTCTCTTTCTTTTTTCCTCATCAGGAAACATGAGTGCAGTTCAAGCTCAAGGGGTTAGGTTACTTATTGAAGGACTTCCAGGTCTTTGCACAGCTAGGCAGGCAATTAAAACCGAGCTGATGAATGATCTGATCTGAGTTCCAATTCATTAACTAATCATAAAAAATGAGCTGATAGAGAAGAAGCCCCAATCAAGAACTTGGAAGAGGTTCATTAACAGTCCTCCTGTCCCCAATGACTACTTTATTCATTTTTCCAGGGCTCCCTTTCTATGGTCTTCAGACAAACAAGGCACTCTGTGGCTTCTCAGAGGCTCTGTGTGACCAACTTGCTCTTTTGCATTCAGCTCACTAGGCAGAGAACAATATATTTTCATTATACAGACACATTGCACTGCAGCATATCTGAAATTATACTTGGGCTTTGCTAATGTGATTTTCTTTGTATTGTGTACTTATCTGGTATCTTGTGACTAAAACGGAAGGCCATGAAGTCAGCAGTACAGCAAGCAGGGCCAGAGGGTTGGCCTGGCTGTCTAGACTGGCAGGAACTGGGAATGATTTGGCAGTTTGTTCAACCCCTGGGGAGGAGAAAATATCTTCGGCTGCTCATCAGTGAGCCCCTTTAGCTGCCAGAGGAGCTACACAAACAGCCAGAAACAACAGAAAGAGATTGCCATATCCAGCAAATTTTAGTTTGGATGGATAAGGAAGCACAAAAATAAGTGAAAACAAAAAAGAGGGAGCTCCATCTATCATTCCCCAGCCTTATGAGCAACACGCAAGCCTAAGCAGGGCATGACAACATTAGGCTAACAAGGTGTCTGTCTTATACCCAAGCTAGTCGGTGGAGAGTGAGTTTGGAAATCTCTGCGCAGCACTGTTGTGCAGCGTAGATGTACATTGTAAACGTTCACCCACATCTGAACAAGGTGAATGCGAAGGGCAGCTATGCTGGAATAATTCCTTCTGGGGACGTGCCATTGGCTTTTACTCTGGAATTCAGTGTTTACACGGGGAGTTAGTCCATCATAACGTGAGTTTTCTGCATTACAGCAAGGTTGGGCAATTTTACGTTAAGAGAAGCCCAGCTCCTAAGGCAGTGTCGGCACTGTATAGGTGTTGCCTTTTATACAGGACTCAGGACAAAGCCACAGTTGAGCCCTTAAGCAGGGTTTTACCTCCAGCTGGTGCTTTTGGAGCAGGAAGGAAGAAGTTGGCTCTGGCACCTTTCTCCCTGTGATGGTCTGTAGTTATGGTATTCAGCAGATGCAACTGTCAAATCCTAACTGGACTTTATTTTTTTCCAAGCATTTTCACTTTTAACAAGTTGTACTAGGGACTAGTGTTAAACAGGAGGGTGGGTTTGTTTTGCAGCTGAAAGGGGTTGGCCAGTAGGAATGGATCTGGTCTTTAAATCTGTCACTTTAAAATTCACCCTACTTTGAGTTCTTTGCATCCATCTCTTTCTCTATCTTGGGTATATTTAGGGCACCTATCACCATGGCATCAAAACACTGAAACAGCCTGCGCAAGAAAACTGATTTAGATAGCTCCCATCCCAAAATAGCTGCATGCTATTTTACCAACGCACCAATTTCACTGTCAGCACTTTCTTTCCCCATCACTGCTCAGGACTTGAGGCATGTGCATATGTAAGCAAAGTTTGCTGCTTTCTGGTTGCCCCATCCTGCCAGTGGTGTTACACTTTATCAGGAACAAGAATCACAGAAGTCGGGTCAGAAGGGACCTTGTAGATCTTCAAGTCCGACCCCCTGCCTGGGCAGGAGAAAAACTGGGCTCAGGTGACTCCAGCCAGGTAGGCATCAAGCCTCGTCTTAAAGACCCCCAGGGTAGGAGCCAGCACCACTTCCCTTGGAAGTTGGCTCCAGATCCTAGCCGCCCTGACAGTGAAGTAGTTCTTACAGATGTCTAATCTAAACCTTGTCTTCAACAAGTTATGGCTGTTATTCCTTGTTATGCCAGGGGGCACTAGGGGAAACAAGGTCTCTCCCAAACCCTTCTGGTCCCCCCGAGTGAGTTTATAGACGGTCACCAGGTCCCCCCTCAGCCTTCTCTTGTGAAGGCTGAACAGGTTCAGGTCCCGCAGTCTCTCATTGTAGGGCCTGCCCTGCTGCCCCCGGATCATGCGGGTGGCCTCCTCTGGACCATCTCAACAAGGGCTAAACCCACGAGTGGCTTGATCACAGTAAATAGGTGGTGTTTCTTACTATAGACACTGCTGAGTGCTCAAGATTATGCTGTCTAGAGACACTCAGGTAGGGTGGTCATCATAGAGGACAGTCCGGTTGTCCTCTGTTGATACAAAACCGGATGCCCTTATGTCCTGTGTTTCAAGAAAATTACCCATTTTTCCCCTGTTCCCTGTTCAAGAAAAATAAAGGACATAAAGGCGTCCAGTTTCGTATTAATAGAGGACAGAGGACAACCGGACTATCCTCTATGGTGGCCACTCTACCCTCAGGCACAGGAGCCACATGAACAGTCTGTGTTAACCAAAGGACCCAACAGCTACATCCCTTTGTGAACTGTAGCAAATACACTGCAGCTCAAAAGGAAAAGCTATGCTACAATAGTTGACATTGGCACGGTCCCACAGGGTACAATCTTTTAAGAGTGGCGAACCTCTCTTTACATACGCAAACACTTGTTTATAACAAATTCAAATAAATAAAAGACATGCCCAATGCATGCAATAAAAAAAAAATTAAGCGCCCTTTGATGACATTTCCCAAGAAGAACCACTGGTGGTAAGTTGAGGAGCTACTTGCAGATGGAAGCCAGTCTGAGTATCACTGATTGTAACCAGAAGTTGTGTGGTTTTGCAGCCTTGAGGACTCATGGGCAACCCAGGACCTTGCGTGAGTCCCTGCATCTTACCACCTTCCATCCACATATACAGAAGATTTTTTTTCTGTGAAAGGGAACATCCTGAATTGATGCTGGTGAGAGCTGGACCTTGCTATTGTCTTGTTCTGAGGTAGGCCCTTTCACAGAATCATAGTAGTTCAGAGCTGGAAGGGACCTCAAGAGGTCATTTAGTTCAACCCTCTGCTCAAGGCTGGAGCAGCCCTGTAAATTTGGGTGTTTATTAAGCTTTAGTAGTTTGATTTCAAGAAGCATTGAGCCTCCTGCTGCTCTCGTTCACAGCACCTCTGAAAATCAGGCCATAAAGGCTGGTGGGTGGCAGAGCTGAGGCAAGAGAGAAGGAAAAACAGCTCCAGCTCAATTATACAGGTTTCTATCTACATAGGTACCTAACTTTGTATCCCCAGAACTGGGTTCTGCAACTAACACTTAACCATTGCCATTCCCATTCCCACTGTGACTGTTGAGTCAGTGGGGAAATCTACTCCAGTTGTGGATTAATCTTACAAGGTGACTATGCTTCACTATATTTCCTTTTTTGAAGCCATTGGTAAATTCTGAGGTGTTGTTTTCTTTCTGTGCCTCCTCCTTAAATACCTCTTTGTGCTGGATTCTTGACTGAGTTTCAGAAACTACTGACTTGCTGTTCTCATGCTCTCTCTCTGCTATTTTGAGGTTCTGACGATATAAATCCTATAGACTTCTATGGTAGGGGCAATTGCCAATAACAAGTGAGGATCTAAGTGCCCATCACCTCAAACCTGGCTGTGGATGAATGGGGCATCAGGCTTCATAGTGAAGCTGAAATTGGAACTGTCAACCTTGAAGGTGGCTGCATTTTCAGCTGAAGAGCCTGGGAAGTCTATGAAAGGTATGAACCATCATCACCATTCTATACAACACTTTGTGGCATTGTCCCATCTATATGAGTTCAGAGACATACTTTGCATGTCTGAGGAAAAAGCACTGAACCCAGTAGTGCAGGATGTAACAAGATTTAAAGGGTAAATGTTGCATACTTCAAACAGTATTCCACCTTGTTCCAACAGCTGGGGTTAGCACCTTGACCTCTCATGACATGGTTCACTGTCCATTTAAATGCCTTGTATAGCTTTAAAGCTCCAAGTGCAATTCCTGCATTGGAAAGGAGTGGCAATTGCTGTTCTGATTGCTATGCTATTTGCCAGGAAGCTGAAGTTTAACTCCCCCTTATGGAACATACCTTTCTCTGGATGCATTCAAAAGCTCTGTCTCTTTTGAGAAGCAATGCAAATAGCATGTGCCATGGCATTAGCACTGCTAGACCTTACAGTCCCAAAAGAGGAAGACTTTGCTGCTTTAATATCAAGTGAATGGTCACAGGGCAGGCTGATGTTTATGGTACATGCTTTAGATCACTGCTGTCAGGCCCCTGGGAACTGTATGTACAGAACAACTACCTCTTTGACTCCACAAATGGGATAATCATGTCTATCACACTAGGCTTGGGATGAAACGAATAAATGCAGTTGCTTTCTCCAGAGCTGTAAAATGCAAAAGCTGCCCCCGCAATCCCCTCTCCATTGTGACGGCTGGCTTCTTCTCGGGCATTTCCTATACCTGAAGCACTTGCCAGTGACTCCATCTGCACGGCTAATTCTCATGCCTCGCTCTGCCGCAGCTGTCTCAAATGAGCCTCATGAGAGGACAGCTGCTGAAATCTGTTGGTTAGTTCATCAGCAGGTTACTGAGTAGGTCATAGAAAGCAAGCTATCCTTTCATTAGTACCCTGTTAATTATCATTTGGATGCAGGGCATGAACAGGAAAAAACCCAAGCTGCAGCTACAAATTACTATAAGGTTTAATGTCTGTTGCATCTATTAAGCTTTTATTTCTCCTGGTGTGTATTTGGGCAAACCTAGACCTTTTGGTGCACAAGTCTGTTTGTCTGTTTATTTTAAGGAGTAATGAAATAGGCTATTTCTTTCCCAAAGTGTTCATTGAGCATTGAAGTGACTGAGGTTTTTAGCTTGCACTTTGTGTCATCATTAACTTCTGTGCCAGCTGAGGGTATAATGCTACTCTGCATTTACACCTACTTGGCACTATCTTAATTGATGGCACACAATGCAGACTGAAGGAGTAAGCTTTTTATCTGTGCTGCTGAGGACTTGAGGTGGAGAGGGATGTACAGAGATCTCTGCCTCATACAATTTCAAACAGATAGATAAAGTATTCCAAACAGTGCCATAGCAATGACATTTTGTGGCCGGGGCAAAGCCCACTGTGGCAGTCTGCCTTTGCCCTGTGCACAGATCTGGGGGGCACACGCACCCTCTATGCTTGCCCGGGGGTGCATGCAGTGGCAGGAGCTGCCCTTCCCCTACACCCACACCACCCCAGATGAGCCACTCTGCTGTTGCCTGCCACAGCTGGGTAGTGCCTGTTGGTGCCCCTTCTCTTTGGTACCTGGGGAGGTCACCCCACTCATGCCCCACTCCCTTGCTATGGCATGGATTCCAAAACCCCTCCCTATACCCTAACTGCCCTGCTGTTTAGGAGGTCTGAAACCCCCCACCCCAAAAACAGCTAATATTAACTGAATGCTGGAAAGCAAGTAGAACCTTTCGTTTCAGGTTTTAGACTCATCTCAGTTTATTAAGCACAAGGAGTAGACCCTCATGGGGGTCAGATTATCTCATTCCTGATCACTGTGGTGTTTCTTGCAGCATCTTCCGAAGCATCTACTACTGTGAGGGAAATTCCTGTGTCATTTGGGTTTTCTCTTACTCTAACATTCCTTCAAGCAATATGTTTATTTAGCATTTCTGGCATCAGGGTCCAGAATTTTGGGCAAATCACCTTTTTTTCCCTCTCCTTGTTATTGCTTGTTTTATATCCAATTTTTCATCTGTGGGGGTCACATCTGTTTTAATCCAAAACTATATTAGTTATTGTGCCCCTCTGAATCCATGAAAAGATCAGGGACCCCAACACTTCTGAGCTCTTCTAGACTCTACAGATGCATTGCTACCCTTTGGGGATGTTGTGCTCAGGTAAGGGAGAAAGGTTGGGTGCAGAAAAAGTGGGCAGTCAGATATGTCATTCTTATTCTGACCCTCTGATAATTAAAATAAATGATAGAGCCCCATATCATGGCTAGTTGGAGTCAAACTGTGTCATATAGCTCCTATTTATAACTGCTAAAGGAGATTTTCCAATAGCCCATGCACCAGGAACATATGGATATGAAGGAGAAGAATTGAAGCTGGATCACAGTTCACAATTATCATACCAAGGCCAATCAAAACAGAAGTCCTAGATGACCACTGAGCTGTTACAGAATTTTTTTTTATGTAAAAACAACAAAAAAGATGTAGTAGACTAACAGATGGGCCCATCCGTTCCCCTTCCTTAATTTCAAATGAAACCTCCTTCTCAGAGGCTGTCCCAGCGCTCCAGAAATGACGTACTGAGTTAATTTAATGGGTTTTGTGTGCAATCAGCCAAGGATGTTAGTTTACAACAGTCTTTGAAGCAGCACAGCAGCCGTTGTTATGGGATCTAATGCTCCCTTACTCTGGCTAGAATGGGAATTGGTGGTCTTTGCACCAGCCCTAGAAACAAAGCACAAACAGTCCAACCCATTGTGTGCCACTTTGCTAAACAGCAGTCACAGCTGGAAGACCCTAATGTGACTTTCCAATTTTGTTGATTCTTTCTGAAGCTTCATAGCCAAAGGGAGGTCAGCTGAAGGTAGGAGATACTTATGGGTGTTGTAGGAGGAAGGAACAGTTTGTGTCACAACAAATACACAACTATCCTTCCTCTTATTTAGATAAATGCTTCATGCACCTTAATATAGATAGCTTTTAAAAAAATCCATTTAGGATACTTAGAAAACCCCCACTAATTATATGAATGGGGGAAAAGCACTGCAGTTGAACTGCAGGCATCTAGGAGGTAGTGCCTATACTGTCAAGTAATTGCAGGAAACCAATCAACTAGCAGAAGTAAGATCCAAAGCACACAGCTGCAAAGACTCTGTGATCTGTCATAAACAGCTGCAGTTTAGTTTTGGTTCTAGGGTGAATTATCTTTCTAAATAACTACCTCTCAAATTAGAATACGAGCTCACTCCCAGGCTCAAAAAACTGAAGGAAAAACCCATAGAAGGGGAACTTGAAAATTCAGCCAGGAACTGACTGATTTTGATTTATGTTTCTTTATCCTGTAGAAGTGGGAAAGCTAATGAACCAGTATCTTGGTCTCTGTGGGCTTCCATGTAGGAGAGAGGAAGCCAAAGTTGGTTTAATTTTTTCTGTTGTGTGCAAATACCTCTACACTCTTCTACACCTCTGTAAGGCTGGCTGCAAAATGCTGGAATTGACACCAGAGAGCAGTGCCACAGCAATGAAGTTTGGTGCCTGGGGCAAAGCTCGGAGTGGCAACCTGCCCTCACCCTGCACACAGATCCAGAGGGCACATGTCCCCCCATCTTTGCCTGGGAGTGCATGCAGTGGTGGGAGCCACCCTTCCCGTCCCTGTGCCCCCCCCAAACAAACTACTCACAGCTCCATCCTGCGCCGCCCCCCTCCCTCCCGGCTGGGCACCACCTGTTGGCGCTCCTTTGCTTTGACGCCCAGGGCGGTCACCCTGCTCATTCCCCTTCCCCCCTTGCTCCAGCACTGCCTGGGAGCATTGGTTTTGAGGGGGTTGCAATCTCTACGGATGGATCTTGCACTCACCCACAGGGGCAGTGCAGGCTTCTGTTGTTTCACTCATTGTGTTGGGGATACTTATCCATTGCCATAGTTTGTACAGACAGTTGGAGGGATGCAAATCAAATGGTGTTGAAAATGGGACTATACCATAAAACTGGAGAGAGGTGGTGATCCCATCCTTGGAGCTCCTTGGGTCTCTTGGAGCTGCAGTGTTGGGAGTGGCTTACAAGTTTTGCTCTTGCGGGGAACACAAGTATTATAAGTACCTGATTGGACCTACGGTCCCTGTAAAGGGAAAGGGCAGTAAGCAAGCTGGTGTTGGGTCTGTGAGAGGCTTTTCTCACAGTACAGAAAAAAAAAAGCCCACTGGAAAAGGGGGTGTAATAAAAGGAAATTAACCTTTCAGTTCTCAGAAAAGCTGCTGTAGTTCTTTTTGGTCGGGAAGGTCAGTTGTCCTGCCGGGATAGACAGATCTAGTGATGACGTCTTTGGGTGCAGCGTCCTCCTCTGGTGCATAGGGCTGGAACTGATTCTGGGCGAGTAGAGAGCTGTTGTGTCGGGGCCCATCAAGTTTGCTTCCTGTTGGGCTGCCTCTGCAGCTGCTCTCTGCTCCATTTTGCCACGAGGGAGACTTGGGGATGACTGCGAGCTGTGCCTCTTGGATGGAGGTGGGCTGTAGTTCTGAAATCTCACTGTTTTCACTTGCTGAAATGTGAACGGAATCAAGAATGACCATGTATTAAGGAGAAACAACACGAGCCTCTACCTCTTACTTTGATCTACTCTTGTGGAGACCTTGGCACCATGGTGCCAAGGTGGAGTGATGATACCTTCCCAGCAATGGATTACATATGTAGCAGAGTGTGACTTGGACTGCCCCGCGGGCCTGGTGTCATGCACAGTGCTGAAATGGTTAGATACGGCAAAGTGTGAACACCAGCTCTACAAGAGAGAAACCACCAGAAGAATACAGAGTATGCCAGGTCCCAGAGTAATCCAGTCTCCCACATAGACAAACTGGCCTACATACATATAGAGCATGAATTAAAATGGAAAGTGCTGGAGAAAGAACTGTAGTGGTGGAGGAGCGTGCAAGATAGCATAGCCTCTTGCTGCTTTTTTAAAATCCATTTTCCATCCTTCTGGCTTTCTCTTACCTGGGACTGTGGAAAGATTGATTTGTAGCTAATATTTTAACTAGAAGCCTCAATTTGGCTTGGCTTTGAGGGATTCATGCATCCTAAACAGTTATTCTACGTGCCTGTAACAGGGGACCATAACCCCTGTTGCTTAAGTGGAAAGAAGGCAGCATCACAGAGCAGCAAACAGCTGCAGGCCGCTGACTTAAAGCAACTGCAACATCACCATGTAGGCAGCTGAGGGAGCCAAGAATAGGAGCTACAAAAGCTGCAGAGTTCAGAGCTCCAGGCAATTAATTAGGTGATGGCTGCAGCAGAGCTGAGGCACCTGCTGATGATATCAGATGAGTAACACCTGAACGTGGTTCCTAGGTTGAGGACAGCATTGCGGTGTACAGTCTGAAGGGGAGAACAGTTTTATGAGAGAGGAGGTTGCAGACTGGAAAAACTACAGACAGTAAGGTACCCAGAGGAGCTGGTAAACAGAGGGGTGGGTTTTCCTTTGCTAAAGGTATGTAGAAGGGTGTAATTAAAGTTGATATTTTTTGTTTGCTAATTGTGAGGCATGGGGTAGTTATTGGGGGGGGTGTGGAGCTGTTGATGATTAGTTTGCAGGACACTAGGGCACCTTGGAAGGATGCTGTGTATACTTTATCTAGGATGGAGTCGGCCTTGGGTAAATACGCCCAAGGGAAATTTGGATTGCTTCAGAGGGCATTCAGGCTTCCCTAGCGCTTGGATTCTGGGACAGATGGAGTCTAGGCAATCCAATGCAAAGGAGAGTGCAAATAATTCATATTCAATGCAAAGAGTAGAGTGCAGACAACATGCCTGGCTGAGCCAATGCCCCTACAGAGAGTGCTGGGGCTGAGCTGAGGGCGCTGAGCACAGAGCTTCCTGGTACAGAGCTGAGAGCTCAGGGAGCAAGCTGCCCAGAGTATGTAGACTTCAGGTGATTAAGTTGGGGGAAAATGGGCCTAATGCCCTGAGATATGGCTGACAAGAGGGTCCTAAGAATCATTACTTGGACTCCTCAAGACCTTGGAATTGAGGGGCACGGTTGACAGAACAACTGAGATTGAGTTACAGGCTGAGGGGGCCAGGATCTAATGAGACCTAATCAGGTTTCAGAATAGCTTCCCAGTGCAGCAAACCTGGGAGGCCAGCAGTTGGCAGCTGGCAGGTTTAAGGTGAAAGTGGATTGGGCTGGACTACCAACCCTATTATGAGATGGACAGATAAAAGTACCTGAGGTGCTACTCCGGAGACTGGGGGCATCCAAATTATAATAACCAATATCCACTGACACCAAGGGAGTGGCAGGCAGGATAAAAAGGGGAGGTGATGAAGAGATTGGAGGGTATCGCAGATAGAGCTGTCTGCCAGGGGGTGTCAAACTCAAGGCTGTAGCTCTGAACACGCTACGAAGTTCGTAGCTACGAAGTGCCACTGTTCAGCGGAGGGGAATTTGCACGTGAGCAGGACGGCAGAGAAGAAGTTAAAGAACTCTGCCAGGAACAGTTTAAATTAAACTTTGATGCAAATGATTAATAACCTTATAATATGGCTAACTCAAACGTGCCTTGATTTCAATGGGACTCACGCCTGAGTGAAGATATCGGTAAATGGGTGCCTCTGCAGGCATTTACCAAGTGAGCAGTGACTTTTGCAGACAGAGACCCCATGGGGGATTCTGAGAGAGTCACATTCACAGGGGGGCAGATGCTATCAGAAACAAATTTAGGTCTGGAAAACTGTACTCTAGCAGCAATCCTGTGGGTCCAGAGTCCTGTCTGAGTAAAGCCACAATGAACATGGAGTGGAGTCCTTCAGGGATTTGGTCTGTGGTGTATGGCTGAAAACAAATGTGAATACTGGCAGGATTTTCAAGATTGTCCTGAGCCAGATATCCAAGGGGTGGGGTTCTCCCTGCAGCGAATAAGCCTTACTGTACCTTTTCTGAGTTGTTCCGGGAGGTCTCTGGTTTTACCAAAATGGAGGGAGGAGCTGATGCAGGTGGCTTTGGAGGCTCACTTTTTGCTGGCGAGTCTTTGGCATCCAGGATCACTGAGCTACATGCAGAAGGAGATTGGCTTTCAATGCCCCTGGCCACAAGTACTGATGAAGCATCATTGGAAGAACTCAGCCTTGCTCCAGCTTCAGCCATGGCAGCTCCAGTCAAGGAGCCTTGTGGTGGATAGAGTTGAAATGCCTGAGGTCTCACAGCAGCAGCTGAAGCACGCCGGAGGGAGCCGGCAACGTGAACAGGAGTGCCTGGCTGCACAGGCCTCTGCAATGATCCATCTGGGGAGCAAGATCATTTTGAATGAGATGAAGGTTAAAATAAAACATAGATGTGGAAAAAGATGCCTACCACCTTTAGGCTCTCCTTTCCCTTTGGATGCTTCCAGAAGTAGACCATATCTGCAAGGGACCTATCTGAATAATAACAGAGGAGCAAAAATGACTTCTTCCCCTTTCTCCCATTTCCAGAATGGCCTGTTTAATCAGACTTTGCCTTTCATAGAATAATTTCAAAGCTTAATGAACTTATTTTCCCAGCATGCTTGTATGTGTTTATTTTGCACAGCAGAACCTCAGTCTAGATGTACCATTAAATGTCCTATTGCCTTCATGTTCCAAATGAGGGGAAATGATGCTCAGAAAGAACAGAGTGACTAGAAGTAGGATTGAGGTGTTCTGATTCCCTAGCCCCTTGCTTTAATCATTAAAAGTGGTTTCAGATGCAAAAGAGGGGAAGCCTTCCTTCCCCTCTTTCCTTCCTCTCTGTCAGCTCATGCAACTTGGATTCAGTCCATGATATTTGAAAACATATGGCAGACCTTTAATTCTTCTGACTCCTGTACAGCTTTGCACAGGACTTTCTTGGGGGTCTTTGCCCACATTAATCTTAGCACTACTGTTTTTGGTATTGATTCTCACTGGCATAGCATGATGAATTTTCATGTCAGGGTTCCTGAATCAATAAGTGATGGCATTGGTACCTCTCATACTGGCTGGGCTCCACGCTGTAAAAAGGCGGGTCTCTCCACAAAGCTGTACTGATTTCCTACAATAAATTGAAACAGGTAGGTAGAAGCCTAACAAGCCTAAAAAGTCTTGATCCTGCGAGGTGCTGAGTGCCTCCAAGGAGGTGCTGGCTGTCCTTGGTTGTCCCTGGCTTGGCAGAAGCTGGGACCCCTTTTGTCATTTGCTTAGCACCAATCCTGCATTAATCCTGAGCATGAGCCCTATAATTGAGGCTGCAGCAGCCATCCCTCAGGTTTTGCCTCATGGTTGTTTCTGCGGCTCACACTCTTCCATTTGAATATTTACTTTCCAGGTGAAAACACTGGAAGTCGCAGTATCTTTTGCAGTTTCTTGCTGCCTAAAAGGTTGATCCTTACCCCTCCCCCCAGACAGAATCACTACAGAGGGGACAAGTCTTTTAAAGTAAAACAGCTTTACAGATAAATCGAATTTTGAGCCTAAACCGTTGATAATGCCCTTTGCAAATGAACGTTCACCCCCTGCAATGACTGCGTATCTCAAGCAGCAGCTCAGTCTGAAGGCATTAAGAAAATGTTGCTGCAACTGCTCCAGTAGCTGGAGATCTATTCCAAGGCAGTCTGAACTGTCTGAAAGAAACCTTGCCTGTCTCATGGAAAACTAACAAGCTAAGCTCTGTTTAAACCCCTGGAAAGAGCTGTTCTGTGTACTGAGCGAGGAATTTGGAATAGCCAAAATGACAATCCTTTTGCCCCATCCTTGTTTTGTGTTCAAGGAAGAAGGGTGATGCAGGAGCCCTGGCTCTTTTGCCAGTTCCATTGTAGTGTTTCACCATGACAGAGATGGCACAGTCAGTACCACCAGAGATAGATGTAATAAGACTTCCTTGTTCGAGTCTCAATTTATAGATATTTGCATGGTCAGCTATTGCAGTTATGAGAGCCACAGATATGACGATTTAAATAAGTATTTAGTAAACATTTAGTATTGTCATTCTGAGAGGGTCTTTATTTTTTGAAAGGCGGCCACATCTAAGGTGGGAGACAACCAACAGAGCAGCAGAGGAAGCGTATGGTCAAAGAAATACAACGCATGCATACTCTGACTCGGAAAGTAACCTCTACCCTCTTGTATAGCCCTCAAATGGGGTCAGTGTGATACCTGAATACTGTCAAATACACTCACGATTATCTTTGCTCATACAAATTTCATGTGGAACTTTTTGCAGTTGCAGTATTTCAGCTTGGCTTCTCATTTTGTATCTTCTGAAATACTGAATCATTATTTTCTGAGAGCATCGAATTCAGCCCTGTGGGATTTTTTTTTTTTTTTTTTATTGCTACACCACCAGAATCCCGATTTCTACAGGACTGTTGTGAAAGGCCACAGTTCCTGCTGTAAACAGTATGGACATTTGCCGTAGCAAGAATGGACAGCACACATAAGAGTGGCTGACTAGACCTGCAAATTCATCTATGTTTTACACTGGCCGCATCTGATCACCAAACTGTCTTTCCTGACACATCCCTCTCCAAGTCCATCTTACTGTAGGATGTACGGGTGACCCAGTAGGTATATTTGTGAGGATGGCTTTGTCCTTGTCATTGGCAGAGTTTAGTGTGGGTACTGGCATCCAGCCTAGCTGGTGCTTTCGCTGAAGCTGCTAACTTTTCAGAAGCTGTACTGTGTTATTTATTATTACTTCAGCCTTGGCTTAATGCATTAATTAAAGGCTTCCAGTAGTGTTAGGGAGAAGAATCACTTGTGAGCACAGTTCCTCCCTGCCTGCTCCCTGTCTGCACCAGAACTTACTTTTCCTAGTGTTGCCATGTCCTCGCCTCAGAGACGATTGTCCTGGAGTGCCTGGCATGGCCATGTTCCTTGCTGGTGAGGTCGTGGGTGTTGGCATCAAAGCAGACTTCAAAGGTCTGCTTTGCCTTGGCCCATTCTCTGAGATGCTTCCTTGGGAGGAAAGGGAGGATGTGGATAACGTCCAACTGGCATACAGGGAAGGCATCCTCGAATCTGAGATGTTGGATGACTTCCTGGTTTAACAGATTGAGAAGGAGAGCAAAATAAGAGCAAGTTAAAGCTGCAGAGTTCAAATCTATATTTTCAATTCCCCCCCCCCCCCAGTCATCCAGGTAGATTTTGCTTCAGTGGATTGGAAAGAAACAGGGCATTTGCCAAACACCGATCCAGATCAGGATTTTTTAACGCTACCGCTAGCTCCCCAGGATAAAGGGGTTCAGGGCAAAACATTCGGGAGCCTGCACAGATTAGCTTCTTGATTAAACTGTACTCTCAGCCCTTTTGCGCTCGCATTGTAACTGGGCCTTCAAAGACATGCCTTTGAATGCTTTGTGTCAGTGGCAATTTGCAAGGAGGCCTTCTAGGTGCCCGCCATCCACCAAAGCACCAGCTCAGTAAGAGAGAGGCCTGGCATTATATGGACCGTGGGCTTTGTTCCACCTCCTCGCTTCAGGCTGCACAGAAGCCACCAAAGCCATACTCGGGTTTCAGAGGCAGATATATGCCAAACAAAAATCCTGTGGTAGTTGTAGGGCGAGGCACTGCTGCAAAATGGCTTTCAGTACAGCATGTTAGTCTTGGTGACTGAAGCTTGCCCAGCATCCTGAACTGTTCCTCCCCATAGTGTGGCAGGAGCACATCACAGGAAAACTTCTGTGCAGCAAAGAGCTCATTGATTTTTGCTCAGGAGGCACAAGCGGTCCTTTTTCCTGAACTGAATGAACTGGGCAAGAGTGAGTACTGGGTGACAAATGTCACACCTTCCACTTGAGGCTAAGGATTGATTCCTCACCACAGCATACAAGTCAGAGTGGTGATTCTTAAGGACGAGGCTGAGGCAGCGAGGACGCGCCTTGGCCCTCTGACTCCACTTTGCCAGCTGCTGTTCAGGCCCTGCAGTGTGCATCTGTCACTTCTGATTATTCCTCTCCTCATCTACTTTCCCTGGAGAGGTCACCTTGGCCCTTTCACCTGAATCCGGTAAATTGCCAAAACAGCCATCGATCTTCCCCATCTATGTGATGTCTAAGTAACTCTCCTGAATACGCCCAATTCCCTGGGAAAGTGGGCCAGGGGAGGTCTCTGCTAACTTTGCTGAAGGAGGAGAAAGACAGTGTTTCTTTACTTTACTTTACTTTACTTCCCGGTGGCTTTCTTTGGGGGTGGAAGAATGATTTATAGTTTAATAATGGAGCAGCGATTCATCAAAATAACTGAGGCATCAATTTATTATGAAGAAATTTCCAAAAGAGGATACAGAATAGCAGCTCTAAAATTGGTACTTATGGCTGAGGCACTTTATGAGCTACTTAGGGTAGCTGAGCTGTGCTTTTGATTGTTTGTTTGCTCTGTTTATCAGTGAGGTGGGGCCTGGGTATTATCAGAGGCTATATTGCAGGGAAATGAGCTGGAACGACAAAGAATAATCACTTGCTCCCTTTAATGCAGGGAGGGTGTTTGGAGAGATGATGCTGGGACTGAAGTAGCATAACCATCTCCAGCTTGAATTGAGCCATTTAGCCCAGATGAACATAAGCCAGGAAAGAAAAAAGAGCCAAATGTGCCCCTCAACATCAGTAACTATGAAGGGTCGGGTTAGTTAGGCCACCATTAGGCTTTCTGTGGGTCCCAGTCAGGGCTTCTCAATAAACTTACACAAACTGAGCTGCAGCAGAAACTCTGTAGATGACGGGCCAATTGCCCTTTCAGCCAAAAGGCAACAAGCCTTAGTGCCATCCTGGCATGTTGACCAAATCATAGGGTCTGTCTCTAGCACAAGGTGGGGCCATCCAAGATAGCTCTGCCACGCCAGGTCCAGAACTGGAATATATTCCAGGGCTCTCCTCAGTCCAGTTTTCAATGGCTCGGGAAGCACCCCTTGACTTGAGGGGTGCTTCTTCCTTGGAACTATTCTGCACAATAACAGATTCTCCTATAGCAAACCCATCCATCCCTGACGCTCATGCTGTGTTTTCAGCTCTCTGTTCCTTGAATCAGCCCAAATAAGTCCTCTGTGATCACTAGGGTGGGAAGTCTTAAAAACTTTGTGTGACAAGGCTGTCAAATTTATAAGAAAGGACTGTGTTGCTTTGATGTGATAACACATGAAAAGAAAGTGAGTGGGTTTGGAAATTATCCCCACAGGCCCCCCAGCTGTTCATCTCTGCATCTCTCTCTCTCTCTTCCACTTTACTCTAATGCCCATCACTGCCTTACCTGTAAGAGAGCTAAGAAGCTTTAACAATCACAATGAATTTTTCAATAATGAAATCACTTCTGAAAAGGAAAAAGCTTTAATGTTCCTAAATACAGGCTTCTTCTACTTTAAGAAGCTTAGTGTCTATTTGTAGCAACAATTTAGCCGTTTTCCTAATCTGCTCCTTTCCACTGTCTATCTTGCTCCGCTCAGGTCCCCCTGAGATGCATCTATATTTTTCCCTCCCAAATTGTATGTTTCCAATTATTGCTCTCTGGATCTTGCTAATGCATGTTTATTTAGGTCAATCAACACCTTTTAACAGTTGGAGCCAAAGAAGACAGAACTTCGATTCTAAAAGAGTCTTCTGTTTGGAGCATCCCTTCTAGCAAAGAAACAAGTCACTTTAAATGAACATAAGGGAAATTTTGGGCTGACTCTCTTGTTTTTGCTGGCTTTTTAACTCCCAGATGTGCAAAGCAAATTCTGTGCAGTCCAATGTCATTAGACAGGGTCTTCACCTCCCAGAGTGAAGTAAAGCCACGGTAGAGCTGTTAGCTATTGACTTTCCTGCTGAAATTTCAGATGCAAAAGTGGGGAAGGAAGGCTGATGCCATACTGTTCATTTGTCTGTATAATCTGGACCATATGGCAACTCCAAAGGGAACTCTGGTCCATCTGATCGGCTGTCTGACTTCTGTTAATGACAGTGCCTGACCTTCAAGGGGAGATGAAATTCCCATATAGCTCACATGGGCAATCATTATTAAAGGGTAATGGGGAATGAGCTCTGGTTATTTCAGAATGGTGGCAGCAGTACTTCATTCAAAACATGTAAGGTATGAAAAGTTATGACCAAGATGGCAACATATTGTTCTGGAGACAGACACCATGTTCCTTGCATGTCGCTAGAGGGATGAGAAGAGCCAGTGTTACCCACTGTTATTACCCCTTGTGCAAATATTTTATTTCACATAAGGAAATCGGACCTGAAAAGGGGGGCAACATAATTGCTGGGGAAGATCCCAACCCTTCCTGTGACGAGCGACATTCCCCGCAGCCAACCATCATAGTACTTCCCCAAAACACGAACTCCTTCTCCCTTCTGCAGCTCCAGCTCATCTGGTCCATGAGCTATGTAGGAATGGAGGGCAACACACCTGGGAATGAAAGAAGAGCAAACATTATTATGGAGTGATAACCCTATTCATGCCATATAAAGAGACTGTGACAGCACAATCCTGTTTCTAACCATTCTGGGAACCGATGCTGTTGGCTTTTGTGAGCAGAAGTTAGTTGCCTGAAGCCTCTTCAAATAGTACTCATGTCAAATATCTGGGCACTGTCACAAATACGGAAAAAGTTTTGCAGGAAAGAAAGTGCCTACATCTTCCAGAGAGAATATGAATATAAGAAAGCCACTAGGAGTGAAGAATGAACCTGGCTGTTTGTCAGTGTTTTTTGTTGCAGAATTGCCAGCTCACACGGCCGAATGGACCAGGGCAATAAGGGGGAAAGAGGGAGCTGCCATTCTTGTTCTCATATAGGAAATACTGTCAGATTCAGGAATAAAGCATACCTAGTCCAAGGCAGAGCAGCACAGGTGTGTGGGTGAGGTGCACCTCCAGAAGACGGTATCAAGGACACAAAGTCAAGGATGTGTTGGGGCTTTGAAAAGTGCTCAGTAACTTTGGGAGTTAAAAACGGTGAGCAGCAGTACTTGCTAAACTGCATTTTCCTGTCACCTTTTGGACTTGAGGAGGGTGGGACTCCAATGCATGCAAATGGATCATGAGCACCATGAAAAGCATTACCCAAATAATCCTACCTCCCTTTCTTCCCTTTCTCTCCTGTGTAGCAACCCATGTACTTTAAGTATTAGATTGCTTCTAGTTATCTAATTAGATTACTTATGCTGAGCAGTGGACCTGGTGATGAGGCAGAATGGCAACAACTTCCCGAAAAACAGCTAAAAGGGGGGGGGGG